>NC_085139.1:210255092-210578842 GCF_024139115.2 Armigeres subalbatus | reverse complement strand
CCGATACGTAAAAAAATCCTTTTCCAATCCTGAGTATCTCATTGCATGCTTGTTTCGGAAAGATGCACGTTTTTGTACATTTGTTAGCAGGTTAACCATTTCTGTTCCAGTAGTTGTCGAAATTATATTTGCCGATGTTTCAGTATTTCTCGTACTATGGCCGGCCTCGCCATAGCACTCTAGGTGTTTAACTGAACTTCAGAGCATACCTGGTTTTCTTCAGTCGGTAGTTCATCAATCGAAATCGAGGATCTGGTGTTCAAGTGTAAGTTGCTTATATTGTCGGCTGAATTGTTGAAATAGAACGTGTCCTTCAACGGATCTTTTTCACTCATTAATACGAGTGATTTATACTTATCAAGGTAACTTGTCGCAAGCAAATCAGTTAACAATAAGTGCCAAAAAATGAGTGACTCTAAGTCTGAGTCTAAGCCCATAGTCTGATCTGGCCAATTTTCAATAGGAACTTTCCATCAACAATTGAGAATTTTCCACAAAACAAAAATAAATCAGAATTTTCCATAAAGAAATCGAAATGTTTGTATGTATACGCAGCTTTCATGGGAAAACCCATATTAATCCACCTACAGTGGCCCCAGAATTTAAAATGAGATAAAACTACTCAGCTTCCCAAAGTGAAAGTGACAAATTAATAGCCTACCCAAAGGCGGATGTCATGGGTTGAGTGACAACACAACGAATAAAAATGAACTGTACGTCATGCTGCCTATCTATAAGGCGCTATCTAAAGTGACATGGTTAGTAACTATTGGAACACTGGTAGCATATATTTTACTCGTAATTTCCAGAGACTTATATTAATTAATACAGAATTGTCTAAATTAGTTATTGATCTGAACGAAACTTAATAGCGTTTAATAATAACATATATTTCGCCCCATGGATGCATAATTTTGAAAAACTAAACTTGTTTAATAATCTAGCTTCAACTGGCGAAATTTTTGAAATCCCTTTCAATTTTTACGTTTTTGCTTTTCTGAGAAGATTTTTCGTACAAATATTTCCTAAAATATCAACAAAATCAACAAAAAAAAATTAAAAAGAAAAAAGACAAAAATACATAAGTGAGTCAAATTGTATACTTACACTTCACAAAATAATCCATAAATTATATTTAGCACATGTATCAACTACCGAAAACACTACAGGCAATCAGCTTAGAAAGGACATTTAACGACAAACAAATCTCATGAATATAAGTCACAATTTTTAAAAGCAAATAATTATGTAATCGAAAATTAAAATATCCCCTAGTATCCCCTGAAGGTGGTACTGATCAGTGCCGAAACGTAGCGGCGAACATAAAATCATCGTTCTGACAGAGTTCCAGACTGCACTGTAATTTTTGTTGGTATATTACAAAAATTACAGATATCACTGTTGAACACTCACCTCCATATACGAGGTAAATATTAGTGTAAGGTCTCCAGTCATTTCACCCGTTTCGTAAAATAGGTTATTGGGCTTTCGATAAAATACAATCAAAATTAATTGCCTTTATTCCGGGTATTAACACTGCAAGTACCAACCACTGCGAAAAGCGTGGAACGGCAACTTTGCCCCGATATATCTCCAGGGTTGCCACTACTGGTCTGGCATGCTACAAATTAAAAATCTGGCAAAAAAATCCTCTTTATCATTTTTCTTAGTCTTTATTTTGGTGTTTTTGCCTTTCTCGTATACTAAGTATACGGTAAAGGCTATATGATCGCTCCAAAAACAAACTTTTCATAACGCACCCTCGAGGTTAGCTGCGTGTCCTTGCAGCATCGAACATCGTGACTCGCTTTTTTAGAAGAACACCATGGTATCGTGCCAGCGCATTGCCGGCTTTCCAGGTGGCCTTACCACGCCCTATGTCCTCGGAAAGTGGGCAGGGTCGACTTCGCGCCTGCTTCCCTCTGCACGACTGGTATCAAGAATGATGATGCCGCGTGCACCCCAAATTGACCTTTCTGCGATAGGGCCTATTCGCCAGCACACAAAGGGACTTGCCGACGCGGTGCCTACGCCTGCCCCAGCCTTGACGAGGACCCCTTTCCGTCCTCGGGCTCGGAACCCGCCCGGTTGACCGACGCCGCGAAAGCGACGATACCATGTTGTTATTCACGCGGCCACTTGTTCGATAAAAGGATCGAGTTCGACCACAGGGCACCGGTATGACCCATGAAGCCGACTCCGAACCCTAGGACCACCTCTTATTTGCGCCTGAACTAGCCATCCCTCGAGTCCACGCGCCACCTTCTGTGTAGCTCCGAGACGATTTGGACGATAGCCGATAAAACGGCGTTCCAGCCAACTTCATCTTTACACATCCTCCGAACTAGGTTGTCCGGGGTAGTGTCCAGACCACATGTGGCAAGCATGTAGTCACGCATTGTGCGAAAACGCGGGCACACAAACAACACGTGTTCCGCCGTTTCCTCTAAACCATCGCACACCGGACACTCAAGCGAGGCCGAGTGTCCGAACCGGTGTAGGTACTGTCTGAAGCAACCATGACCTGTAAGGACCTGTGTCAGGTGGAAAGTGGCGCCTCTTGACCCACGTACCTATCTCCGGTATCAACCTATGTGTCCATCTACCCTTAGTGGAACTGTCCCACGCACGCTGCCATTTGACCATTGAGGCCAACCTGACAGTCCTGCGGATGCCTCTCGTGCCGCGCATTTCAAAGCACTCTATGTCTTCACCGATAACGATGTCAATAGGCATCATACCGGTGATGACGCAGAGTGCATCGTGCGACACGGTACGGTACGCGCTCGCAACTCTTAGGCACATGAGCCTATACGTACTTTCTAACTTCGTTCTGTATCAGTTAATACGCAGGTCCGTGCCCCAAGCTGGCCCCCCATACCTCAGTATGAACAGAGCGACGCTAGCCAGAAGCTTGCGCTTGCTGGCATAAACCGCAGAGCTATTGGACATCATCCGGGACAATGCCACTATAGCTGTGGAGGCACGCTTGCAGGCGTAATTGACGTGGCTACCAAAGGTGAGCTTATCAAGAGTTTGATTGAGCGTTCAGAGGTGATCGTGCAGTTGCCTGCCCTTATCACCGCTTGCTGCTCCGACTTTCGGTTGTTAACAACAACCACCTCAGTCTTGTGGTGAGCCAGTTCTAACTTCCTGGAACTCATCCACTCCTCCACAATTGCGATCGAGTGGGCTGCAGTCAACTCCACCTCTTCGATCGATTCGCCGTAGACCTCCAGCGTAATATCGTCAGCGAAGCCAACGATTACCACGCCCACCGGGAACTTCAACCTCAAAACACCGTCGTACATGACGTTCCATAACACCGGACCCAGTATGGAACCTTGCGGAACCCCTGAGGTTATGTCAACACACTTCCGACCCGCCTCCGTGTCGTATACCAGTACTCGATTCTGGAAGTCGCTTCCGAGAATCTTGTACAGGTACTCGGGAATTCCAAGACGCAGAAGCGCATCTGCAATAGCTGCCCAACTGGCACTATTGAAAGCATTCCTCACGTCGAGAGTCACTACTGCACAATAACGAACTCCCCTCCTCTTACGCTGGATAGCTATCTCCGCGGATTTGGTAACCGACAAGATAGCGTCTACGGTCGACTTACCCTTTCGGAAGCCAAACTGGTAACTCGATAGACCATCCGCACCCTCCGTGCGTATCAACAACCTGTTGAGGATGATCTTCTCGAGCACCTTCCCCGCCATATCAAGCAGGCATATTGGTCTATATGCCGCCGGATCCCCCGGTGGTTTTCCCGCCTTTGGCAATAGGACCAAGCTCTGCCTTTTCCATGCTTTAGGGAAGACTCCCTCGTCCAGGCATCTCTGCATGACAGATCTGAACATCTCGGGAGCCTCGGCAATGGCCGCTTTAATGGCCAGGTTCGGAATACCATCCGGTCCTGGCGCCTTACCTACACTAAGAGACTGTGCAATCCCCGCAAGTTCCGCCACAGTTACTCTTCCCTCATCGGCCACCCTGGCCCCTGGCAGCTCCACAAAGTGAGGCCAGGGACTTGGGTCATGACGTGGGAAGAACCCCGCGATGATCCTCTTCAGCATCTCTGGAGACCGTTCTGTATAAGGCATCGCCCCACGTGTCTTGGCCATTACGACCCTATAGGCGGCACCCCATGGATTCGCGTTGGCACTTTGACACAGGCCCTCGAAGTAGGCTTTTTTGCTTGATCTAATCTCAGTCTTCAGAGCGGCTGGTGATGTGTGTGTGTGTGTGTGTGTGTGTGTGTGTGTGTGTGTGTGTGTGTGTGTGTGTGTGTGTGTGTGTGTGTGTGTGTGTGTGTGTGTGTGTGTGTGTGTGTGTGTGTGTGTGCGCAAAACTACTCAAAAAATGTCACTCATTTTTCGGGCACTTATCCTCAACCGATTTGCTCGCAACAAGATGCATTCGACGCAGAATCCTGTCCCATTGTTTCCTATTTGAAATTGGCCAGATCGGACTATGGGATCGAAAGTTATGGCCAAAATACAAATTCATACGAAAAAATCGCGTAAAAAATGTCACTCATTTTTCGGGCACTTATCCTCAACCGATTTGCTCGCAACAAGTTGCCTGCGACGCAGAATCCTGTCTCATTGTTTCCTATTTGAAATTGGCCAGATCGAACTATGGGATCGAAAGTAATGGCCAAAATACAAAATCATACGAAAAAATCGCGTGAAAAATGTCACTCATTTTCGGGCACTTATCCTTAACCGATTTGCTCACAACAAGTTGCATTCGACGTAGAACCCTGTCCCGTTGTTTTTTATTGAAAATTGGCCATATCGGACTATGGGATCGAAAATTATACCATTTTTGCCTTTCTCGTATACTAAGTATACGGTAAAGGCTATATGATCGCTCCAAAAACAAACTTTTTATAGAAGGCCCGGAGACCCATAGTGTTATATACCAATCGACTCAGTTCGACGAATTGAGGTGATGTCTGTGTGTGTGTGTGTGTGTTTTTTTTTTTTTACAAGGGTTAAAGGCCATCAAAAATCTGCGCGACAGACACCTCGAGACACCGCGCCGTCTTCGTCTTCGGGTTGCAGAGGTGGTCCGACAGTTCCGGTGGTGGGTGACGTCCGCACTGGCGGTGCCCTACATACCCGAGGCACTTCCTTCTTCTTTCTTCAGCAGGTTGGCAATTCGAGTGCCGAGGTCGGTCCAACGATTCCGGTTGGCAGAAGACTTCCGGTTCGCTGGCGCCCCGACGACCCGAGGCCAAACACTGCTCACTGGACTCACATTGGATTTCCCCCCGAGACTACGCTTATTCGCTGGTCACTTCTCCATCTACGCTGCAGTTCTGACAGTATTTGCGTCACGACTCTGCTGACTACATTCCACGTGCCTTCTTCGTGACACATTCGCTCTACGATGTTGTCCGCCCTTAGTGCAGGAATTCCTCTACGTACTTCCGCAAACCTTGGGCAATCGAATACCACGTGTTCTGGAGTCTCTTCGACATTCTCGCACTCTGGGCATAACGGTGAATTAGTATGTCCAAACCGATGTAAGTACTTCCGGAAGCATCCGTGACCCGACAGAAACTGCGTCAGGTGAAAGTTCACTTCGCCATGCTTTCTGTTCATCCACACCGACAGGTTTGGGATGAGCCGGTGGGTCCACCTCCCTTTCTCCGTACTGTCCCACTCTTGTTGCCATCTCGCCATCGATCGGATTCTCACCTCCTTCCTTACGTTTCTGGTGTCTCTTCGCCGATAACACTCGATGTCTTCCTCCAGGGTGATGCAGATGGGTTGCATCCCAGCAATAACGCATACAGCCTCTGACGATATCGTTCTATATGCGCTCGCGACTCGAATGGCCATCAGCCGGAACACACTTTCCAGTTTTTCCCGGTTCCGCTTGGTTTGCAGTGCCTTACCCCAAGCAGGAACCCCATATCGCAGTATCGATGACGAGACACTAGCTAGCAGACGCCTCGTGCTGCTTCTTGATCCGCCTACGTTTGGCATGATCCTCGCTATTGCGTTCATTGCCTTCGCCGACTTTTCACAGGCGTAGTCAACGTGGCTGTTGAAATTTAGCCGATCGTCGATCATCACTCCCAAGTGCTTCAGTGATCGCTTCGAAGTAATCGCATGGCCTCCGACGACGATCTCCATCCGCTGGATCGCTTTGCAGTTGCTGACTAATAGCACCTCCGTTTTGTGGTGAGCTATCTGCAGCTTAACACCGCTCATCCAGCGCTCGATCATGGCTATCGTCTCCATCACCAACACCTCCACTTCTTCAAGAGTCTCGCTCATCACCGCTAGTGACACGTCGTCCGCAAAACCCACGATTTTCACTTTCCTGGGTAGCTGCAAAGTCAACACTCCGTCGTACATCCCGTTCCAAAGAGTTGGACCAAGTATGGAGCCCTGGGGAACACCCGCTGTAACGCGCATCGATTTATGTCCTTCGTTCGTATCGTACGTCAGAACTCTACCCTGAAAATAACTTTTCAGGATATTGCACAGATAGTTGGGGACCCGCATTCTGTGCAGCGCCGTCGCGATGGCTTCAAAGCTGGCGCTGTTGAACGCGTTCTTCACGTCTATCGTGACCACTGCGCAGTACCGATCTCCTCGTCTCTTCTGCTTGGACGCCTTCTCAGCACTCTCGAGCACTGTTCGAATGGCATCCACCGTCGAAACTGCTCTACGGAATCCGAACTGCATATTCGACAACCCGCGTTCTCCCTCTGTACATTTCGTCAGCCTATTGAGGATGATTCTCTCAAGGAGCTTCCTGAGCGTGTCTAATAGGCATATAGGCCTGTACGCGGCCGGATTGCCGGGTGACTTTCCTGGCTTAGGCAGCAACACCAGCTTCTGGATCTTCCACATTTCTGGAAAATTGCCTTCGTCCAGGCACTTTTGCAGCGCCTTCCTGAACATGTCCGGATATGCCAGGATCGCAGCTTTTAACGCAACGTTCGGTATTCCATCCGGACCCGGGGCTTTCTTCGCTTTCAGGCGTTTAGTCGCTTCTGCAAGCTCACTATTGGACACTTGTCGATCTACGGGGTTTGCTTCTCCTTCTTCGTCGTACGGTGTTGGTGGCCACATGGTTGGATCATGTTTCGGGAAAAGACCCTCCACAATTGCCTTCAACTTGTCCGGGCACATTTCAGCTGGCGTCGATGGGCCTTTGATCTTCGCCATCACGACCCGATACGCGTCCCCCCAGGGGTTGGCGTCTGCTTCTCGGCACAGCTCCTTGTAGCAGTCTGACTTGCTGAGCTGGATAGTCCGTTTCAATGCGGTCCTAGCTTCCCGGAACACCGCTTTGCGTTCCTCTCTCTCTGGTTCCGTGCTTGCTCTCTGTGCCCGCCTCCGAGCTTTGAGGCAAGCAGCGCGTAGCGTACTGAGCCTATCGTTCCACCAGTAAGCTGGACGCCGATTGCTTCTCGGTTCTAGTTTTCGTGGCATCGTAGCGTCGCAAGCCCTTACCATCATTCTTGTTAGCTCGGCCGCATCAATGATCTCAGTACTGCTGTCCGGTCGAAGTGCTTCAACGAATAGGTCTTTGTTAAAGGCTTTCGTTTTCCACCTCCGATCACTGGATATCCTTCTTCGTGTTGCACCAGGATTTCGTTGGCCAATACGGTAGCGAATCGCCTGGTGGTCGCTGTGGGTGTACTCCTCGCTAACTCTCCAGTCCATGCTTGCCATCAACGAAGGACTGCAGAATGTGATGTCGATGATAGACTCCCTCCCATCTCTCCGAAACGTGCTCACCGAGCCTTCATTACACAATCGTACATCTAGCTTCGCTAGAGCTTCCTGCAGGATATATCCTCTTGTGTTGGTCACTCGAATGCCCCATTCCACGGCCCAGGCATTGAAGTCACCTCCTATGACTACCGGCCTTCGTCCGATCAGCTTATCGGTTAACTGATCCAATATCTGGCTAAACTGATCCACGGTCCACCTTGGAGGTGCATAGCAGCTGCATATGAAGACTAGGGCAGTTCAAATTTCAAAAATGTTCGAAAATTACAACTCCCATATGTCTATTAGCATCATTTTGATAATATAGTAGTCCTGGCAAAATTTCAGGCAATTCGGTGGTCATTTAGGGGTGGCGCGAAGTCAATTTATATTTATATGGAAATTTGTATGGGAAAAATTTAAAATTTATTCAAGTCTTTCTACAACTGTCAAATCGTGATGAATTTAAATAAACATCCCCAACCACCCTTTTTGGAATCAATATAAATGAGACCTCTGGATAACACATTAGTTATGAGTGGATTAAACGGTTCTATTGACAGTGTGAATATGTGATAAATGGCTAAAATGGTGTAATTAGCCTCAACGTAGCAGTGGAAATATTAATCAAAATTAATGAGTTATCCACTGGTTGAGCTCAAATAGATTCCAAAAATAGAGGTTGGGGATGTTTATTTGAATTCATCACGATTTAAGAGTTGTAGGGGGATTTGGATTAATTTTAAGTTTTTCCCATACAAATTTCCATATAAACATAAATTGACTTCGCGCCACCCCTAAATGGCCACCGAATTGCATGAAATTTTGCCAGGACTCCTATATTATCAAAATGATGCTAATAGACATATGGGAGTTGAAATTTTCGAACATTTTTGAAATTTGAACTGCCCTAATGAAGACGCCGTTAATTCTGGCAATCACGAAGCCTTCGCACGAACTCTCCACCACTTCTTGAATAGGGAATTTGCCCATGACTTGTATCGCAGCCAAACCCGTTCTGTCTGTCACCCAGTTACCGTTATCAGGGGGAACTCGATACGGCTCTGCAATTATCGCGACATCGCACATCGTTTCTGCTGTAGACTGCCATAACAGTTGTTGTGCGGTTTCACAATGATTCAGATTAATCTGAATTATCTGCATTACTGCTGGCATGCGATCGCCCTCTTGTAGGCTGGGCATTTGTAGCCACCCGTCTGATGGTCATTTCCGTCCTCTGAAGTGCAAAGCATACACTTCGGTCTTTGCGTGCAGTCTCTCGCAAGATGACCCGTTTCCCCACATTTCCAGCACATGTTAGATCTGTCTGGACCTTTACAAGCTCCTGCTCGGTGTCCAAAGCCCAAACACTTGAAGCATCTCTCCATAGATTTGCTCACTTCTGGGGCGGCTTTCAATGGGCATTCCGACCATCCAACCGTCAGTTTGCCTACTTCCAGTGCCTTATGAGCAGCGGTTACTGGCAGACGAATCATCGCTGTCTGTGTGCCTCCGTACGCCTTTCTAATCCGGATCGACATTTGTACCTCGCCTATATTGCACTGCGCCTGTAGTGCTACCCGCAGCTCTTCCGACGTGATATCGTCTAGATCTCTGCACAAAATCACCGTCTCTGGAGTCAAGGCTTTGACTTTCGCCCCTGAGCCCAAGGATTTCGCAATGCGCTCCTGCATAATCGAGCTGTGATCCGCAGGGTCCTTCTTCAACGCGAAGAGCATCTCTCCGGTTTGTGTGCGTTTGGTCCTTAGCACGTTTTTGCCTCCCGCAGCTCTGGATCTTCTCTACCTTTTTGTAGAAGCGCTGCATACGTCGTAGGATCGTTAGCCTTGAATAGTACAGCTTCCCTCTTCGGCGTCTTTCTACGAGGCTTTTCTTTCCCGTTCTGCTCCATCCTTGCCTCTTTTCGCTTCAGCTCTTTCTTTCTCTTCTCCTTCTGACCTACTACGGTACTCCATCCTTCTCCCTGTGGAGTAGCGTCTGTCCCTTCGACGGCGACAGCTTCCGCCCGTGTCTGCCTCTTGAGTCCGCCTGGCCTGTCATCTCCCGGTGAGGTTCTTGCCCTTTTGGGAGTCATGGAGGCTGGTGAACTCTCCACCCCGAGCAGTTTCCTTTCCCCTGCTTCTTAGGATATAACGGAAATGTCCTGATACCTCCCTGTTCCAGCGGAACTGCAACAGCATGTGCTTTTAGTTTGTGCCAATGCGCGCTCCGCTACATCGGCCCTCAGCGTTACTGTATCGAATTCGTTCACTGCCGATAATAACGCCTTACGGATCCTGTGAACCATGTCCTTAATCTCCTTATGGACGTTGTTCCTCCCATCCACGAAATTGTGAAGTTCCTCCACCAATCTCTTCGCGGCCACTATTTTCGGCTTTTGTGGGGCTTGTCCAGCTCACTCTGCCCTGGCCGTTGCTCCTGCAGTTGTTCCTGCTTCTTCTGCTCCTTTTGCTCCTGCTTCTGCTGCTGTTGTTTCTGTAGCACTACAGCTACTGGCGGCGATGATCTCACCAACCTACTACTGGCAAACGGGTTCTTCGCTCCTGCATCTGCTTTTGCGTGATTTGATGACTTATTCATTCTATAGGGTCCCCCTCCAAACCGTTATCTCCACCCGTCGTACGTAGTCACTTATGATCCATGGATTGTCTTTGCAAGCAGTGAGGTCCATGCGAGGGGTGACACGGACGCACTTGTATGGCTGTGTTCAGAGCCAATCGCGCAATCGGGACAATCTCAACCGAGTCTAGTATGTACTTACCAAGAAACTTGGTGGACGAGTATTGAACGTATTCGGACTGCTAGTTTTTTACCGGGACGGAGGCGGTCGTACTGTTGGCCCACACGCCATTTCAAGCCGGTGTCACCCTTCCTTACTCAGGGAGTGGAACAGCACGGCCGTCAGCCCAATGTCATCGTTTCCAATCCACTATCCAGATTCTGTCCGTTGTCGTAAGCCGTGACCAGTATATCGTAATTAGGACCTTACTGGTATCGATCCTAATGTGCCGGTTGGCACTCCTGTTGATGGGGCTGAAGTGCTTTGGAAGCGGCACGGGTCGCTTGTACAGAGCTGCTTGTAGACATGTGGTTTTTTGTAGAGATTCAACAGAGCCCACTGTCAAACCTCCGCCACGTCCCCTAGGCAGATTCCGCTTGGGCTGGCTGGGAGCCAGTGAACTGGTACCAGGGCCCGGTCATCTCCCGAGAGAAACGCCTGTGTGTGTGTGTGTGTGTGTGTGTGTGTGTGTGTGTGTGTGTGTGTGTGTGTGTGTGTGTGTGTGTGTGTGTGTGTGTGTGTGCGCAAAACTACTCAAAAAATTTCACTCATTTTTCGGGCACTTATCCTCAACCGATTTGCTCGCAATAAGTTGCATTCGACGCAGAATCCTATCCCATTGTTTCCTATTTGAAATTCGCCAAATCGAACTATGGGATCGAAAGTTATGGCCAAAGTACAAATTCATACAAAAAAATCGCGTAAAAAATGTCACTCATTTTTCGGGCACTTATCCTCAACTGATTTGCTCGCAACAAGTTGCATTCGACGCAAAATCCTGTCCCATTGTTTCCTATTTTAAATTGGCCAAATCGAACTATCGGATCGAAAGTTATGGCCAAAGTACAAATTCATACGAAAAATCGCGTAAAAATGTCACTCATTTTTCGGGCACTTATCCTCAACTGATTTGCTCGCAACAAGTTGCATTCGACGCAAAATCCTGTCCCATTGTTTCCTATTTTAAATTGGCCAGATCGGACTATGGGATCGAGAGTTATGGCCAAAATACAAATTCATACGAAAAATAGCGTAAAAATGTCACTCATTTTCAGGCACTTATCCTAAAACCGATTTGCTCACAACAAGTTGCATTCGACGTAGAATCCTGTCCCGTTGTTTCCTATCGAAAATTGGCCAGATCGGACTATGGATCGAAAATTATACCATTTTTTATGGAAAATTCGCTAAAAAAATGTCACTTATTTTTCATGCACTCTTCCTCAACCGATTAGCTCGCATTAAATTTCATTCGACGCAGAATGTCTCATATTTTCTTATTGAAAATTGTCCAGATCAGACTATGGGCTTAGATGTTCTGGTCAAATTACTATTTATTGTGAAAAAGAGTTCAAAAAAGTCTAGCTCACTTTTTTAGCACTTAGACTTCATCTATTCCCCAAGCAACACAAGTTCAACAAATCTGGTTGCAGTAACCATATAGTGACTGAATCCGGTCATATATAAGTTACTGTGATTGATGTGCAATATGTGTGCTTCTCAGGTCGCTCGCAACAGATTGCATTCGACGCAGAATCTTGTCCCATTGTTTCCTATAGAAACTTGGACGGATCGTACAATTGGGTCAAAAGTTATGGCGAAAATACTAATTTTAAAACCACAAAATTAAATGTCATTTTTTGCTCTTATGCTAATCCGATTTGTTTGCAACAAATTGCGTTTGGCGAGAATTTTTTTTATGCATATAAACAAATATGAAAAATAAGACCAATCCACATATTGGAGTTATTTTAGATTTTTCCAAACCTTTTGAACGAACGAGAAAGGCACCATCACCGCTAGGTGGATTAATCTGGGTTTTTTAATATTTATATTATTAATTTATCGTTCTTTTAATCAGAGGATTCAAACTAAAAATGTGATTTAATTATTTTTACCAATATTAAAAAAAACTGTTTTGACTCTCTTTTTGCTTTATGTTTTTCAAAACAATTCGATATCCATAAAACTAAGATTCTTAGAAAGCATACCATTTTAAGCAATTCATAAAATTCAAATTGAATTGAAAGAAATCTAAGCTCTGAAATATCTGAAAATTTATGAAATATGTTTCATAGGTTCTTTTGAAAAGTTAAGCGAGAAATAATCATTGGTGAAACTTTACTTTATTCAAAATAACGGGGTTCGCCTTTATTTTATAATTTGATCGATTAACCATCAAACAGGGCTCAAAAAAAGTAAGCCCATAGGTAATTTAAAAGTAATTTTGATAAACAAAGGGAATAAGGGTTTTTTTTTTTAAAGTGCCATCATAGTTTTTATTAATTGTCCATAATAGGTAAGGATTTTGGTCTTCCGAAGCGTAACAAGTTCATTAGAAGGAGTTACGACAATCATTTGTTACTTAGAGTACGATAATGAAAATATTTGAACAAAACTGCGCTTTGTGTATCATTAATTGACCACTTTTACAGAGGTTCCGGATTTTCCGGAGGAATTCCGGTGGCCACTTAGATTCACGAGAACGGACCACGTCAATTATTCGTTATTCAGAGACGGATGAGTTTTATGAACTGTTCACTTTTACGTATGATTCGAATATTCTGTAAGGCCTCCGGTGGCCAATCAGGTCCATAAAAAGGAGTTTAATGATGTTTCGGATCTTCCAGAAGGAAATGTAATAAGCCATGGAAGTAGACAATAATTACATTTTTCAGGATCATTGTTACAGAACGTTATAAGCATTTCCAGAACTTGAAACGCAAGAAATTACGCCAAAAATTGGCCTTGAAATATTCCTTCAAAACCGATTTCAGGAACCAGCATGGCCAAACTGCAATCCGGAACAACATCCGCGGAAACCATACCTTCACTTTAATTATAAAGGATTGAAATTGATTCAAAAATGAGTTTTTTGAAGCGATCTGAAGTTGGGGGCTGTACACTGATTACGTAAGCATTTTTTTCTGGACATTTCTGAGCATTATTTTTCTACTTCTTCCCCCCATGTAAGATTTCGCAATCCATTTGGCATTTGTTCATTGTCAGTGCTGGCTTGACAAATGGATTGCGAGAATTTGGATGATTTGTGTAGTTGATAAGATTATGGTCACTGGTTGGATCGCGGCGCAAGTGCACTGGCCAGGCTGAAAACTGCAATCTGAACAGGTAACTAATGACAAGTAATGACAATATATCAAATTTTGGAATTTAGGAATTTAAAATTCAGGGTTTATTAAGAGATTTATATTGATTTATTTATTATGAGGGATAATCGACAAATAAAAGTTATTATTTGAAAATCAACAGATTGAAAGCCGTTAGCAAGTTGCTATAATAGCAACTAAGAACTTAGCAACTTAGAGATTAAAAAGTTTAGGAATTCAGGAATATAGAAACATGGGAAGTCACGATTTTAGAAATTTAGAAATTTGGGAATGTAGAAATTAATGAAATTTAGGATTCAAGAAGGAATTCATTAATCCTTGTTGAATACCTTCTAGAGTTCTTCCAGAAACCCATCGTGGAGATTCTCCAGGATTCCATTCAGGAGAATCCCACAGAAATTACTCTGAAGTTCTTCCACAAATATGTCATGAAATTCTTCCAAGAATTCCTTCTCAAATTCCACCAGAAATTTCTCCTGGAGTTCCTATGATAACTCCACCCAGATATTTTTGAGAGTTCCTTCAGAAAATCATCCTGGAGCTTCATTCGTTCTTTGGTTCGACCAGAAAGATCACAAGCATATCATTTTTTATTTACTTCTGAAATTGCTCCGGAAATTTCCCAAATTTAAAATTTCGCTGCCGCTGTTTTTTTTCTCACATTTATCACTAAAAGTTGTAATCGACGTGAGTTACACCAAGAATTCCTGGAAGAAGAATTTCTGGAGGAATTACAGGTAGAATTCCTGAAGGAACTCGAAGAATAAAATCCTGAAAGAACTTCAAAAGGAAACCCTGGAATAGCTCCTGAAAATCAAAGGAGAAATAGGGTAAATCACTACTTGGGCCTATGGACCCGGTTCCCGGCTCACTACACAGAAAACTAATGATTTATATTGTTTGGAAGCCGTAGGTTTATGATTGATAATTTTTAAAAAGTCTCCCATTTATTTTTCACAATATTCAATATCTTTCAATCACTTGTTTTACTCCTAATTGATCCAATTGTAGAAAATAAAAATGTAGATTTCAAAATCTCACTCTCCGATGCCACATCACTGAGCCGGAGTGATTCTTTCCACTTTTACAAAACGGTATCATCAAATAAACACCTACCTGAAAATCGTCCTAGTGCTCGTTACAATCATTGCTTCAAGCTTTTAATCACCACACCATAATGCTCCACACACGCACTTCAATCTAATCACTAGAACGTATCACTAGAACTTATATAAACATAATTAGAATACATTTAAAATGTATTCTCAAACTGAACAAAAATCACCTCGGCCCAAAAACTTCTAGCTGCACCGTGCTGCCAAAAGGCCAGGAGAATGAAAATGATCCTTCATCGTTGATAGGAAAACTGTTTAATATGTTGACGCTATCATGTTATTTATAATTTTCTCGATTTCAAAAGGTGAAAAAATATTGTTTTAAGTATTTGGAAAAAATTGGATGAGTAAATATATCTTCTCAACCAAATTAAAATGATTATGAATGATACCATCTGGCATCTTGTTGTCGTGGAACGTGCATATTTTTGTTTACGTCGCATTTTCTACCGTCCTGAGAGAGAATGAGAGAGAAATGTTGAGAGATTGAGTGAAATTTTGCTTGGGCCGGGAACTGGTTTTTGTGATATGCCGAATGGAAATCGCTATGACTGAAATGAGTGCTGCACCTCGTTAATTTAAATCAAATAAAAGCTTTCTTGAACGATATTTAGCACGAATAGCTATTTTTTAAGCAGAAGTGAACCCCAATGCAGTATTATACAGCCCACAAAATTCAGGAAAAGTTGCTTCCTGTCATAAATATCAATTGAATAATGCAGTCGTACGCATGTTAGGCCGGGAATGGGGTAAGAAACCCTAGTACATTCAAAGTTAATTGCCTATATGCCGGGTATGAAGCCACCCGGAATGGAAATTAATTACAATGTCATAAACTCGATTATGCATATGTACAACATGTGATAGATTTTGTTCTGAAAAGGTATTGGAGGGCAACCGCCCATTCGGTGGGCTTTGGGTACTGAACTCGAGTGGCGATCTCTCTTCGCTTGTGTGGTCGGGTCGGGATCTGACGACCAACTGGCACAACCTCACACAACCCTACTCATTGAGCGCCGTTGCTGTTGAAGCAAGTGTGTAGGAGCCGGACGATACTAAATACTCATCTTACTTTGTTGGCATGTGTACAAAAATACAAATATGAGAGAGTTAGTTCTGAAAATGTATTGCGAGAGTTCGGCTGCTGCCTGGTGCTTGGAATTTGGTTTCATCAGTACCCACTAAGCTGCGGAGGACGACGGAAGTCCTTCGTAGCTTAGTATGGAAAGCACCTGTCTAGCGTACTGGTGTCGTGGGATCGAAGCCGATCGAAGGGGCGGTTAACCTCCAATACCTTTTCCGAACTAAATCTATCACATGTTGTACAGATGCATAATCGAGTTTCAGACATAGTAAAGGAGAAATATTTAAAAGAACTTCAGGAGTAATTTCTGGAGGAGCTCAAAAAAGAATTTTTGAAAAAACTCCACAAATTCATTCCGAATTACCCCAAAAATTCATTCCGAAGTCCCCCAGAAATACATTCTAAATTTCTCCAGGAATTCATTCTGAATTCCCTCAGGAACTCATTCTGAATTCCTCCAGCAATTAATTCTGAATTCACCCAGGAATTTATTCTGAATTCCCCCAGAAATTTATTCCGAAGACATTCAGATATTCATTCCGAAGTCCTCCAGAAACTCATTCTGAGTTCTCCCAGGAATTTATTCTGAATTCCCCCAGAAATTCATTCCGAAGTCTCCCAGAAATTCATTCCGAAGTCTTCCAGAAATTCATTTCGAAGTCCTCCAGAAACTCATTCTGAATTCTCCCAGCAATGAATTCTGAATTCCTCCAGCAATTCATTCTGAATCCCCCCAAGAATTTATTCTGAATTCCCCTAGGAATTCATTCTTAATTATGTCAGGAACTCATTCTGAATTGCCCCAGAAATTCATTCTGAATTTCCCCAGGAATTCTTTCTAAATTTACCCAGGAATTCGTTCTGAATTCCCTCAGGAATTCATTCTGAATTCCCTCACTGATTCATTCTGAATTCCTCCTGGAATTCATTCATAATTCCTCCAGGAATTCATTTTTAAATTTTCTCCACAAATTCATTCTCAACTCCTCCAGGAATTCATTCTTTACTCCTCCGGAAATTCTTTCTGAACTCCTCCAGAATTCATGCTCCAGGAATAAATTTAGCTTCCCGTCCATTCTGAATTTTCCCAGGAATTCATTCTGATTTCCCCCCAGGAATTCATTTTAATCTCCCTAGGGATTCTTTCTGAAAATCTGCAGGAATTCATTCTGATCTCCCCCATGAATTCATTCTGAATTTCCCCAGAAATAAATTTTGCTTCTCGCCCAGAATTCATTCTGAATTTTCCCACGAATTCTGCCTGATTTCCCCCAGGAATTCATTCTGATTTCCACCGGGATTCTTTCTGAAAATGCCCAGGAATTCATTCTGTAATCTCCCAAGAGTCATTCTGGATTCCCCCAAGAATTCATTCTCCAGGAATTCTTGGAATAGCTCATGCCGGTTGTAGGACAAAAGGTCGAAGGACAAATGCTGGAAGGGTCAAAAGGTCGAAAGAACAAAAGGTCGGAACAAAAAATCTGAGTCAAAAGGTCGAAAGTACAAAAGGTCGAAAGGAAAAACGATGACCCTTAGATCGAGGGGAGAAAAGGTCAAGGTCGAGGTGACAAAAGGTCAAAACAAAAAATCTGAGCCAAAAGGTTGAAGGTCAAAAAGGTCGAAGGGACAAAAGGTCAAAAAAATCTGACTCAAAAGGTCAAAAAAATCTGACTCAAAAGGTCGAAGGACAAAAGGTCGAAAGTAAAAACGTCGAAGCACAAAAGGTCGAAAGGGAAAAGGTCAACGGACAAAAGGTCGAAAGAACAAAAGATAGAAATTGCGGTTGTTGGACAAAAGACCGAAGACCAAAAAGTCGAAGATCAAAAACTCGAAGGTCAAAAAGTCGAAGGTCAAAAGGTCGAAGGTCGAAAAAATATGCAAAACGTCGAGTGTTAATCAACCGTTCTTTTGCACATTTATGTTTATTTATGCTTTACCTGATTGTTGATTTTTTCCTTATTTTAGTCATAGGCCGTTCGTTCGAGATTACCGCATATGGAATACCAAAAACAACTGGAAAAATTTTATTATAAAGTTTTCCTTATGTTAAAACATAGGCTATTCTTCAAAGGTGTATTGTCAAATTATTATTTTTATCAACGTATTGATAGGCTTTATTAACTTTAATTTTAATTGCTGAAAATAGTTCTTCACCCATTTTCATCAAAATGATCATTCAAAATATATCATTTTAGCTTAACATACCATCTTCTAATGACAGTAATTTTATTTTTATGTGCTCAAACGAATATAATCCATTATATTTTATTATTAGAAACCGTTACATTACGCTGTAAAGTAGGAAGAGGTATGGAATTGCAAAAATTTGCGATAGGGAAGATCCATTAATTACGTAACGCAAATATTGGGCATTTTCAACCCCTCCCTCCTTTGTCACACTTTTTGTAAGAAACATCTTAAACATTTTGTATGGATCGACACACTTCGCTGAGCCCCCTTCACCTCTAAGCGTTATGTAATTTATGGACGCTCCCTTACGTTATTTGTGAACGTTTGTGTTTCATTTTGAAGTCAACTAGTAACCCTCTAACGTCCAAGACCGCCTTCAGACGGGATATTTTAATATTTTATTTTTAATTGTTCAGATTTCAAAATTGATTTTTTCAACCTGTTTTTCATTCAACTTTCTGTTATTTTTTCGACCCTCTTTTCCTTCGACCTTTTATCATTTGTTCTTTGAATTTTTGATTTTCAACCTTTTTTCGTTTCAATTTTTTGACTTTCGATCTTTTGACCTTCGACCTTTTGTCTTTTCGACATTTTGTTTTTTCGACATTTTATCCTTTCGGCCTTTTGTTTTCGACCGTTTATCCTTTCGACCTTTTGTCCTTTCGACCTTTTATCATTTCGACCTTTTATCCTTTCGACCTTTTTTCCTTTCGATCTTTTGTCCTTTCGACCTTTTGTCCTTTCGACTTTTTGTCCTTTCGACCTTTTGTCCTTTCGACCTTTCACCCTTTCGGCCTTTTGCCCTTTCGACCTTTTGTCCTCTCGACATTTTCTTCTTTCGACCTTTTGTCCTTTCGACCTTTTGACCTTCGACCGTTTGACACAGATTCTTCATGCCTGTTGCAATTCAGAAATAATTTTCTGGGGTAATTCAAAGTAAATCCCAGGGGGAACTTGAATTCCTGAGGGAATTTGTAATGAATTCCAGGGGAACTCAGAATGAATTTCCTAAGGATTACTGGATGAATTTCTGGAGGAATTCAGGACGAGTTCCTGGATAAAATCTCCAAAAGTAATTTCTGGAGGAGCACCAAGTATAATTTTAGGAAATTCATCCTGAACTTCTTCTTGAAACTCCTCCAGCTGTTCTTCTTCGAATTTCTCTGAGAGTACCTCCTTGAACTCCTTTACTTTTAGAATAGCTGCAAGAGTTCACATATGAATCATTTGTTTGAAAAACTGTATAAGTCCATTTTACACTATTTCGAGAAAACAACAAAAAACTGTTTTTGAACAAACTTGCACCGAATCTTTTGATTTCTTCGATACAGATCAATAGTTTTTGGCAAAACTCAACACCCTGGGGCACTTTCAGTACAAAAAATGTAAGCAGTACTCCACAATTGCTCTTCAAAGTACGTGGACATATGTAGTTTCTCAAACAAACGAAAAAAAATTCATACTTTCCTGAACAAAATTTTTTTTCTATTTTTTGCCAGAATACGTATTTTTGGACGAGGATTCAGAATATATAAAAATATCATTTTGGCCAAAAATGTTACATATGCAGTTTCTCAAACAAACGGTTCATATTTTTCCTTGAATTCCTTCAGGTATGCACCAACGAATTCCTGCGGTAATAACTTCAGCAATATCTCCTAGGAATTCTTTTCTACTAGGTTTCAGGAGCATCGCTGAAAAATGCTCCAGCATCTTCAATGGGAATCCTTTTAAAAATTAAACTAAAAACTCTTTAGGAAGCCATTTCAGTCTCAATAGAATAAATTCCCCATAATTTCAAAAGAAACACCCCCACATCATCAGAACTAATAATAAATTCCCCAGAATTCTAGAAGGAACCCATCGACCCTTAGAATTTACTCAGAGTTACATGTAAGATATCAGTGAAGAATTTTTTAAAATTACTTCAGGATATCCGAGAATTCTTGTAGAAACTTTTCGAATTTGGCTTTTCCGAAATTTCGAAGAAAAATTTAATAAAAATCCAGTGAGTTGTTGGTGGAATTACAAAAATAACCCTTTAAATTTATCTGATTATACTGATTATACAATATGAAGAAATGAATGAGAACGGAGACGTCCTCTAGGAGCATTAATTCGAAGAGAGGACAACAGATCTGGGCAATCGATTTTAGATCGGAAATAAAAAGCGGTTTAGACATTTTTCGACGGACACTCAAAAGCTCCAAACCTATGAGCTTACAGCGATCTTCGTATCTTGGTAAATTCGAAAGATCGTTCCACGGCAGATGACGTAACGCAAATTTATCAAATTTGCATTGCACTGCTTCAATTCGGAGAATACCATTTTGATAGGAAGGTGCCTAAACAATAGATGCATTTTCCAATATAGACCTTACTAATGAACTGTATATAGCTTTCAAACATTGAATATTTCTGAGGTTTCTGGCAATACGCAATATCTGCGAAATCGATGAAACCGCCCTTAGTGAAGAAATTTTTACAGGAACCACCCGCTGAAGACCGCCACTCGAGTCGACTGATATATAAATCTCGAAAATTCATCGAAAGATAAAGACGCTAAACGGCCGAAATCCTACATAATTTCATGACGGTTCCAAATTTTGCCATTTTTATTTAACGCCCTGTATCCGAGCCTTTCTCTCAGACGTAGTTTACGTCAAAAAACGTAGAGTCTTCATCTACACGCACAGCTAATAAGGAAGCGGAAATATTTTTAACTTCAGTGCTAGGATATTCGTTAACAAATCGTACCACATGCCTCATTTATTTCCCATATTCCAGTCTGTGTTCAAAGTCAATCATGGTGACAACGATACACCCCCGTGGGAAAACGACTCGCCCTAAACCACACGTCGAGCCCTGCTGACTGACATCTATGATCCATCATTGCAGTTGGTGCTGTGTTTTTGGAATGTCAAACGACGTCGTATATAGAAGAAATGATGCGAACGGCAGGTGATTTGAAATCTGCCAAATTGAACCACTTTCCGTTGGAAATGTCGCCGGTTTCTAATATGTAACATTCTTTTGATCTTGTTCCTGGAGAATCGAGTGGTACAAATCGAAGCAATTTAAAATCACCCTTCCACAAACGGGACACGCTTCTGACGTCCCAACGATGTGAAGAATGCTACTTACAGTATCCTTCCATTGAGCGTACGATGGCTTTCCCGAGCCTTACTGTCGCGCCGGTAAGTAAAGGGTGACACATTCCTGACTGCCACCTTGTCGCCGTATTTGAAATGCTTCACAGAAATACCTTGCCCAGGATAGGGGTGCGCTCAGTTTCGATGCGGGCAGTCATCCATCGTGTGCTGATGCATATTTCCCATGGCTTTGCGGAGGTAAGTCGTCGTCGCCCTCCCTTCCAAAATTCGTTCACCGTTTTAGAAACTCCGAAAGATGAGTCAGTTCGCGAGCCCCTGCTGTGACGCTCTGGCTTCCAGGAGATTATTGCAATTATTGTCGCTATTGTGTAGCGTACCTCAGCGCTCTCCCTGAGATAAAGTTGGATGAGTCCGTTTGATTTGATTGCACATCTTCCACGTGCCATCCCACCTCAATGGCGCACAAACAATAAAATTAGGGTAAATATTATTCCTACGTCGCCGTCCTTTTCGATGTTTCACCGTAGAGAAAGAGCAAAAAACGCGACAGGAATCAGCATCCTTTTGTTGCGTCGCGTGCCAGCTCGAATCCGCAGCGGCTATTCAATTAAACCTCAGCTGCGTGCAAGGGTTGGACAGAAAAACGCAAAGCAAAACTTATTGTTGCCGTTTCCGCAATCTTGCCATCATATCGTTTCGTGAAATCGTGAGGACTCGACGAGGGAGGGATGCCCTGCACTCAGCGGTGCTGGATTAGGCAACGTCACAAATGAAAATATATTCGATAATTAATAAAACATACATACTCCAGACGCACTCACACATAGTTCGAGAACGGCCTTCCCCAGCATCATCACCAATAGTAAACATAGAGAGATCTCCTCCGCACTTGGGCTATGCATAGTTTGGACGTGTGAGAAAGTGCTTGGAACGTCGCACGCGAACCTTTCCCGCTTGTTCCGAACCACTCACCATTCTCATACGTCCCGCGCCTAATATTGTCAAATTAAAAACGGGAAAAGTGTCATTTGCTTATTTGTATCCCATTTTTTCCCTGCGCTTTCTGTTCTTTGTCACTTATTTCACATCGTTCGGTTAAGATGCTTGAGTAGAGCCAAACGCAGTCGTGCTAAATGGTGAGTGAGACGCGTCGTGTTTTCGATGGTACCTTCCCACATGTTCCAGCTTACGCACAGTCGGCGGATATTATGGCCACTCATTGTTGAAAATTTGTTTGCTCTAAAACGACTTTTATTTGACACTTGATGGGTTTGGTGGTCAAAAGGATACCTCTTCTGTCTAACGAACAGAAGGTCATGAAGTATTAAATCCAATATCATGAATTGTTCATTAAGTTAATCTAGCTTCAACCGATTCAATGCGGATTGTATTACAGTAATATCCCAATTTTATCACCTCTCTTGTGAATTTTGATGTGATTAAAATAAAAAGTGACAAAATCGGGCGATTGATTGCCCATTGTGGGGCAATTAATTCTCGCTTAACTTTTCAAAAGGACCTAAGTAACATTTTTTTCATGAATTAATTTGAGTAGTGCAATCAAAAGCTTTCATATTGGTCTGTTGATTGCGCTATTTAAATTAATTCATGAAAAAAATGTTACTTAGGACCTTTTGAAAAGTTAAGCGAGAATTCTCCGATAAGTGAGCAGTGCTGGTAACTTGGTATGATTTGGTTGGTGGAGATTTGGAATTTCCTCGCATTCCAGGTCGCGTGTGATCATTTTGCCGTGTTTGTGATAAACTTGGCGAACTGTATGCACTCTGGACTAGGCAATTGAACAATCGAACCAGAAATAAAGCGTAGTACACAGTGGTCCGTAAAGGATATTTTTGTGGTAGAAAAGCGCTAGTGCGTGCAATCGTTTACGGGTAAAGCGATAAAACCCGCACTATTGGTGCATCCGTTTCCTGGCTTGTTCGTTAGAACCTGTGCCAGCTTGTTTCTAGGTTTGGGCGTCAGAACCTAGCCATCACGTTTGCAGGTTTGTCCGTGAGAACCTGTGCCATCGCGTTTCCAGGTTTGGGCGTCAGAACCTGTGCCATCGTAAGCAGGGTGTGTCGATATTGGGTCGGTGCGACTACGGTGAGTAATCCATTTTTGGAATTTGGCTTAGTGGAGTGGATCGGCATCTTGTTTTCGGGATTGTTTGGGTTGTGGTGGTTTTGATAGTTCGTGGTGTTCTGAGGAAGCAAAATGGCGCATCGAGAACGCTCGAAGTGGATGAGTGTAACTGTGGACACCATCAAATCTATCGAAACACTCGTCAAGGAATACGATGTCGAAGTCGATCAGAGTAAGATGGACTCAATATTAATGTTGAAATGCTTATGGAGGAACAGGTCGCAACGAATGCAACGATTGTAAAGAAACGCAGTGAAATGGAGGACTTGTATTACAAGCTCCGGGATTTCCTCACGTTGAATAAGCAGAATAGTACGCCTTCTGTCCAAGCCTCTCACGTTTCTTCCTCTGTTGTTCGACTACCGAAGATAGATCTGCCCACATTCGATGTGTGATATGGATAATTGTATTCCGTTCTACTACGCCTATCGTAGTTTGATCCATAATAATAAGTGGCAGCTGTTGACAAATTCCACTACTTGCTGGCGGCGCTCAAGGATCCAGTCAAGCGTCTGCTGGATACCACGAGCATAACCGGGAGCCACTATAAGATTGAGTGGAATCTGCTGGTTAGTCGGTACGACAACAAGCGCTTGTTGATCAAAAATCATATCAGCTCGCTTTTTAATTTTGAGCCCGTGAGAATCTTCTACTGCTATTCTAGCCCTTGTCCCTAGACCATTTAACGACGTTGGGGGAGCCGACCATCCAATGGAACTGCTAGTGCACATGATGTGCAGTCGTTTAGGTCAGAGTCAGGGTTTGCAGAAATGGCTCTCAATAGATACCGAACAACGATAAAAGAGAGGCTAAAACTGTTCCGAATCATAACAAGCCATGATAACAAATTTATCAAACTTGTATACAAGTGCGAAAAAACAGAATCGGATAGGCAGCCCCCACAGAAAAATGGTGATTCTCGTTTTGTTTTCGCTTCTTTCGTGTTGGTTACTGCACAGCTGTGTAAAACAAGTTGAAATGCATCATCAGAGCAAGTGCTCCCAGTATTTGGAGCTTTCTAAAAGAAATTTATCATGGGATATAGCCTCCCGAATCAGTTCTCTATCATGACAGCTTGCGAAAAAAGTCTCTCGCGGCATGCTACATATCGTATATGTATACAGAGATGATAAGTGAGAGACTTGTTCTTTCTCTTTAGGATTCAATCCCTGGTCAGAGTATGTTGAGGGAATGGGAGAGGTCGACAAGTAACGATAGGCAAGAAATCCCGTAGTATAGCGAGTTGAGTACCTTATTGAAAGATCAAGCACGGATCCTGCTTTCATTGAAGAGTGGAAGCGTAACTCCTTCCCCAGCCAGGGACAAACCTAGTGTCTCTGTGGCTCACGCCGCATCCGTTTCTAAACCGTTTTTACCTAAATCCACCAGTTGCATTGTGTGCAATCAACCCCACCGTATTTACTACTGTGAGGCGTTCAAATGGATGCAACTTGACCAAAAGCAAGATATAGTGCGGATGAAAAGGCTTTGCTGGAATTGTCTGTCGTCCAACCACCTTAGTCGTGAATGTTCCTCAAAACCCTGCCGGAGGTACAACGAGAAACACCACACTGTGCTAAACCCGTCCTCCCTCAGCAATACACCTCCAATACTGATGACGAGTCCCACACAGTTCCCACACCATTTGCCCCAACAACTCGTCGGCCACCCAACTGCCATCCACTTCGAATGCGTTAGCTGTCGCCAGCTCATCGAAAGCTACCTACTCAACTGTCCTGCTGTCTACTGCCGTGGTGAAAGTCCATGTATACCCCCCCCATGAAGTCCATGAAGGTCAACTACCGGTTGGAACCGGTTCTCCATCAAGTCATCCAGTTCTACAGCGTACCGTGCTTGGCTGGGTAATTAGTGGTTTTGTATCTACCGTTGTTCAAGCCCGGTGTATCAAACCTATTGAGGTAATAAACTATAAAGGAAGATTGTCGCTGTCGTCACTGGCGAAACATCTTTTGCTGGCGAAGATAGGGCACTAAATGTCAACGAAGGAAAAAACAGTACGTTTTGAAAAAAATGTTTAATTTTGATACACATACTTAAGTTTGCCATTTTAGGGTGTTTTATGAGATATTGCGAAAAAAGGTTCGGCTGCCGGTGGGACGCAACCGACTGTTGTTCAATTTATTTTTATTTCTCAGGCTAAAGACGGGGTGGTCTGTGCAGTGCATAAAAGTGTTCTCCATTCAGTTCAGTCCATGGCTGCATGTCGCCAACCACGCAGTACGCGGAGGTTCCGAAAATCGTCTTTCACCTGATCGATCCAACTTGTTCGCTGCGCACCTTGGCTTCTTGTTCCCGTAGGATCGTTGTCAAGAACCATTTTCACCAGATTACTACCCGTCATTCTGGCTACGTGCTCGGTCTACCGCAGGGGTGAACGATGGATGGTTCTCCCAACAGCTGATGCAACTCGTGGGTGATTCGCCTTCACCACAATCTGCACCCCCCTAATGAGCGTTTTGTAGATAGTCAGTTTGGTACGGCGGCGAATTCTATTCGATCGGAGCGCTTTGCTTCTCGGAAGCATTCGCCCAGACAGCTCGAAGGCCTACTTCCAAGATGTTCAGAAGCCTTCTTTCAAGAGGCTTGGAAGCATCATTTTAAGATGCTAGGAAAACTCCCTTCAAGAGGCTTGGTAGCCTCCTTTCAAGAGGCCTGCAAGCCTTATTTCAAGAGGTCCGGAAACCTCGCTCTGAGATGCCCGGAATCATCTTTTCAATAGGCTCGGAAGCCTCCTTTAAATAAGGTCGGGAGCCTTCTTTCAAAAAGCTCGGAAGCCTCCTTTCAAGAGGCTAGAATGATTCTTTTCAAAAGGCTTGAATAACATTCAAGAGGCCGGAAACCTTTTTTTAAGATGCCCGGAACTCTACTTTCAAGAGGCTCGGAAGTCGCCTTTTGAAAGAGTCGGAAGATTTCTTTCAAAAAACTCGGATGGCTCCTTTCAAGAGGCTCGGGAAGCTATTTTCAAGAGGCTCGGAAGCCTCCTTTTGAGAGGCCTGGAAGCCTCGCTTTGAGAGACCCGGAATCCTCAAAAGGCTCAGAAGCATCCTTTCAAGAATGTCGGAAGCCTTTTTTCAAAAAGCTCAGACGACTCCGTTCAAAAGACTCGAAAAGTTCTTTTCAAAAGGCTCGGAAAACTCCTTTTAAGAGGCTCGGAGACCTTTTTACAATAAGCTCAGAAGCCTCTCTCCAGTAGGCTCGGAAGCCTCCTTTCAAGAGGCCTGAAAGCCGTATTCCAAGAAGCCCGGAAGCCTGCTTCCAAGAGGCTGAGAAGGGGCCGTCCAGAAACCACGTGGTCATATATGGGGGGAGGGGGGTTTGGAAAATGACCACGATAAGCCACATGGGGGGAAGGGGGGTGTTGCTCTCGAACCACGTGGTTCTTTTTTTACTCGAAAAACTTTTGGTGAATAACAAAAGCGGTGAAAAAAATACAAATCATTAAAATTTAGTGATTTAATCAATAAACGCAAAGCGCATCTTAGGGCCGATGCCCACGTTGCGTCTTTTCAACTCAGCGTAGACGAGAAAAACCGGTAACGCAGCGTCAGTCGTAACGCCGATGCATATCTGCGTTATTTTACCATCTTAGCCTTAGATCCTTTTTCCATAAAAAAAATTAACGAAAAACCAGGATGCGATTCAGTCTCAATTCCCATAAAAAAAAATTGGAACGGAAAAATGGTAAAATATTTTTAAAAAATCCGTTGCGGATGGTTTTTGGCGTCACGCCGCCGACACTTTTGCATCAGCGAACGCAGCTACAATTTTGAAAAATGTTCATGTTTTTACAATAATCCAAGAAAAAAAACTTTCAAAAGAATTTCTTGTAGATAATCAGGAAAAATCCAGTAAAGAAATTTCATGTAAAAACTTTGACATTACTTTATACAATCCTGATAAAATGCTGGCATTCAGAATGATTTTTGAACAATTCTCTCTGAAAATTTTTGCTTGGAAATTTTACTACAAATTGTTAATGAAAAAAAAACAAAACATCTCCAGTGTAAATTCCGAAAAATTTTCCCTAAAGCTCCGAAAAAAATTGCATGTGAATTCTGTCTGAAAATTCAAAACAGTCCCGTGGGAAATACATATAGTTTTCGGTGGAAAAAAATGTTCATATTTTCATATTTTTTTTACATTCTAATGAATTTCTTCGACAAGTTCTTTCGAATCTTCACCAGAAATTCTTATTCATTTCCAAAAGAAGTTTTTCGAACATTTTAAGGAGTACACTTCGACATGTTTAGTCTCAAGTTAGCCTTGCGAGCAAAGGCGTAGGATTGCCCATCTGGAGATGGCAAGTCCTATTCTCGTTCCTGTCTAGGATGTTTTCGGGTGGGAAACATTCTCGACATCCTAGGTATAGTGCATCCATCGTACTTGCTACACAAGACGTGCAATGGCTGGCATATAAAAGCTTTCAATTTATAACTGAGGAAATGCTAATAGAATATACTAAGTTGAAAAGCAGACCAACTTCCAGTTGGAATATGGAGCCATAGAAGAAAAAGAAGACTTATAAATTTTTCAAGAAAAAATCTTCTGAATTTCCGAATATCTAACAGCCAATGCCACATGAAACACTTTGATATTTCCGTGGATTTTTTGTTTTTAGATTTTTCAAATTTGGAATTTTGAAATGAATGTTTTCGGAATACTTTTTTACGCTCTTTGTGAATTCTACACATTTTTTTTTTAATTTTTCCAAGGATTTTTTTCTATTCGAAGCATTATTTAGAATTTCCACGGAAGAGTCTAAGGATTATCTTCAAAAAATTCTTTGGATTTTCAAAGAATAAATCTTTAGAATTCTCAAGGTTAATGTTTTTTTTAATTTGCACCATAAATTCTTCCAAAATTTCATCGGGAATTCATTCTTCTTCGGGAAGTCATTTTGATTTCTTTGTAGGTTCAGCTAAACATTGCTTTAAATCTTTACTATGCATAGATGCACAGGAAATGATTTAGAAATTTTATGAATTTTCACATCAGAAAGTCCTTAAAATTTTGATTTAATTGTTTTAAGGAATTCCTACTGGAAATTTTTCAAAAGAACAACCTTTACAAATACTACAAAAATACAATTTTTTCGTTATTTCCACTTGTAAAAACATCGGAATTTCCTCGGGAAATTCATTATTGGTGTTTCAGATGAACTTTTCTCGATTTTCTACTGGAAAATCTTAGGAATTTCCATCGGAAATATTTTGTCATATTCCGAATAATTTCTTTTGGAAATTAAAAAAAAAACTGCTGAAAATGTCTAAGAATTTCTTTTGGAAAACGAAAAAAAATTCATTGGAAATTTAGAAGAATTTTCTTTGAAGATTCATTAAAGTTGCCCAGGATTTTGAAGAAAATCTTTAGAGATTCTGTAAGATCCTTCTACGGATTCTTATAGTTCTTCAAAATTTCTACCGAACGTTCTCGGAACTCTTCCACAGAATTTCGGAAAAGAATGTCGTTGAAATTCTAAAAAAAATTCCGTGGAAACTCCGAAGAATTTCTTGTCAATATTCCGAAGGGTTTCCCTTGCAACTCCAGAATAATTATTCTTGAAAATTAGGAAGATCTAGGAATTTAAAATTAATCCAAGCATTAAATATAGGCAATAATTTAGGCTTAAGAAGCCTAGTTTTTATGATATTGAATAATTAGGATAATTGATCGAAAAATTGAATAATTCTAAATGCACAAAATTCTAGTAGTGCGTATGAAAAAAGTTATGACATAGAGAACCCAAGTAACATTTTAAGTTTTATGACACTCTTGAAGACCATAATTTACTCTTCAAGATTGTTATAAAACCAGAATGAAACCAAAATGTTACTAGGGAAGCTTGCATTTAAAAAATCAACATAAAATGCTAAATAAAATGCTTTTTAAATTCATAAAAGGGTCTTAGAACTAAGGAGATTCCTGCGGTATGAAAAAAGCGGCAGTTTTCCAGAAAAAACCCTTAAATTCTTAAAACAATCTAGGTTAAAAAAATGTGTTATAATAACGATTGAAATTGAATTCCAAAACAAATCTCAACCCTTTCAGGACGAATGGATCATATATGCCCAGCGTTTTAGATTGTCTATAAAATCACAAAAGAGAGCTAGGCCACCATTTTCTTCAGTAAAATTGTTCATCAAGATATTGACTTTACAGAAAAAATATGGGAGCTAAAATTTGACTGACCCTGAAAACTCAGATATCCGAAACCTTGGGAAGATTTCGATTCTAAGAGCATACAAATGAAGTTGAAATGTTTGAATCATTCTGAACACTCAGATAAGATGGGTCATCCTGAACGTTAAGCCAGTGATTAATATTCAGGAATACGAGATGCTCAAGGTACAGGGCTGACAATCGTCATCGTCATAGCACGAAATGCCACAGTAGCGACGAGTTGCATTGTCTTCATTGCTACTCTACCCATCGTCAATGACGCGCACGACGTTAGCTTTCGTCGTGTAACCAAATCGTCCTGACGGCATCGAAGAACGAAGACTTCATACCGTTATTCTTCAAGCGGTAGCTGCCATGCGAAGATTTTTACTAATTCTTTGTAATAATGAATTTGAAGCAACGTATGAAAGCGTTAAGAATGTTATCGATACATATATGTTACTAAATTTCCTACTATTTGTTTATTTGAGACGCTATTATGTTTCAACCAGTCCGTCTATAATGACGTGCAATCAATTGTGTGAAGAAGTGACGACGAAAATCGTCATAAATTTTTTCTGCGCGACTATCGTCGTGGTACGCATGTGGCGCGAAGAAAACGAATAGGTGTTGCGTCGTGCAATGTTATGACGAAGACTAATTTTTTTCGCTTTCTTCACACGACGCGAATGACTATTGTCAGCCCTGTCAAGGTACTCCAAAATGCTCTCAAGTTCAGCCCACGATACTGGTAGATATTTTGCAATGTCCTCATCATCGGTATATACCCAATCCGATGAAATAATCATATGATCCTAATTTCCATTAACATGAGATCCGAGAGACAAGGTACCCAAAATTATCTTGAGTCAACATCAAGTTGCAAACATTACAACTTCCAGGACGTTTTGTATAACCTAAAAAGTCTGTAGTAGCTTATATAAGTCTGTAGTCTGTAGTAGCTCCAGGAATCTCCCAATAGACAAGCGGATCGTTGTCTCTGAGATGTCCAAGCTATTCGATCCATTGGGCATTCTTGGTCCAGTGGTAATCCGGGCAAAAGTTTTTGTTCAACAACTGTGGAAAACGAACTTAGACTGGGACGAACTGCTTCCCATCGCACTCAACGGCGAGTGGGAAAGTTACAGACCTCGTTTAGCAGCTCTTGAACATTTCTCAATCTCTCGCTTGGTAAAAGCTCCAGGCGCAGGAGCAAGCATCCATTTGCACGGATTCTGCGATGCGTCACAGCATGCCTACGGAGCATGCGTCTACATTTGTAGTATCGGCATGGATGGTGGCATCGCTTGCCGTCTCCTAACCGCCAAATCCCGAGTAGCTCCTATTCAAACCCTGTCGATTCCCCGATTGGAGCTCAGTTCTGCTTTACTCTTGTCTCAGTTATACCAAAACGTTATGTGCAGCCTCAACATGACACCTGAGGCCTACTTTTGGTCTGACTCCTCCATCACTCTACACTGGTTGCACAATCCATCGGCAAACTACGACACGTTCGTGGCTAATCGAGTCGCGGAAGTTCAACGAATGACTGAAGGAGGCACCTGGAATCACGTCGCCGGTTTGGAAAATCCAGCAGATCTCATCTCGCGAGGCATTGATCCTTGCGAGCTCACCAACGTCGTCGCCCTTTGGTGGAAGGGCCCATCTTGGCTATCGTCCGGCGCTCCGGAATGGCCAAGCATGTTTCCAATTCCGGAATCTCAAGAATTCCTTCCAGAAATTCTCGAAGTAAAGCCAACTACGCTTGCAGCAGTTGCACGTTCAGTCAAGGTACCCGAACGCACTCTGTTCAGTCGCTACTGACGAGGCTTATTCGCATCACCGCTTATTGCCGCCGTTTTGTACGGCATTGTCGTTCCAAGATCGCTGGAGCAGATATACAAGCTACACCGTTTCTCACCGCAGATGACATGCAAAAGGCGCTGATCGGCCTCGCGTGAAGGTCGTACAAGAAGATTGCTTCAGCCACGAAATCGGTTTAGTCCAGGCAGGAGCTGAAGCAGATCTAAGAAAATCACCCCTGAAAACTCTGTATCCGTTCATCGTGCCTACTCCGTGTCGGTGGCCGGCTGAACCACTCCTCGTACTCTTCCTCAACACCGGTGTCGATTTCTGCGGCCCTGTTTGCCTAGTCCCCAGTACGAAAAACTGCACCGATTCGATCATACGTCTCTGTTTTCGTCTGCATGGTCACCAAGGCCGTGCATCTTGAGCTTGCCACCGATCTCAGCACCTTCATATTGAAGTCTTCATGTTGAAGCGGTTCATAGTCTTCATATTGAAGCGGTTCGTTGCGCGCCGTGGCAATCTAGTCGCCTTGTGCTGTGACAATGCCACCAACTTCAAAGGTGAGGACAGGCAACTACGAGAACTCTGCTCACAGTTCAACTCTCAAAAACATAATCAGAAAGTGGCATCGTTCTCTGCTGAATCCGCTATTCAATTGAGCTTCATTCCCGCAAACGCACCTACCTTCGGCGGCCTTTGGGAGGCCGCGGTTAAATCCATTAAGCACCACTTCCGGTGAGTTGTGGGTCTGTTTTCTGCCAAATCGAAAGCTGCCTCAATTCACAGCCGTTGACTGCAGTCTCGGAGGATCCTAGCGACATGGACGTCCTCACTCCGTGGCACTTTCTTGTTGGGTCAGCTCTGCAATCCATACCCGAGCCCGGCCTGTCCTAAATCCCCAGTAATCGGCTTTCGCTCTGGCAGGATATTCCAGGCAGAACCCAAGCATTCTGGAAATCCTGTTGTACGGGCTACCTCCATCAGCTTCAGCAACGATCGAAGCATTTCTTCTGGCAGCCAAACGTTCTAGTCGGCAAGTTGGTACTCCTGAAAGACGACAATCTTCCCCCGCTCATGTGGAGCGTGGGCCGCATTGCAGCAGTACTTCCCGGCGCGGATGGACTAGTTCGTGTAGTGAAGGTCATACTTGCAATCGGCGCTGTATTCGACCGACCGATTGTGATGGTATGCCTTCTCCCCATCGATGATGACCCTCGTTCCACCTCAACTACCAGCGAAGAATCTGGCATCCATGTCAGTGATACCGATCCTGCTACCAACCTTAGATCTTAAGTATTTGAACTTTGTTAGATTTAAGCACACTGTTGAATTTGAATGAAATCCTTTCATTGGTGGCCGGTATGTTGCGTCCACCGCAATTAAATTAGAAAAATATTGAAACTACATTAAATTGTCATTCCATAGCGCACTTTTTACCATTCCCACGCTGCACATGTACCCTACAAAAGACACACAATAGCAATTGTCCAACAGATGAGCCTTGTAATAGCCACTTTTGCACAATACACATTTCAAATGACCAGTCAGTTTGTTACCGTCCCTCTGCACCGAATACACGCGATCGTTTGAACAGTACGCAGTGAAGTGTTCTATCTCTCCCCGACCGAAATCCCCCCAGTGAAGTGAAATTACCAGTGACCTAATTCCGGAGAAGTCCGTTCAACCGTTGTAGCACGTTGTAAAACAAAAATCAGCTGTCAAAAATCGGTTCTTAAAAATAGAGCATTGCTTTCTTCAGCAAAAATGTTCAAAATTGATTTTTTCATTCAGTAAAAACATTGAACAGGTCAGGGTATTAGGACGATCTAAAGCATCCAAACTATCCTTGAGTTGTAATTCAGATGTTTCAAGGTATTAACACCATACCTTACCATATTCTGGATGAGCATTTGATTCTGTAATGCGTTATGATAAAATTCTACGCCTGTCCTGCGGTAGAGCAGATCTTTTTGCAGTATCTACGACACTCCAAACTGTCCTTGATTTCTGATCTTAATATTCGAATCGATCAACATGACGATCTTCGATGTCCCGACTGGTTTTATGAGTTGGAATAGCGCCACTGGACTTTCGTTACACCATTACAGACAAACTACATAATTTGTTCGACATCTCATTTCATTTATTTAGTCTACATCTAAACAGAAAACACTAAATCAACAATTTGACGCCACAATACACGGTTCGAGGCCTCTTCTCTCCATCCTCGAATGCGCCCCACGCTCGCCAAGTCATTCTGTATCTGGTCAGCCCATCTCGCTCGCTGCGCTCCACGCCGTCTCGTATGTGCCGGATCGGAATCAAACACAATTTTTGCAGGCTTTCCGGCATTCTGGCAACATGCCCTGCCCATCGTACCCTTCCGGCTTTAGCCACCTTCTGGATACAGGGTTCGCCGTAGAGCTGGGCGGGCTCGTGGTTCATTCTTCATCGCCACACACCGTCTTCTTGCACACCGCCAAAGATGGTCTTAAGCACCCGTCTCTCGAATACACCAAGCAACAAGCACTAGCAGTCTCATAATATTTTGGTGACATTTCTCAAAACTGCATGCAAAGGGACTAATGGTACGAGTGACTGGATGGTCGTGGACCAACCAACTTGACACTGAATTCTTGACCAATTGCGAATTGAAACTGCCCATAGTGCAAAGTAAAACAACGAAAATCGAGTCACTTTCAAAGATTTAAATGACAAAAGCAGAGACGAAGTTTGTCCCATATTAACAAAGGCAGGTCATTTTTTCCGCACTCAATACTGTGTTTATTTTATTGAGCCTAACTCTTCGGAACGCGATTTCGTTGACACTTTCCACATCACTAAGTGGAACGGCCGGTGTCATGTGTTTATAATTATCGCTTCTCGACGTGGCGCGTTTCGATTATTCTTGCTTCGACAAGCGATTCCAACAAATCGCTTAGACATCATAATCCGCGCCCCACAGCAAAGACCCCACATGGCCGAGAATGGCGTCAATTAAACCAGCAGGTTCACCGTTTGTTCTATATGCGCCTTGGCAGCAGTAAACCATCAGGCAGGCAATGCCAATGACCGGCCATCCTTACGTGCTGAACCTCATTCCATGGTAAAAGGGAAAGAGAACTACTTAAAAGGGACTCTCGCTCTTTCGGAACCTTCGACTGCAGTCGCCGTCGTCGCCGGGAATTGTTATTGATGATTACGGGTATACCTTCATTTAGGATTAAATTGATTTTAATTGAATTTAATTAACTTCCACTCTCTCTCGTTCTGTGGCCCGCAGAACCGTTCTCGATTCAGCATGAAACAGCAGCAAGCAGGTCGTTGTTCGCTTCTTTTGCTCCATGTGTGCACATTGCTGGAGAGGAGCACACGAACATACCAAGTTAACACACTGCTGACTGCCTGGCAATCAACATCATCGGTGTGAATAGTTTCCTTCATCGGGTGAGGTTTTGGTCCTCTTTCGGTTCACAGAATACACATCAGAGCCACAGGGGATAAGGGATCGGATGGACAAGAAACGGAATGAACCATCATCTACTCATATGGGTCCTCGTCGCGTCGGAGATCTTGATCCACTCCCTGTGCACGATATTCGCTGTAGGCAACTTATGTGAACCGCACACACACCTCATACACGTTTTTAACCAGAGCCAGAATTGTGCTGGCTTAGCGATATTTGCTGGGAGTACATTTTATCATAGTTTGTTATCTGGTCTCCTGGTTATTTAAAAACCTCTATTGGAATGAGAAACGATTTGTTAACCTATTTTTGTATATCAGAGAAAATTTGCTCAATGGAGTGAGAAAACAATGTACATACTGGAATCGAAACACAATAAAGCAAAGTCAATGGTGGCCTCATACTTGTCACTTACTTGCGATAGGGTTTCTTACCTCATTCCCAGCTTAACATGCATTGTTTTATCGATATTACTCGCAGGAAACGGCATTACCTGAATGTTTTAGGCCATTTAACATTCTAATCAAATCAGTAATCCTTAGCCATGGTGGCTAAGTTCTAAAACGCTATATACATATAATGATTTAAAGTATCGATGGCCAGCACTTATTTCAGTCACTGTCATGGATTTTTCGGCATGCATCAAGTCTCATCGGCAGAACAATTTTTCTTTTATTCTCTCGTTCTTTCGGAACGGTGAAATGAGACGAGAACAAACGTAACACGGCGTGTTTGATGACCTTTCCGAGTCAAAAAATTAGCATCGTTAGATTTTTTCACATTTTGATTTTACTGTATAGTTCAAATAATTTGATGGAATAAGCTCAAGAATCGAAAAGCATAACGGAGCCAAATTCAATGCATTCGTGTTAAAATTAATGATCAGCCTTCGATGTGAGCTTGATCATTCTTCTCTTCATTATCATTGTATGTACAAAAATATATATATATATTCAGTCTCTTCTTAACACATGCTATATTTACAACAGGTTATGTGAATGAGTACGTACAACCAGTGTGATAAAATGTCTTATTAATATTGTATCAGAACGCATAGTAAACACATAGTCCTTTCTTAACAGAAATTCAATGGTATGCGAGTGTTTCGTATTTTCGTATTAGTCACTGTTTTCGGCTATCAATTTGGTTGCTGTATTTCGTACCGGTGCACAGCAATGTCAACGCGGAAAAAAGTGAAAAAAATGTTGAGTGTTAAGCTTTGAAAGTATTTTTATATTTTTCTATGGCATTTGAAATGTGTTTCCTCAAAATTTCATGAAGAACGAATGAAAATTGCACTTTGTGCATCATGTCGATCCAATAACAAATTGAAGTTGTTTTTCAATCTGCTTGTAAAATGTACACCTTTTTGTACACGGCTGGGTTTTAGTCGATGAAGAGGCCGTCCAGAAACCACGTGGTCATATATGGGGGGAGGGGGGGGGGGTGGGGTTTGGAAAATGACCACGATAAGCCACATGGGGGAAGGGGGGTGTTGCTCTCGAACCACGTGGTTTTTTTTACACGAAAAACTTTTGGTGATTAACAATAGCGGTTTAAAAAATACATAGTGTATGTATAACATTTAAATTTAATGATTTAATCATTGAACGCAAACCGAGATTATGCCCACGTAGCGTCTTTTCAACTCAGCGTTAAAAAGACGTAGGTGTGCATCGGGAAAAAAACCGGTAACGCAGCGTCGGTCGCAACGCCGATGTATATCTGCGTTATTTGACCATCTTAGCCTTTGATCCTATTTCCATAAAAAAATAACGAAACAACAGGTTGCGATTCAGTCTTAATTTCCACAAAAAAAAATGGAAAGGCAAAATGGAAAAATATTTCAAAAAAATTTCACAGCACAACGCCACCGCCGCAGATGGTTTTTGGCATCACGCCGCCGACACTTTTGCATCAGCGGACCGCAACTACAATTTTGAAAATTGTTCATGTTTTTACAAAATGTACAATGAGAGTTCATGTTTATACGAAATGTAGGCAATGAACTGTGTATAACAAGTTTTTAACAGTTCCTGACGATATTCAATTTTTCAATTAGCGCCTTTATTTAATTGTTTCTAATGATTGTGCAAAATCTTAAACAGTTTGTCGATCGATTGATAAAAAAAATCATCAAAATCGGCTGAACTATTAGTTCATACTTCCTGACCACTTTTCGTAAGACGTATTCTACGTTAAAAAAATTCCATTGGAAATTTAAAAGAATTTCCTTTGTAGATTCATTAATGTTGCCCAGGATTTTGAAAATAAATTTTAGAGATTCTGTAAACAAAAGTCAGCTGGAATTTTTTTCTAATTTATACTGGGAATTCTTCGGAATTTGATGTTTATTGGAATTTTCATCGTTAGTATGCATTTCGGATCCTTCTACGGATTCTTCAAGTTCTTCAAAATATCTACCGTACATTTTTCGGAACTCTTCCACAGAATTTCGGAAAAAAAGTCGTTGAAATTCTAAAGATTTTTCCGTTGAGACTCCGAAGAATTTTTTGTCAATATTCTGAAGGGTTTCCCTTGCAACTCCAGAATAATTATTGTTGAAAATTCTGAAAATCTTGGAATTTAAAATTAATCCAACAACAAATGTAGGCAATAATTTAGGCTTAAGAAGCCTAGTTTTTATGATATTGAACAATTAGGATAATTGATCGAAAAATTTAATAATACCTAAATGTTCTAAATGCACAAAATTCCAGTAGTGCCTACGAAAAAGGTTATGACATAGAGAAGCTTGCATTTAAAAAATCAACATGAAATTCCAATCAATAATAATGCTTTCTAAATTCATAAAATGGTCTTAGAACTAAGGATATTTCTGCGATATAGAGAAAAAAAATCAGTGTTCCAGAAAAAAAACACTCCAATCCCTAAAACAATCTAGGTTAAATAATAGTGTTATAATAACAATTGAAATTCAATTCCAAAACAAATCTCAACCCTTTCAGGACGGATGGGTCATATATGCCCAGCGTTTTAGATTGTCTATAAAATCACAAAAGAGAGCTAGGCCACCATTTTCTTCAGCAAAATTGTTCATCTAGATATTGGCTTTACAGAAAAAATATGGGAGCTCAAATTTGACTGACCCTGAAAACTCAGATATCCGAGACCTTGGGAAGATTTCGATTCTAAGAGCATGCAAATGAAGTTGAAATGTTTGAACCGTAAACCACATTGTTTCATCATTCTGAATACTTAGATAAGATAGGTCATCCTGAACGTTAAGCCAGTGATTAATATTCAGGAATGCGAGATGCTCAAGGTACTCCAAAACGTTCTCAAGTTCAGCCCACGATATCCAGATCAATTAAGACATTTGCAATGTCTTCATCATCGGTATATACCCAATTCGATGCAATAAGCATATGATCCTAATTTTCATTAACATGAGATCAAAGAGACAAGGTACCCAAAATTATCTAGTCAACATCAAGTTGCACAATGACAATGAGGTTTGTTCGCAAACTTTTTTTTATAGGGCCCTAGAAGCAGTGGGTTCACGAACTTAAATGATTAAGTAGTTCAAAATACGACTTCCAGGACGTTTCTGAGTCTGTAGTAGCTTGTATAAATAATAATTGAAGTCATATCAACCCAATGGACCTACTGGGATATTATATCATCCATCATTCATATGTTGGTTAATTGGATAAATCGAATGATCCGAACACCAAAATAATAATTGGTCTATAATACATATAATCGCTTATGAAAGGACCATTGACTACACAGATAGAAAAAGTTGTTTACAAATTTACACGAAAGTAATGCACATAAAAGGAATGCTAAAAAGAGCGTAATTTTAAACGATATTTTCGCTTGGATGTATGCAATTTGTATTGCATTATGCCCCTATTTATTCGATTAAGTGGTATAATGCTATACAAATTGCATGCATTTAGGGTGATATTGATGGAAAAGATTCATATATGCTCAGAATTGTGTAATTTTCCGTGTCTGTATTTTTTACGCACAGATTAGTTTTCATTATTTTTTTTCTGTGTAAAGCATATTCGAGATGTGGAATAGAAGTTCCTTGGAAAATTATTCGAAAGAACCATCAGAGTAACTGAGAAAATATGTTTATTATGACATCATTGGCTTCCACGAGTCGATATTAAAATAAAATTTCAATGGAGAATTAGAAATTTTGAGAGATGAGCCAGCTCTGGACTGAAAATCAATTAAATAAAGAAAAAAAATGAAATTTTACATAATGAAGTTGAAAATTTTCCACAAAACAATAATAAATTAACACTTGTAAAAGCAAAAATTGTTATTAAATATTTTACTATAAATTATAAATAATTATAAAATAAGAATTTTCTATAAAGAAATCAAAATGTTCCACGAAAAAAATAACTAAATTTTCATGAATAAATCAATATTAGCAATAAACAATTACAAATGTTTCGAGAAAAAAAAATTCTTTTCCACAAAAAATATTTTTTTCCACAAAATATCTTCTTCTATATTACCTAATAAAAATGAGTTGAGATTTCCTTCCTGACGATTTACCTCGCGATCGGGTTGACCGATATGCAAGATTTTTCCCTAATCGATTCGTTTTGGGATCCGCAAGGTTTGTATATACAAAAAGTTGGTGAATTTAACGGGGAAATGTAAAAAGCATAGCATAGCATATGAGATTGTACAAATCGTGGGTGGCTATACAATGCTCAATTGAGCAATCTACTGTATATTGTCGCAAATTGGTACTTGGGATTAGTACCTTTTCCTATACAGTAGCAGTTGTATACCTGGCCTCGTCCTTACAATCACGGAAGGAAGGGAAGGAATGTTAGTTCAACATCTACTAGTGAAGATGCCATACTACCCATACTACCTTCATAGATGTCTCGGGAAGGAAAATTTTTGTTAGTGGGAAAGGTGAATAATAGGGAGCTCTATTCGACAATATAGAGCGTTTGTCAATAACAGTATATGCTGTAAAAATAATAAAAATATATTCATCAATTTACTTACGAACCGTCCTAAGGAAAAACAAAACAAAACACAAAATTTCGCCAAATCACGCGATCGTTCTGCCGTCCGAAGCAAGAGCCAACACGCACTGAACTAATTAACTTTATTACCGGCCGCGCAATGCAAAACACAAAATTTCGGCAAATCGCGCGATCGTTCTGCCGTCCGAAACAAGAGCCCAATTTAACGGGGAAATGTAAAAAGTCAATAAAATACAATTTTGGGTCAGCTGTTGAGGAAAACAAAACAAACGCACGGAAATTGATCTAGAGTGTGGTGCTGCAAATAGTTCATTGTGACATTTGCAACACCTGGACAATGCTGGGTTTCTTTCACATCACTAAAGAGCAATGAAAAAATAAGAAAATTTACATTGAGAAAATACTAATAAGCAATCAAATTGATAACATTTTTCATGAACTTCAAACGCTTTTGAAGAACAGGTAATCTATGGAAAAATGCTCAATTTATATATTATTTTATATTCTTTAATGGAAAATTTCCTTTTTTTAATGCTCTTTATTGATTTTTTCTTGGAAAGGTTTTAATTTTTGGTAAAAAAATATTTATTTTTTGGAAAATTTTGTAATTATTTATTGCTAATACTGATTTATTTATGGAATGTTTGTATTTTTTCCGTGAAACATTTCGATTTCTTTATGGAAAATTCTTCATTCATAATTGCGATTTTTGGTTTTAAAAGTGTTAATTTATTTTTGTTTTGTGGAAAATTCTTAATTTTGTATGAAAATTTTGCATTATTTGTAGAAAATTTAATATTTTTTTATTGTTCATACCATGATATTTCTTTATTGGAAATTTCCTAATTGTTATGGAAAATTTTTATAAATTTTTAAGCAGGGTTTCTACTTCAGACGATATCGTATCTTAGAACATCGACTCATGGAAGGTCTATTGTAGCTTGTGAAAGTAATAAATGAAATCGCATCGGCTCAATGGACCTGCTTGGATGCTTAGCGATGTACGGATACATCGTTCAGAACTTGGTTAATCGGGTCGTTTCAAAACTCCGTAATATCATGTCTCATGATTACATAGATATTTGTGGATATATTCTCAGCTTAGGACATTTTGTTTCTTGGCATGATTTTTGATACTTTCGAGGATATGTACTTCAGAGCAGTTTGGCCTATGACACCCGAAAAAAAATACGACTTTTCAGTTCTTACTATACTAGTTTTGACAAGATCGAGTGGAAAACCCTAAATACAAAGTGTGAGGTATGATAAGGAAATTTAAAAAATGTCACGGAATGTCATGACATGAATGTCATTTGACCCTAATTGGGCTCTCACGCCGTCAATTTCAGCTTTAGAGCAATGACCTATTAGAAAAAGTTTTAGGATCCTTTAAGGGCAACATGTTTATATAAAACATACAGTTGTGAATAACTTGTGAAAAAAGTTATTAACAAATTAGTTCCATGACATCGATATGACATTTCCCGTCACTGCCAAAAGGAACCCAAAGATATTAAAGACTGTAGATATAAAATAAAAACTAGCATCTTATGCCAAAAAATAAAAAAATATAGTGATAATTTGGAAAGTTTCAAAGCCATTACAAATTTTTCTAGAAATTTGTATAACATATTCGCGAGTCCACATTTTTTTTGTATCCTGATGCATCGAAGGTGTGCGAGTTCTATATATCCTAATACCTGATACAGATTACAACATGATAACATCATCAAAATGTTAGAATTCAATTTTCATGCTGGGTTTAGTTTGATTTTGAATCAGTTGAAATTCCTGTTTCTGTCCATCTTCAAAATTGATCGGGTTAACCATATGTTTTAGTTATATAAATTTTTTTTAATTTCTTTTTTGTTTTTGAAAAAACCACGTGGTCATAGGGGGGGGAGGGGGTCTCTGCCAAATGACCACGATAAGCCACATGGGGGGTGGGGGGGTTGAAAATCTTCAAAAATATGACCACGTGGTTTCTGGACGGCCCCGAAGACCTCTAGCGTCAATGAAACTATTAGTTTAACCCACGAAAAAATCACAAAAAATAAAAGAAAATTCAGGTGGTATTTAAAAAACTTTTAAAGTTTAGGTTAACCGAGGAATGATAAAATATTGGGAGTATGGCGAAAACATCATGTTGTTCAACCTGATTTTTATCTATGAGCACGCAATCCCACGGATGCCGAATTGAGCTTATTTCAAAGATTATTTCTATATCTTTTTGAGGACATGATGAGCGTTTTGCGCAAGTCTGCCCAAATAGTATTTCCCTTCATATTATTTTTTGATTTTTTCTTAGTTTTAAGAGATGCGCACAAACTTGTAGGTGCTAACGGTCTGACTATCGTACTATAATAGCAACACTTTCTTCCATTACCATAGAAAAAGATGAGGTTAATCACTACCTGGAAGCAAGACAATTAAAAAAATATATATAAAATATGTCCTGTCCACGTCCTTACGAACGCTTAGGAAGGGGAGGGGTGACCGAACAACACGTTAGGCCAAATGTCATCTATCCGAATTCCATTTGGCCGAAACGGTTTTTAGGCGGAAAACGTTTTATTTGGCTGAAAGTGACATATGGCAGAAAAAGACATACGGCCAAATTGATCATTTGGCCGAAAAATTTGATTGCCGAAATGGTCGTATGGCAGAAAGGGTCATTTGACCTAAAATAGCATTTGGTCGAACGGATCATACGGCCAAAAATGTACACTAATAAAAATCTACACATTTTGAAAAGCAAAAATTAAAAAAACAACTACATTTCTCGCTTAATTTTTCAAAAGGTCCTAAGTAACATTTTTTTCATGAATTAATTTGAGTAGTGCAATCAAAACCTTTCATATTTGTCTGTTGATTGCGCTATTCAAATTTATTCATGAAAAAAATGTTACTTAGGACCTTTTGAAAAGTTAAGCGAGATTTATGCGCGCATTTATAACTATCCGCTATAGGAAAAGCCAGTCTCACCCCAGCTGATATCCAAGCTAGATTGAGTTTTTCCAGAAAGTACATGTCATGGATGAAGGAATCCCGGGCAGAAGCTGTGAACATAATAACAAAACATGATATGGACTTGATTGATATAAGAGATAAAAGAACAGGCAACAATATCAAAAATTTGCACCGAAATATCATTTAAAAATCAAGATATGCTATGGATAAGAACAAACTAATGGCACATGATATTGATCACTTCTTACAAATAGCATAACTTGATCTTCTTATGATATTTCAGTGCAAAATATTGTTATTATCGTCTGATCTTTTATCTCTTATATCAATCATGTCCATATCTCATTTTGCTATCTTATCAACATTTGATATTATTGAGCTATTTTCGTCTACTCGGGATGGGATAATATTATATTCTATGATGAGAAAACATTTAATTTAGATGGCCCTGATTTGCGCATATTGTTGGCACGATTTGCGGAAGGATCCTCAGGTGAAGCTCAGCCGAATCTTCGGAGGCAGAACTCTGAATGTTTGGGCCGCCTTTACGCGAAACGGAAAATCTCCTACCATATCAACCGGAATGAACTCGGAGAACCACATTGAGCTGCTCGAAGATATTCTGTTTCTTTTCGTCGAAGATGTCATGCCTGAAGATTCCATATTTCAGCAAGATAACGCAGCGATTCATGTCAGCAAGAAAACAATGCAATGGTTTTCCGAACGAGACTTCGAAGTTTTTCGATGGTCCGCGCGCAGTCCAGAATTGAATATTTGTGGGATATGTTCCATTTTTCCTTTCTCGATTCCACGTGCTAAATGACGTTCGAACCATTTTTAATTTGAACGATGTTCAAACGAACGTGGTTCAAATTAAAAAGTGTTCAGATTAAAGGCGGTCATATTACCGGGGGTCCACCGGGGGTATTGACGACAAAATGAAAAGAGTTAATACCATTTTGATAGAGAACAGTTTTCATTGATTGCTTGAGAAACATTTTTAAAAAAATGGGCAACTGCAGTTCTTAAATAAGTGAAATAAATCCCTCATTCTACAAAGTGGGATAAGAATATATGAAGTAATTCATTCAAGGCTACAGCTTTTAATAATTGGGTTCATGACAAAACAGCTCTGTACCCGATACCTAATATACGAGAAAATTGGATTATGATCTGTCGCGATCCGGCTATGCTTTGGTTAAAGTGGACTATGTGATTTAAAGTGGTTGATTTTCTGTATCCATATCTGGGTAACTGCCACGCCTTGAGTTCATATGACTGCCATAAATGTTATTAGTTTTTGAACATTAGTGGTTCTAGTTCTGCCAATTGTCAATTATTGGATTTGCAAACTATGCAACAATTGTTGCTTCGGTTGTTAACGAAATTTCCCTAAAGCTGATCCTTAACTTGGCAATAAAAAGGTCTACATTGCCAACTAAACTTATTTGTCTATCTGCCTTCAGGTTCGCTACAATCCAACACAAGTATCGACATGCGCTCATTATTTTATTTAAGGGGGTCAAACGCAAAAGGGGGTAAGCGGCAAAAACTTAGTTTTGAGAAAAATGGGTGCGAAGTTTGTCAATATTTTTTCGTGTCATACAAATCGTATGGAAGTTTAAAAAATTACTAATTTTCTTTTAAACATTTAATATAAACATTTTCGATTTCGACAAAAATGTCACTTACACCCCTCTGCTTCACACCCCCTCATTTGTTAAAAAGAAGCTGAGGAAACGTTATGATTCTGAATTATTCAATTTAAACGACGTGGAATCACAATTGAATAAAATTGATGGCAAGAATCGCAGATGAAACATTGAAATTGATGTTTCACAATTGATCTTTCTTGTCAAAAATTTGTATCTCATTTTATTGTATCAGTCGATTCTTTGTCTTATTTGAGATCAACTTTCCAGAAGAACCCATAGTCCCTAACTATTTTAAAAATTGAAAAAAAAATCTCAAAGTGCTACATACATGAACCGAGTTAAATAAGCTGCCTGATGTTGATTCAAAATTGGGTAAATGTTTGGCCAACCCTATCAAACAGCACTTTTTCAATTTTTCACTTAAATTTTAAAAAACTATTAAGGCTTAAAAAATATGAGTTTTTGGGAAAGTTGACTTTGAATAAATCAAAGAAATGATTAATGGAATAAACATTTCTGATGGAAAAGGTCAATTCAGAATTTAGATTTAGCGTCTTTCTTGTACATATGTGTATTAAGCTGTGAAAAAATATGAACTGAAAACAAATGGTTTAGAAAGTTGCTATTTGATTAAGTGAACTGAGAAGTGAAATGTTCGAGGGGTGAAGTTAATAGTCAAAAGTAGCTCCAACTTGTGAGAAATGAGGCGTTCAAAATAAGCTCTAAGTTGTAAGAAGTGAGTACTGAGAAAGCAGTGCAGTAACAAGTGAGAAGTGAGTAGTAGGAAGTGAGAAATGAGAGGTGAGAAGGGAGCCATAAAATATGAGAAGTATGAGAAAATAGTGAGAAAACAGAAGCAAAAAGTTCAGAAGTGAGAAGTGAATAGTGAGATATAATGCAGAAAGGATATGGAAGAAGAAATAAATCACAAGGAAGAAGAGAAAAAAGAGAAAGCAAAGGAAGAAAGAAGAACAATGAATAAAGAAGGAAACGGGAAGGAATAAAGATTAATTTCCCAATTTTCAATTCTCACATCTTTCATTTCACTTCTCACTTTTTACACATTACTTCTCACTTCTTTCTTCTAACTTTTCACTCCTCACTTTTTACATTTAACGTCTTACTTCTTACTTATCACTTCTCACTTCTCACTTCTCATTCTTCATTTCTTACTCCTCATATTCCTCTTTTAACTTTACATTTTTCAACATCACATCTCACTTCTTACTTATCGCTTCTCACTCTTCACTTCTTACTTCCCCATTCTCGCTTATCACTTTTCGCGTCTCACTTCTGACTTCTCACATCATTCTTCTCATTTCTCATTTCTTACTTCTCACTTTTCACTCCTCACTTCTCACTTTTTAATTCTCACGTCTCACTTCTTACTTATCACTTCTCACTCTTCGCTTCTTACTTTTCATTTCTCGCTTTTCACTGCTCACTTCTCAACCTCACTTCCCAGTCAACACAAGATCGTATGTTGCATCATGTATGATTTTGTGTTGACTGGGTTCTCCCGCTCACTTGTCACATCTCACGTCTCATTTATTACATATCACTTCCCACTTCTTCTTCTTCTTTTTATTATTCTTCTTCTTCTTTTTCTTCTTCTTCTTTTTCTTCTTCTTCTTTTTCTTCTTCTTCTTCTTCGTATATCATGAGGCTAACACGATGATACTTTTATGCCCAGGGAAGTCGAGACAATTTCCAATCTGAACATTGGGAATCGAACCCAGCCATCCTCAGCATGGTCTTGCTTTGTGGCCGCGCGCTTATAACTTTTCACTTCTCTAATTCCACTTCTTATTCCTTATTTCTCACTTCCCACTTCTTACATCTCACTTTTAAACTTTCATTATTAATTTTTCACCTTTCTCTTCTCCTTCTCACGTCTTTTCGCTTACACTTCAATGCCGAATTTTCAAAACGACTTATCGGCTTTTGTAAACAAAGATTCAAACGTCGAAGTCTTCGCATATGTGTTGATGATGTTGGTTTGCGTGGGAGTACTTTTATGTCGAATTCGTTTTTAAACCTGGGTCAGTGCCAACCCGAACTTTCTTCTTTTCTAATTGGTATGAGATCCATTTATCCCTTTGACATCCCAGTTACCTTGTTCAAAAATTTGTTGAAATTTCTCATATTTGAGACTGTCTCGATTTTTGGCTTGATCGGATTCGATATCAGTGATCAATGCGTCAGTTACTCGTTTGTCCTAAAAATTACCTGCAGCAGATGTTTCTGCTGGTTTAATCAAATAGAAAAGCTTCGACATGTGTGCTGTGTACATTTATTGTATTTTCGACATCACACAAATACTTACAGAAATTTGAATTCTTTGAATTATATTTTTCATGAATATATATATATTTTAGGACAAACGAGGAACTGACGCACTGATCACTGATATCGTTGGATCCCGTTGTATCAAAAGCCAAGAAGTCGAAGGAAGGTGCTTCCAGAAGATACTGAACTATTTTATTGAAAGTGTGAAAGCGATGACAAAGAGAACAACGAATACAAATCCTGTTGAATTTGGAAACAACTTTTCCTTTGGTATAACAAACTTTTCATTTCACGTTATAACAAATGCGGCGATGAAGCTAGTTTCTAATTATTGATACAACAAACTTAACATGGTTTATGAGGAAATCCCTTAAAATCATTCTTTTAATTTAAACTAACTCTAATGATTTTTCACATTTTCCGTCTCTTCTACAAAGTTGTCAAACCAGCAAAATTACATGTTTTTGCTGAACATTGTAACTTTCAATCTCTTATAAAACAAAAGTTATTCAAATATTATGATTTTTCATAGGTTTACAAGTTTTTAACACAGCATTCGAGAAGACTCTTGTCGACAAAAGTTTTCAATGTCAGTATGAAAATGAAATAAGCGATTTTCAGCATATCGTGAAGAAATTTGCGACTTTTTGCAATTAAGGGAGTAATCACAAGTGGAAATACCTCTAAAAATATGTATAATTTAGAGATAACTTTTGTTGTATGTGAGATGGAATGTTACAATGTTCAGCGAAAACATGTAATTTTGCTTGTTTAACAACTTTGTAGAAGAGACGGAAAATGGGAAAAATCATTGGAAAGAGTTAGAATGAAAAATAAGATTTTAATATGGTTTTTACATAAAACGACTTAAGTTTGTTATATATAAGAGATAGAAACTCGGGATGTTCAGCAAAGTTGCTCGTATCAACATTTACTACAACTTTGCGAAAGACACTACGTGTCTATCTCATTCTGGTGGAAAAATAATTTTCTCAACTCACTTTTAGGGGGATTAATCATCAAACTGTTTTTATCGAAAGATGCGCTCTTAAATATCTTGAAACTTCTGTGAACAAACCCTATATCCAAAATCAACACTTTTCGAGTTTTTGAATTTCGATCGTGAAAATGACGAAATAAAACACTGTGCATCCCCACACTGGGACAGAGCCGCCTCGCAGCTTAGTGTTCATTAAGCACTTCCACAGTTGTTAACTGCGAGGTTTCTAAGCCATGTTACCCTTTTTGCATTCGTATATCATGAGGCTAACACGATGATACTTTTATGCCCAGGAAAGTCGAGTTAATTTCCAATCCGAAAATTGCCTAGACCGGCACCGGGAATCGAACCCAGCCACCCTCAGCATAGTCTTGCTTTGTAGCCGCACGTCTTACCTCACGGCTAAGGAGGGCCCCAGCCAACCCGAACCCTGAATAAAAAACATTTTCAGTTCCATCTGTCATTAGATATGTGGTGTGCGTAGCATCGTGTTTGTTTTGGTTCGAAACATATGATCCAGGACATCCAGTGCACTGGCAGTGCGTTGGCCTTGAATAATCAGATCATGATACATAAAAATGTTTAAGTGCGTGAACTGATTTTTGCGGATAATGGAATTTACTTTTGGGCGGCGGATATATGTATTTAATTATATTCTATAGCCCGTGCTCATTTTTATACCAAGAATTCCGTATAGAATTCATGTAAAGGAGATTTTCTATTCTACAAGAATTCATCTAATAAATCATATTGAAATTCCAATCACTATTTCTGCAAAAGTTGTTTTTTTTTTGGAAAACACTCAAAAGCATGTAATAAAAATTCTCCAGGATACGCTAATTTTTTTTCCTCGCCACCCCTCCTGATAAAGGTAGCCTCACACTTCGGGAATATTTTTCACCGGATTTTGGGCCTCATGTATTTTCAATGGGACCGGGATTTTGATTTTCCGTGCCGAGGTGTGACTACCTTAATGCTAGGAGTTCTTTCTGAAATTCCTTATCTTTCAATAGTCCAACATGGAAAACATAACAACGTTTTGCTCCGGAGGTTCCTTCAGGAATTCCCCCGCAGGTTTCATCTCTACATGTTCCTTGTGGAAATCCTACAAAAGTTCCTTGACGATTTTTTCCGGAAGTTCCATGAAGGATTCCTCAGAAAGTTCCTTGAAGGATTCATCCGAAGGTTTCTTCAGGATTTTCTTCCGAAAGTTCCTGCAGGATTTCCTCCATAAGTTCCTTCGGGATTTCCTTCGGAAGTTCCTTCAGGAATTCATCCGAAAGTTCATTAAGGAATTCCTCCATTAATTCATCCAGGAATTTCTTCGCAAAACTTCCTGCTTCCTGGAGGAGCTTCCGTAAGAATTTCTGTTTTAGCTTCCGGTGAAACTTGTGAAGGACTTCCGGGGGAATTCCTGGAGGATTTCTAGGAAGAACTTCCGGAAGAGCTCCTCCACTTCCTGAGGAATTTCTCAAGCAACTTCCGGAAGAATTCCTCAAGGAACTTTCGGAGGAATTCTTCAATGAACTTCCGGAGGAATTCCTTAAAGACCTAACGGAACTTCCGGAAGAATTTTTCAAGGAACTTCCGAAGGAATTCCTCAAGGAACTTCCGGAGGAATTCTTCAAGGAACTTCCGGAGTAATTCCTCAAAGAACTTTCAGAGGAATTCCTCCAAATTAATTCCTGGAGCAACTTTCAGAGAAAATCCAGAACAATATTCAAAGATATTCATTGAAGATTACCAAAGGAATTCATCTCGAAGGGATCTCTTGGAATAAAAATATGGAGGAATACCTGAAAGATATCGCCAATGAATGCATACAAGAATTCAAGAAAGAAATACTGGAATTAAATTCTGAAACGCACGAAAGAGTTTTTGCAAGAATTTCGAAAGAAATTCTGCATATTATTTAAGAAATTTATTCCGGTATTCCTTAAGAATTCTTTTCGGTATTCTTCAAATGCATTTTTCTGACAATTCTTAGCGGGTTTTGTGAACGGGTTTCAAGGGGAATTCTCAAACCAATTCCATCCACCGATCTAATTTAGGACACAATCTGTGAGGAAAACCCTGAATGAACTTGCAACTTCCCTAGCAATTATTTTTAAAACTGAATCAAGACAACAGTACAGGAATAATTTCATTTAAAACTACAATAATAAATATAACATAACTAGCTTTATGTACCCGGCCTTGCTCGGAGTTGCCAGTTTAATTCGCAGTTTTTTCACCATCGGAATTGGAATAGGTCAAAAGGATAATTGTGTTTTCTTATTGATATTTCATCATTTGATTAAAGAAGGTAGATTACATTTGAAAACATTGACTGATTTTGAAAATGGGATCAAACCCAAAATCGCTTTATTCCGGGCAAACGTCTATTTCTAAAGAAGGAAAACATACACCGATGCCTTATTCCGGAAAAACGTCTATTTTTAAAGAAATGATCACATTTACCGTCCAGAAGGAAACACTTTAATCATTGCTTTTCTCTGGGCAAACCATGATTTCGATGAAGTGTTGAGTTGATCGATCCTGTCATCTTCGCCTTCTTAAGAAAAGAATGTTTGTTCCAAATTTGGTTGAAATCGGGCAAGGGTACAGAAGTTATGCTGGAACATTGGATCATTGCATACCTTGCTTTTATTTATTAATCTTGAATCATTATCATATAATTATCATACCTTTTAAAATTTGGAATAAAGGTTACCCGATTATGGATCACTATGCAATTTGATCATTCATAATCATCAATCATTAATCATATCGATCGTTAATCATTAACCATACACATAGTGTGTCAACATTTAATCACGATCGGTAATCGTTAATCATAATCCAACGGTTTTTCATCTATTATTCATAATCGTTAATTATTGTCAAAAATGAATTTAATCATTAATCATTATCAGTCATCATTTTCAAAAATTATAATTCATTAATCATAATCTTTAATCATAGAGTTGAATGATTTAATCATTTAATCTGCTTAGAATTGGTCCTGGGGTCAGGAGTTACACTGAATTGCCCGTTTTCTAAAGACAACCGCTTTCCCTTTACCCTTCCTCTTTTCTCAACGGCCATTTCACCCCTTTGTTATCTTCTCCTAGGGATAGAAAATGTGTGTACCAAATTTGGTTGAAATCGGTACAGGGGTTCAGAAGTTACACTAAATTGCCCGTTTTCTGAACAATACCCTCCTTCAGACCCCTACCCCCTTATCCAAATTTCCCTCCCGTACGATCGGCTCCTCATAGTGAATATGCGTACAAAATTTGATTGAAATCGGTCCTGGGGTTGGGAGTTACACTGAGTTGCTCGTTTTCCAAAGACAACACCTCCCCTATACCCTCCCCTTTTTCCAATGACCATCCCATCCCTTTGTTATCTTCTCCTTGGGATAGAGAATGTGTGTAACAAATTTGGTTGAAATCGGTACAGGGGTTCATAATTTACTTTGAATTGCCCGTTTTCTAAACAAAACCTCTCCCTCCAGACCCCTCCCCCTTTCCCAAATTACCTTCCTATATGATCGTCTCCTCACAGTGAATATGTTTACAAAATTTGGTTGAAATCGGTCCTGGGAGTTGAAAGTTACACAGAATTGCTAGTTTTCTGAACAAAACCCTCCCACCACCCCTCCCCTTTTCTACATGACCATCCCACCCCTTTGTTAACTTCCTCTGAGGATAGAGAATGTCTGTACCAAATTTGGTTGAAATCGGTCCTGGGAGTTGAAAGTTACACAGAATTGTTCGTTTTCTGAACAAAACCCCTCCCACCACCCCTCCCCTTTCTACATGACCATCCCACCCTTTGTTAACTTCCTCTGAGGATAGAGAATGTCTGTACCAAATTTGGTTGAAATCGGTCCTGGGAGTTGAAAGTTACACAGAATTGTTCGTTTTCTGAACAAAACCCTCCCACCACCCTCCCCTTTTCTACATGACCATCCCACCCCTTTGTTAACTTCCTCTGAGGATAGAGAATGTCTGTACCAAATTTGGTTGAAATCGGCCAAGTGGTTCAGAAGTAGTTAGCGAACATACATACATAGATTGGTTTTTATATATATAGATTAGCGGAAAAAAATTTCAACGCGCATTTTATTTGAATAACAGTTTCGTTTTTCCCTTCTGATTGTTTATTCCGCCCAGTCCCACCCACTCACATGGTTTTGACAGTTGAAGTACAGTTGTATTGGTGAACCCGGTGCGAAACCGTGAACCAATACAGTGCGAACCCGACAGCTTTGGGGTTGGAACTAGTGCAAACCTAGTTCCAACCTGAGCGATTAAAAAAACACTTTGACAGCACTTAGGTTGGAACTGGTTCCGACCTAGGTTGGAACTTTTTAAAAACGAATTAGACATTAGATTCGACACATCGGCGTTTGAATCTTTGTTTACAAAAGTAGATAAGTCGTTTTGAAAATTTGGAATTGACTCACTTCTCATTGCTCACTTTTCACTATTTTTTTCAACTATTCGGCTCAATAACCCGTTCGATCAAGCGGAATTCGGCCGTGTGAAATTCTCTGTACTCCCTCCATTTCCCATACATATGTTCGGCCTCAAATCACGAGAGATGTGAAAAACCGCGAACACCTTGGTAAGTGGAAATAAATTCTAATATTTTCGTTGTTTAAAGCAACCATTTACTTAGCATGACATCATAGTTTCATCTGAAATCAATTTTTTCGCTGGTCCAGATGGTGTGCCATCTGTAGTAATCAAGAAATGTATAAATTGCCTTGCCAATCCCTTGATAAACATTTTCAATTTGAGTATAAACCAATGTAAGTTTCCCGAAATTTGGAAAGAATCGTTCATGTTTCCTGTTTTAAAAAAACGAAGACAAAGGAGACATCAGAAATTATCGCGCAATTACTTCATTGTGCGCTGGATCAAAACTATTCGAGATTCTGATTGGAGCCATTCTCTTTCGAAGTGTAAAACTGTATATTGCTCCTGATCAACATGGATTTTTCCCTGGAAGATCAACCTCAACTAATTTGACGGAATTTGTATCTTACTGCCTACGACACATGGAAGACGGTGCTCAAATGGGTACGGTTTACATGGACTTGAAGGCAGCTTTTGACCGAGTTAATCATCAGGCCCTGCTAGATAAAATGGAACATCTCGGTGCCTCGTCCAGCTTCGTAGCTTGGTTAAGCTCATACTTGGTTGGTCGTCAATAGGTGAAACTGGGATCTTTTGTGTCTACTCCTTTCCAAGTACCACAAGAAGTAATCTTGGTCCGCTGCTATTTTCAATATTCTTAAACGATATCTGCCTTGTACTATCCCGTGAATGCAGATTGCTAAATGCTGACGATCAACGACTGCAGAGAGTCGCAACAAATGGTGTATTTGTTCGAAGACTGGTGCAACCACAATGCAATGCAGCGTCACGAAATGTTTGATCATATCTTTTAGTAGAAAAAAGCAGTCCCTCATCTGGGACTAGAGTATGAAGGACGAACCGTTGCAGAGAGTATCTGCTGTTGAGGATTTAGGCGTTCTCCTAGATACAAAGCTACAACTTACCGAGCACTACTCGAGCATTCTGGCAAAAGCTAATCGCAATCTTGGCCTGATGTGATGATTTTCAAAGGAGTTTAAAGATCCCTATTGTCTGAGATCAATTTTCTACATATTGGTGCGATCATTACTGGAATCTTCAGCAGTTGTATGGAACCCCTCTTCCCTTATCTGGATCAAAAGATCTGCAGCAGTTCAGAAGAAATTTTTGTTATTTGCCTTGAGAGGTTTACCGTGGAACAATCCTAATGAACTACCTCCTTATAGTGAACGGTGCCAGCTTCTGAGAGTAGAGAGTCTCGATAAAAAGGAGGATATGTTGGATATGGATATGTTGAGGGCTGTATTCGTAGCCAAACTACTGCTCTGATTTGGGTAGTATTTAAGACAATTTCGAACATTTTTTTGTTTTCTATTTCTATTTAATTGAGATAAAACTTTTTGATGGAATTTTTAGAATTTTAAATTGTTTTAAGATTTTTGTATTGAAGCTTTTCCCTTTTTTTTTATTTTTCGAGAAATTGAATTTTTTGTCTAATGCCAAGCTTCTGCAGGAGGACCCGTTCAGGAGGATAACACACGCCCATAAGCACATGTGTGTCCTGCGTGCGAAAACATTCTCCAAAGCTTAAATCCTTTGAAAGTAAATGCAGATAACCTTGCTTGACCCCTAATGCGTATCTCAGAAGTACATTAATTAACGTTAAAGTTTTGATATTTATTCATCGTAATGCCAATTATTACTCTTCATTATCAAAAGATCCTCTACTTTAATTACACGATTTGTTTCTCCCAAGTGGATGTTTTTCGGCAGCCGTGTGATCTACATCCACATACGTTCATATAAGTTTAATGATTTCAATGCGGTGTCTTTTGTCCTGCGTAGCCACGCCGATAGCACCGCATCGGATGGGGGCGAAAGTGGCTATCACGCGGTAATTGTCCACATTAAAGACGACCATAAGTGACCACCATGATTACCACTTTAGATAAAACCTTCAGGGAGCCACATTGCCACTGCTTTGCCACGGTACGTGCAATTCAAAACCACATAAAGCACCGTCGCACTCGTCGTATCCGCAGCAGCCAGCCAGTAGGAAAATGAAACTTTATAGTGCCAGTTTTGGTATCCAATTTCCCACCGACGACGATGACAACCCGGCAGGGCAAGAAGCGCGTAACTACTGACCAATTAAACTGACCTGCAAATAGTGCAGATTGTCAGCGATGTCGCCGCTGGACCAGAAGATGCTTCTCCGTTGTTAAGGACCTGCGGTGAAGTGCGTGCCAAAGGCAATCTGATCCTGGGATCCGGCTTTCAACACCAGCATTGAACCAGAGACGGACCACGGGAACACCCACCGTCGGCCGTGCCGGCACGAAGCAAGATCGAGATGCGAGTGTAATAGAATAACAATTAATTTTATGGCCGCTCATAAATTTAAATTTACGTCTATATTCTGGAAGCCTTTTGGAATCGACCGAAGCGAAGGCCCAAGAGGCCTAACCGAGGCCGGAGATTGTGGAGAATGTTTTCGCACGCAGGGCACACATGTGCTTATGGGCGCGTGTTATCCTCCTGAACGGGTCCTCCTTCAGAAGGCGACGATGATCCGGTCCAGTGAAACTTATATCCCGCCTAGCGAGTGCGGCAGTATGTAGCGAAAATTGGCGTATTTAATGGCCACTTCCATAACAGGCACCGCTATCCAGTGTCCTTGCACAAAATTGGATCTAGGTTCAACGGGGACAAACATCTTCTACTGAGGCGTAAAACAGGTCCCTTTCATCGCTATCATCAGCGGAAATTGAAACTGTTCCAACAGAAGCCCGATTCAGATGGGCGCTCGTCTTCACAATATGGTCAACCGATTTCTAATGATTGTGTTGTGAACCGAATGTTTGGTTTATTCTGTGCTTAATTGGCCATTAATTTTCACACTTACGCCGTTCGATTAATTAATTAGAATGTGTCAAATTGCAGCTGAGACATAGGTGGAGCTTCTAAACCATTTGTTTATGTTTTTAAACTTTTGAATTGAAAAGGGTAATTGAGTACACTCAACCCTTTTTTTACGACACTTCTTATACGTCACTTTGTTTTACGTTTTTTTATGGCTCATGACGTAAGCAGAATTTCAAGCTTTATTGACATCCAAAAGTAAACCTATTAGAAGGCACTCTTAGAAACCCAAAGAACTAAATAGCTGTTTTGCATCTTCAACATTTGCCTTCAACAAGTGTTCCATTCCAGGTCATCCAAGAATATCCAGGAGTCTTCACGCGTAACCAAGATCTTAAGATCGACACACGTAACCAAAGGGTTGATATCTCTTTTTAAAATGTTCTATTTGATCTATTGAATCAAAGCTAGTTTGCAGTAGTCATCGAAAAAATATCCATATGGTGTTCGTTGGACCGTGCACTTGTATTGCGCTTTGTTTCGGTCTAAAAAATTGTGATACTTCACAGTTTACGATTCCCTTCGAGAAAGCTATTTGAAGTAAATTAATTACATAGTATGCAACAGATCGTATCTTTGCTTGTCAGCGATGTCACCGCTGGACCAGAAGATGCTTCTACGTTGTTTAGGACCTGCTTTAAAGTGCGTACCAAAGGCAATCTGATCCTGGGATCCGGCCTAAATTTATAAGAACAAATAATCGTTTTACTTTATCTATGTGAAAAAAAAATCGAATAAATCCTTCAAAGCTCCAAATGATGCCAAATGTCCGTTATGCCAAATGGCCTTTATGCCCAATGACTTTATGTCAAATGGCGTTATTCCAAATGACTTTATGCCAAATAACCCAGACCCATCATGCGGAACATCAAACTTTATGATTTCAAAAGTTATGGCATTCTATGATACTTTTGTACTTCCTGGACCGTATTTGAAACGAATTTGGTGTCCTTACAACATAATTTGGATTGACCGCTTTGAAGCTATTCAACGGAAGTTTGTCCGCAATGCTCTTCGAGGCCTTCCCTGGAGAGACGCTACGAACCTCCCACCGTACGAACACCGATGCACACTTTTGGGTATCGAAACACTAGGGAAGAGAAGGTCAAATATGCAAGCCGTTTTCATCGCAATGATCTTTACGAATGAGATTGATGTCCCTGCTTTGCTCAACAAATTGAATGTATATTTGCCAGAGCGAGCACTAAGACGTCGTCAGTTCTTTCAATTGAGTGCAAGAAACAGCCGCTATGGACAATTTGAGCCGAAAAGAATCATGATGTCGACTTTTAATCTATTCTTCGACCGCTACGACTTCGATATCAATGCACCTGATTTCGGACGCCGATTAAGCAGCCAAATCCGTGAATAATATATTTCGTAAATAATGTGGGTTCGATTCCCGGTGCCGGTCTAGGCAATTTTTGGATTGGAAATTGTCTCGACTTCCCTGGGCATAAAAGTATCATCGTGCTAGCCTCATGATATACGAATGCAAAAATGGTAACCTGGCTTAGAAACCTCGCAGTTAATAATTGTGGAAGTGCTTAATGAACACTAAGCTGCGAGGCGGCTCTGTCCCAGTGTGGGGATGTAATGCCAATAAGAAGAAGAAAAAGAAGAAGAAGAAGATTTTTGCTATTTTAATGTGTTCTGATTGTAAAACTGTATGTTAAAAAAACCCAACTTAATTCACCGAGTGGTGATACTGCCTTTCTCGCATTTAGCTCAGACACCAACCTTATATGGCGCTTATATAGTTAGATTCCATTTGCTTAACCCTTTCGTTACCGACAGGGTACCCGGGTACCTTTTTGCCTTTCTCGTACAACAAAGTTGTACCAGAAGGCTATAATTTCACTCCAAAAGTGTGTATGTGTGTAGCCCATAAATATTTTTTTTGTTAAACGCGTTTCATATAGAAGGGCTTGACAGATTCGAGTGCAACTGTTTTCATTCGACGGAAAAAATTTCCTAGTTGGACACTATTGTTTTTGTTTTTTAATAAATCAAGCAGTTTGGATTATATTTTTATTTTTTAATCAACAAAAACACAAATGCACATTGAATCATTAATCATTTTAGCCGTGGCGCAACCCAGGGTAACCCACGGTAAGTAATTTTTAAGCAACGTACTAGAATAGGGGCCCTCCTTAGCCGTGCGGTAAGACGCACGGCTACAAAGCAAGACCATGCTGAGGGTGGCTGGGTTCGATTCCCGGTGCCGGTCTAGGCAATTTTCGGATTGGAAATTGTCTCGACTTCCCTGGGCATAAAAGTATCATCGTGTTAGCCTCATGATATACGAATGCAAAAATGGTAACCTGGCTTAGAAACCTCGCAGTTAATAACTGTGGAAGTGCTTAATGAACACTAAGCTGCGAGGCGGCTCTGTCCCAGTGTGGGGATGTAATGCCAATAAGAAGAAGAACTAGAATTGCACCAAATTTTTCTACCGCCGAAATGTAGGCAATAAGCACTGCATTTACAACATTAATTCGAATTCAACATATTGAATCGAGAAAGGCATCATCACCACCGGTGGATAAATTTGGGTTTTGGTTTTCAAGTGAAATTTTTTTAGGGTTCTAAACATCGCAGGAAATTGAAACTTCGTGACATCTTCAAACTCGGCAAAATTAAGGTTTGGGTGGTATGAAAATGAAAATCCAGTAAGGGGGGGGGGGGCTTAGGGAGGGGCTTCTGAATATTTTTACCTCGTAACGTACCGACAGGGTAGCCGAGTACCCACGTTTTGGTATGACCATAACTTCGTTAGTTTTCAACCGATTTGGACGATTCCGTTTACTATGGATTAAGAAATTCATCCTCTATCCGAACCATGTCACATAGGACCGATCCGGATTACCTGGTTACTGGAGATCCAGATGACCATGTCTCAAAAATGGAGAAGTTGATCTTATAGAATCCAAATGATGATTTCTTGTATCCTGAGTTACCAGTTTCGTAGAAAATTCGAGGACTATGACTTCCTAACGTATTAGGACCATCCGATGATATGGACTCGGAACGGACATCCCGGAATATGTTCCCGTGGGCCCTATAGTGGCCGCAAATTCATTCTGAAGGAACCCTGGCAATATGGGTATAAAAATTCTTGGAATTGTTCTGGAAACATATTTTCCATGTAGTTGAGACCATAGGATGAATATCAGCCGGAATGGTCATTCTGGAACAGGTTCCCGAAGGGCCTAAAATGACCATACATTTATTTGGAAGAATCCCTGGCAATATGGGTATCAAAATTCTTGGAATTGTTTCGGAAACATGTTTTCCATGTAGTTGAGACCATATGCTGAATATCAACCGGAATGGTCATTCTTGAACAGTTTCTCGGAGGCCCTAAAGTGACCATAAATTCGTTTATAAAAAACCCTGGCAATATGAGAATCAAAATTCTTGGAATTTCCCTGAAACATGTTATTCATGTAGTTGAGACCATATGATGAATATGAACCGGAGAAGTCATTCTGGAACAGGTTCCCGGAGGGCTCGTAGGGGCCAAAATCTCATTTGGAATAAACCCTGGCAATATGGGTATCAAAACTCTTAGAATTGTTTCGGAAATATGTTATCAATAAAGTTGAAACCATAGGATGGATATCAACCGGAACAGTCATCCTAGAACAAGTTCCTGAAAGGCCTTTAGTGGCCACAAACTCATTTAGAAGACACCCTGGCATCAAAATTCTGGAATATTTCCGGAAACATGTTTTTCCAAGAAGATGGGACTGATGTTGGGTAATTAGGCTGAATGGCCGTTAGGCCGAATGGTTATTGGGTCGAATGACAAGTGAGGAGTGAATAGTGAGAAGTGAGCAGTGAGAAGTGGAAAGAGAAAAGTGAAAAGTGAAATGAAAGAAATGAGAAGAGAGAAGTGAAAAGTGACCCGATTTTGTCACTCCCCGATTTTATCTTCCTCCGACTTTATCACATTTTCGACCCGATTTTATCACGTCCCGCTTTTGTCACGTTTTTGACTTATTTTGTCACCATAAAAATTTTTGAAAATTTTAGTCTTTCTTTTTCATTCATTTATTTAGTTAACATCTAAACAGATAACACTGAATCAACAATTTGACGCCACAATACACGGTTCGAGGCCGCATCTCTCCATCCTCGGATACGCCCCACGCTCGCCAAGTCATTTTGCACCTGGTCTGCCCATCTCGCTCACTGCGCTCCACGCCGTCTCGTACCTGCCGGATCGGAAGCGAACACCATCTTTGCAGGGTTGCTGTCCGGCATTCTTGCAACATGTCCTACCCATCGTACCCTTCCGGCTTTAGCTACCTTCTGGATACTGGGTTCGCCGTAGAGTTCGGCGAGCTCATGGTTCACTCTTCGCCGCCACACACCGTCTTCTTGCACACCGCCAAAGATGGTCCTAAGCACCCGTCTCTCGAATACTCCGAGTGCTTGCAAGTCCTCCTCGAGCATTGTCCATGTTTCATGTCCGTAGAGGACTACCGGTCTTATTAACGTCTTGTACATGACACATTTGGTGCGGTGGCGAATCTTTTTCGACCGCAGTTTCTTCTGGAGCCCGTAGTAGGTCCGACTTCCACAGATGATGCGGCTTCGTATTTCACGACTAACGTTGTTGTCAGCCGTTAGCAAGGATCCGAGGTAGACGAATTCCTCGACCACCTCGAAGGTATCCCCGTCTATCGTAACACTGCTTCCCAGGCGGGCCCTGTCGCGCTCGGTTCCGCCCACAAGCATGTACTTTGTCTTTGACGCATTCACCACCAGTCCAACTTTTGTTGCTTCACGTTTCAGGCGAGTGTACAGTTCAGCCACCTTTGCAAATGATCGGCCGACAATGTCCATGTCATCCGCGAAGCAAATAAATTGACTGGATCTGTTGAAAATCGTACCCCGGCTGTTACACCCGGCTCTCCGCATGACACCTTCTAGCGCAATGTTGAACAACAGGCACGAAAGTCCATCACCTTGTCTTAGTCCCCGGCGCGATTCGAACGAACTGGAGTGTTCGCCCGAAATCTTCACACAGTTTTGCACACCATCCATCGTTGCTTTGATCAGTCTGGTAAGCTTCCCAGTGAAGCTGTTCTCGTCTTTCTTTTTATTTTTGTAAATTATTCAGCAAACACCAATGATACTTACAGCGCCTGTGGTTCATTATAAATCATTTCTGAGTACCTGTCAAGAATTTTTAAGTCTTTTTGACAAGAAATAACGGAAAAAGAAGATAGCAAGAGTTTCTTCTAAATGAGGGGCCCCACGGAAACCTGTTTGAGAATGACCGGTCCATTGTCAAACCATCTTATGGTCTAATAACCCAAAAGATCATGCTTCCGAGACAATTTCATGAATTTTGATACCCATCCATTGTCAAACCATCCTATGGTCCAATTACTTATCAGATCATGCTTCCGAAACAATTTCATGAATTTTGATACCCATTTTGCCAGGGTTTCTTCAAAATGAGTTTGTGGCCACTTTCGGCCCCACCGGAACCTGATCCAGGATGACCGGTTCGTTGTCAAACCATCCTATGGTTCAATTACTAATCAGATCATGCTTCCGAAACAATTTCATGAATTTTGATACCCATATTGCCAGTGTTTCATCAGAATGAATTTGTGGCTACTTTATGCCCGACGGGAACATGTTTCCGGAATAACCGTTCTGGGATTTAATCATAAGATGGCCCTGTAACATAGTTAAGTTATATTCTTTAAATTTCCACCGAAGTTTATTAGTCATGATGTAAGAAATCTTCATTTGGTTGAATATATATCTTTAATTTATACATACTTTGGGACTTGGCCCAGTTAATCCGGAATTCCGGTAACCGAATCGGTTCTATGTAACATGTATCGAATAGCGGATAAGTTCCTGAATCCGTAGCAACAAAAATCGTCAAAATCGGTAGAAAACGAGAATGTTATGATCATTTTAAATCCACGGGTACCCGGTGTCGGTAACGTAAGGATTTTTTTTGTTGGTAACAAAAGGGTTAATTACTTTCAAACACAATGGTCGATCGTTATAAAAATTAATTAGTGATCAACAATGCTTTGTCCCCTGTCGAATGCAACTTGTTGCGAGAAAATCGGTTAAGAATTACTATATGAAAAAGTGGCTAATGTTTTTAGGTTTTCGTGTGCACTGCACACACACATACACACATGGAAAGACAGACATTTGGTCATCAAGACGGACGAGGCTAAATACTCGGACGTCGTCTTGAAGGCGATGAGGAGTGACGTCAAGACGTACCCGGACGGGCGAGATGATCCACGAGCTGAAGCGAGGCGCCTCGCAAAAGGGCGCCGCCTACAAGAAGGTGGCGGAGGAAGTCCTAGGCGAGACGGTCAATGTGAGGGCACTCACGACGGAGGTGAATCTAAGGGTTAAAGACCTGGACGAGTCGAAGAGCTCGTCACGGCACTGCGGCGACAGTGTTAAGTGGAGACGCCCACCGCTGCCGTTCGGCTATGGTAAGGCCCGGCAGGGACGCAGGTAGCATTAGTTCGGCTATCTGCAGTGGACGCCTCCAAGGTAGTCAAGTTTGGGAGCGTCAAGGAGGGATGGTCGGTGTGCCCTGTGGGCATATACGAGCAACCCGAAGTTTGCTTCAAGTTCCTGGAACCGGGGCACAAGCAATGGGACTGCAAAGGCCCTGAAGCAAGCTCTGCCGACGCTGCGGATTGGAGGGACATAAGGCACAATGCTGCACGAACCCTCCCAATTGTTTGATTTGATCCAGCAAAGCTGCGAACAGCAAGCTCCTCTTGAGGGGTTCGAAGTGCCCGGCGTTTAAGCGCACTGCAAAATCACAGTGCAGGTAATGCAGCTGGCTTGCTCGGCCTCGCCCGAGTGTCCGGTGTGCGCAGGTTTAGAGGAAACGGCGGAACATGTGTAGTTCGTGTGCCCACGTTTTCGCGCAATGCGTGACCACATGCTTGCCACATGTGGTCTGGACACTACCCCGGACAACCTAGTTCGGAGGATGTGTAAAGATGAAGTTGTCTGGAACGCCGTTTTATTGGCTCTCGTCCAAATCGTCTCGGAGTTACACAGAAGGTGGCGCGTGAACTCGCGGAATGGCTAGTTCAGGCGCAAATAAGAGGTAGAGGTAGGGTTCGGAGTCGGCTTCATGGGTCATACCGGTGCCCTGTGGTCGAACTCGATCCTTTTATCGAACAAGTGGCCGCGCGAAGAACAACATGGTGACATCGCTTTCGCGGCGTCGGTAAACCGGGCGGGTTCCGAGCCCGAGGATGGAAAGGGGTCCTCGTCAAGGCTGGGGCAGGCGTAGGCACCGCGTCGGCAAGTCCCTCTGTGTGTTGGCGAATAGACCCTATCGCAGACCCTACCCCGCAGACCCTACCCCTGCCTCTGACGAAATGGTTCGGTACGCACTCGCCACTCGAATGGCCATTAGACGAAACACGCTATTCAACTTCCTGCGATTACGTATCGTCTTGAGCGCAGCTCCCCAGGCTAGAACGCCGTACCTAAGTATTGAGGATGATACGGTCACCAGAAGACGCCTACAGCTGCCTCTCGGTCTGCCAACGTTCGGCATGATCCTTGCAAGCGTAGTGACCATCTTAGCCGCCTTCTCGCAGGAATAGTCGACATGGGTGTTGAAATTCAAACGGTCGTCGATCATCACTCCTAGATGTCTCAAAGCCCGCACGGACAGTATGTCGTGCTCTCTGACGATAATCTGCATTTGCTGTATGATTCGGCAGTTGCTGACCAGCATCACTTCTGTTTAGTGGTGAGCAAGCTGCAGCTTGACTTCATTCATCCAGTTTTCAACTGCGTCGGTCGTCTCCGCCACCACCATATCTACCTCTTCCAGCGACTCTCCGGTTATCGTTAGAACGACATCATCCGCGAATCCGAAGATCTGCCTTTGGGCAACTTCAGCTTTAGCAGTCCGTTGTACATAACGTTCCACAGCATTGGGTCAAGTATGGAGCCTTGCGGAACACCCGCCGTAACCCTAATCGACTTCTGCCCCGAATTCGTATCGTAGACCAGAATCCGGTTTTCGAAGTAGCTCTTAAGGATTCTACACAAATAGCCATTCCATGCAGCGCTACGGCGATGGCCTCCCAGCTGGCACTGTTAAATGCGTTTTTGACGTCAATCGTTACTACGGCGCAGAACCGATTGCCGCACCTCTTTTTCTTGGATGCTTTCTCTGCAACTTCAACGACCGCCTTAATTGCATCCACCGTCGATCTGCTTCCCCAGTGTATCCAGCAGGCATATGGGCCTATACGAAGCTGGACTCCCCAACGATTTTCATGGTTTCGGCAGTAACACCAGTTTCTGAATCTTCCACTTATTCGGAAAGTAGCCATCTACTAGGCATTTCTGCAGCACCATCCTGAACAAATCTGGAAACGCCAGTATCGCAGTTTTTAAAGCCACGTTTGGAATTCCATCCGGACCCGGAGCTTTCTTCTTCTTCAGACCTTTCGCCACTGATGACAGCTCGTCGTTGGAGACTTGCATACCTGCAATGGTGACTCGGTCTTCATCTTCGTACGGTGCAGGTGGCCACATCGTAGAATCATGTCCACGATGATCTTTAGCTTGTCCGGACACATCTCCGCTGGCGTCACTGGACCCTTGATTTTCGTTATTACCACACGATAAGCATTTCCCCAAGGATCAGCGTCAGCTTCTTGGCACAACTGCTTGAAGCAGTTGGAGTTGCTGACTTTGATCTCCCGTTTGAAAGCCGCTCTAGCTTCCCGGAAAACTATTTTACGCTCTTCTCTTACCGTTTCAGACCTTGTCCTCTGAAAACGTCTCCTGGCCCTGAGACAGGCTGCACGAAGATTGGCAAGAGATTCGTTCCACCAGTAATTTGGGCTGTCCAATGGCTCCAGTTTCCTTGGCATCGACGCATCGCAAGCCCTCGCTATCGTTTCCGTGAGTTCATCTGCTTCCAGATTTGTTGCATCGCTGTCAACTCGAAGTGCTTCGATGAAAAGCTCCTTGTCAAAGTCCTTCGTCTTCCATCTTCGCCCGGTAGTCCTTATCCCTCTCCGCGTCGTCGGTAGCCGTGTTCCAACACTATAACGGATAGCTTGGTGATCACTATGAGTGTAGTCCTCACCAGGGACGGGAACGGTTGACATTTTTTTTATCATTCATTCTGCCACGCAGTCACAGAAAAACAAAACCACGGCAGCCGCAGCAGCAGCCACGACCAAGCAGACGACAGTCAGCACATGATTTTATTATTTTCTCTCCCCATAATTAATGTTTCTGTACGCTCATTTCACGACGTATGACTGTTTTAGGTGGTAAATGATTATTTCATTATTCCTTGGTCGTTTTAGAGACTAGAACTAATGAATTAGTACCAACGGCTAGCATTCTTTCTAGGCTTTGCACCACAGGCAATTAAACTCGATTTTGTTCTGTTCGCGCTGCGCACGAACCGAAACAAAAAAATCTCATGCAAATGCTGACCGCACCGACGGCTCGATTATCACGCAGCAGCAAAAAAACAGTTTGCCTCATCGACAAAAAAATGTCACAATGAGGCGTACATTTTTTTGGAAAACCGTTTCGGTTTGTGCGGGGCGTGAAATTTGACCGGATAAAATGTAAACATTCGCATAATCACAGTGTTTTACTGTACATTTCCCAACACTGGTCCTCACAAACTCTCCAGCTCATGTCTCTCACCAGCGGGCTGCAAAACGTCACGTCAATGATGGACTCCCTGCTGTTTCTGCGAAATGTACTAACGGTACCTTCGTTGCACAGTCTGACTTTCAGCTTTGCAAACGCCTCCAGCAAACTGTAACCTCTGGCGTTGGTCAACCTGCTTCCCCAATCCACTGCCCAAGCATTGAAGTCGCCTCCGATGATTACAGGTTTAAGGCCGATCAGCTTCTCCGTGAGTGCATCCAGCATCCGGTTATACTGCTCTAAAGTCCACCGTGGGGGTGCGTAGCAGCTACACACGAAGATCCCGTTGATTTTGGCGACAACAAAACCTTCGTTAGAGCTGTCTCCAACCACCCATCACTTGGATAGCCGCAATCCCCGTAGGATCCGCCACCCGTTGCTTCTGTTGTCGACTGCCACAACAGTTGCTGCGCGGTGTCGCAATGATTCAGATTCAACTGGATGATCTCCATTAATCCCGGCCCGCCATCGCCTTCTTGTATGCAGGGCATTGGAAGCCACCCGTCATATGGTCATTTCCATCCTCCGGTTTGCAGAGCAGGCATCTCGGTTGCTTCGTACAGTCCCTAGCAACGTGTCCTTCTTCGACACATTTTCTACATAGACCGGATCTGTCCGGACCTTTGCAGTTTCGCGCCTGATGTCCAAACGCCATGCATTTGAAGCATTGCTCCATCTCTTTGGTGACTCGCCGAGTGAGTCTCAACGGGCACACCAGCCATCCGACTTTCACCTTGCCCACCTCCACCATTTTGTTGGCAGCAACTGCTGGTAATCGTATCGCTGCTACTTGTGTACCACCGTACGCTTTCCTCAGCTGGATCGTCATCTGCACCTCCTCAGCATACATTGCGAGACAAAAGCCTCCCTCAGTTCGTCTTCCGACGTAATCTCGTCCAGGTCTCTGCACTCGACTACTGCCTCCCGTGTAAGAGCTCTTACGTTTGCTTCACTGCCCAAGGAATTGGCAACGAGCTCCCGGAAGGCCGAGCTTTTGATTGTTGGATCTTTCTTCAGCTCGAACAGCAACTCCCCTTTCTGGGTACGCCTAGCCCTCACTACTCTCTCTCCCAAGTCCTTGAGATCCGGGTTTTCTCTCACTTTCCTTAGGATTGCTGCATACGTCGTCCTATCGCTCGCTTCGATGATCAGGGCCCTGCCCTTGACCCTCTCCTGAGGAGATCGACGTTTTTCTTTCTTCTTCTGTTCCTTCTTCTTTTCCACAGTCACCTTCTGCTTCTTCCTCTTCTCTCGCTGGCTTTCCACGGTTTGCCAATCACCGTTCTTGGCGCCATCCTTTAGGTCGCCAGCACAATCGTGTACGTTCCGCTGCTTCTTCGGGACTTCATTGGTGTCTGCTGTGTGTCTGCTGTATGCTCCGCTCCCTCTCTCAGCGTTTTTTCAGCTGCTTCAGCTCTTCTTTTGAGCGCGTTCTGTTCGTGCTCGGCAGCTTTAACGGCGGATTTGATGCTCGTCACTAGAACCTTTATCTTAGTGTGGACATTGTGTTTGTCCTTCACGAAGTCATAAAGCTCGTTGACTCGCTTCCGCACCTCCATCAGGTTGAACCTCCCAAGTTGTAGTTCCTCCTGAATAACACTACTTGCCGATTTTGGTGTGGACACCCTATTCTCGGATCCTAGCTCCTGTTGGCCTGCCCGGTTCTCAGAAGTCTTGGCCAAACTGCTGGTACTTGCTACTGCTGCCTGCGCCATCACTGGAGATCGCTGCAGCTTCCCACTTTTTGCGAAAACAATCGCTCCGCCTGCTCCCTCGTTGTTTTTTGTATTCGTTTCCATGTTAAAAGGATTCCCCCTCCGGGCCGTTATCTCTACCTGTTGTAGATAGCCGTCTTTTGTGATCCCATGGGTGCCTTTGTAAACAGTGAGGTTCATGCAAGGGTTGACTCCGGTGCCTTATAGCACCGTGTTCAGAGCCGACGTAGATCAGGAATGTTACATCTGAACCTACTAGTCACCGCCGCAGGCTTGACAAAACTCCTCACACTCGCTAGAGTTAAATAAAATCATCATCAGCAAAATGCTGCCTTCGCATCCTCACAATTGAGTGGAAGCGAAAAAAAGCAGAGGTACAAAAACACAGAGTGAGGAAAAGCAAAATAAAAACACATGTGAGTAAGGCGTCGGGTGAAAGAGCACTCATTGAGGCTCCGGAGCGACGCTTTGTATGTGAACAAAATCTTGGAGGCTGTTTTGAGTGTGAGTTTAAGTAAGTGACGCACCACAAGAAAAAGATGAACAGATAGACTCGCTCTTGTTTTGCGACGCACAAGCTCAGGTTTAATGATGCACAATGTTGTGAGTTTTGGTGCTTATTTCTGCTCCTCAAAAAAACTCTTGCTCTTGCTCATTTTCTACTCGGCGAGGAGTTTTTGACAAGCCTGACCAGTATAGGTGACAGGTTTTGAGCGTTACCGGAGGCCTGCCAGGTTGTTTACCGGGACGGAGGCAGTCGAACCATTAGCCTGCCCGCCATTTCAAAAAGATGTCACTCTTTTTTACTCAGGAAACAGAATAGCTCGACTGTCAGCCCATATACGCCTAATCGTATCCAAAAACCGAGAATCGTCCAATGTCGTTTGTCGTGACCAGTATACCATAATCAGGATCTTACTGGTATGAATCCTGATGTGCCGGTTGGCACTCCTCTTGGGCTTGTGTGTTTTGAGCGGCGCACGGTCGCTGTGATAGGGCCTGCTTGCAGACACATGAAGCTTTTTATAGAGGTTCAACAGAGCCCACTGTCAAAATCCACCACATCCTAGACAGGCCCCCACATCCTAGACAGGCCCATCCTAGACAGCCCCCCCCCGTAGTGGCCATGGGTAGGGGTCGTCAAGCCCTTGGATAAAGTCCCTGCTGCCCCTAAGACTCATATGGTGCGTCAGAAAGAGTGTCAGGGTGTGTCAGAGGGTTTGTTAGAGAGAGCAACCAAGTAAGACTCATACGGGATGAGTGCCTGTGTGAGCGTGAATGAGCGAGTACATTAAGTACTGCCTATCCCCCAGAAGTAATGCTAGAAGGCAGTTCCTGGGGGAACCAGGGTTTTAGTAGAGAGGGTAACTCATGTAACCTTCTGTTGCTTGGGTGGGCTTAGTGGGTCCGATGGGCTGCCTTCTGCCTTCCACGCCAACCGCACTCCATTAGTGATAATTTCAGGTGTCTGTATGCAGATTTGCCTTCATCCCTCTATATAAAAAAAACCTTTAAGAACTCATGTTCAGTCAAAAACGAAAGAGACCGTTGTAACCCAAGTTTCCGGATTTAAAAGCACAATCACTTTTAATATGCATCTGCCTTATTTCAGAAAAGACATTGATGATACATCGAGTCCTCTTCTCTGGCGTCTAATTGTTTTCACTATTCTAATACTAATCATTTAAAATTGTTGCATAGGGAGTGAGTGCTAGAAATGGACCCCTTAACGACGGAAACTTACTTCAATCGCTTCGCTAGAGTAAGACTCATGACAAATTGCTATTCTGCAGCACTAGATGACAAGCAAAAGGTATCAGCATCGCGTTTCGTACATAACACATGGTAAAACATTCATTTTTACTACTAAAATATGTATTTTAAAATTATGTAGCCAGGTTGCCTATTATGGCCAACCCCGGGACCATAATACGCAACATCGAGTTTGTTTACATACGTATTATGGTCCCCTCATTTGATTTACATGTTCCACTTCCACATGTTCCTGTTGCCTATTATATAATATGGGGAAGGGTCATTTGGCCGAAACACATTCGGCCGAAAGCAATTTGGCCGAATGCCACTAGGCCGAACAGACCATTAGGCCGAAACCCATCTGGCCGAAAGTCATTATGCCGAAAGGGTCGTTTGGCCGAATGGGTCGTTTGGCCGAATGGGTCGTTTGGCCGAATGGGTTGTTTGGCCGAATGGGTTGTTTGGCCGAAAGGGTCGTTTGGCCGAAGGGGCCGTCCAGAAACCACGTGGTCATATATGGGGGGAGGGGGGGTTTGGAAAATGACCACGATAAGCCGCATGGGGGAAGGGGGGGTGTTGCTCTCGAACCACGTGTTTTTTTTTTTAAATGGAAAACTGTTGGTGAATAACAATAGCGGTGTAAAAAATACAAATCATCAAAATTTAATGATTTAATCATTAAACGCAAAGCGCATCTTAGGGCCGATGCCCACGTAGCGTCTTTTCAACTCAGTGTTAAAAAGAATTTAGCATTAAGCATCGAGAAAACCCGGTAACGCAGCGGCGGTCGCAACGCCGATGCATATCTGAGTTATTTGGCCAACTTAGCTTTAGATCCTATTTCCATAAAAAAAAATAACGAAAAAACAGGTTGCGTTTCAGTCTCAATTTCCACAAAAAAAATTGGGAAAGAAAAATGAAAAAATATTTTAAAAAAATTCCGCCGCAGATGGTTTTTGGCATCACGCCGCCGACACTTTTGCATCAGCGGACTACAGCTACAATTTTGAAAACTGTTCATGTTTTTACAATAATTCAAGAAAAATCTTCAAAAGAATTTCTTGTGGATATTCAGGAAAAATCCAGTAAAAAAAATTCCTGTAAAAACTTTGACCTTACTTCATACAATCCTGATAAAGTGCTAGCATTCAGAATGTTTTTTGAACAATTTTCTCTGGAAAATTTTGCTACAAATTGGTCATGAAAAAAAACAAAACATCTCCAGTGTAAATGCTGAAAAAAATTCCATGTGAATTCTGTCTGAAAATTCAAAACAGTCTCGTGGGCAGTGTTGTAAAATGTCATTTGCATTGGTTTGTATAATTTTCCCAGAACTTGTTTCAGAAGGTAGCTATCAACTCATGTTGTATGACGAACTTATAGCGGTTAAATGGGCCTACAACTTTGTCTAACGAGACTTTGCTGTAAATATGTAATCTGGGGCGAGGGAGGCAAAATGTCATTCAAATGACATTATGTCAAATGACACGTGACATTTTGGAGAGTTTTCACTCTCAAGCCTTTGATGTTATACTAAGAGGAATGTACCCTTGGACAAAAATATAACCCTACTCAAGCGTTATGAGTACATTCAAAATTATGGAAGAAATTTTGCTTCTAAAGAAAGTTATGAGCAAATTAGTCAAATGACATGCAGATGACATTTTACAAGCCTGCTCGTGGGAAATAGGGGAACGGTTCGCCACTTCATCTCATAGCTCCTATTTCCATCCCATCAAAAACGAAGCAATGGAAAGGAATTTGGTTTGTCTATTATTTTTGTGATTTTTTTCAGCAGTGAGCACGCATGTTGACAAAAAGAAGCGACGAATTTGGTGCCGTATTTCTTTGTTTAGCGATGAGATGGATATATGTACAGTGGGATGGAGATCGGAACAGTTCCCGTACATATAATTTTCAGTACACGGCAAATGCTGGGTAAAGCGTACCATTGGTACTTCGCGTACCTGAAGGAATAAAATAGACCCCATCTCACGGTCCTTAGCCTCTTACCCAGCAACTCCTATCCCTACCTCCCCGCGGTGCTGGCCGGGATACGAGCAACCTTAGGGAAGATCGGGTAACCAACCCCGGTGGGAACTATGGTCGTATGCTGACAGGGAAGGGGGGGTTTGCTCCTCTCGGAGGTGCAAATCTTATTGAGCGTCTGTTCTCCATGTCAGGATCGGCTCACAACAGCGTCTGTTCTCCATGTTAGGGCGGCTGATCATCGTCCGAGTGCCAGCGAGGGACTCTAAATTGAAACTGTGCACCATGGTCCACCGGAAATAAGGAGGAATGGTCCTCCGGAAATTTAGGGGGTTTGGTGTCAGGCCCTGCAAGCCAGCCTTTAAAAAATCTTAAGCAACGAACAATCAACAAGAGAGTACGGACCGGAACCATCGGCGAAGACCACTGCGACGAAAAGGGACTAGCGATTGGAAACTCGGTTCGTGGAACTGCAAATCTCTCAACTTCATCGGGAGCACACGCATACTCGCCGATGTGCTCAAGGACCGTGGATTCGGCATCGTAGCGCTGCAGGATGTTTGTTGGAAGGGATCAATGGTGCGAACGTTTAGAGGTAATCATACCATCTACCAGAGCTGCGGCAACACACACGAGCTGGGAACAGCTTTCATAGTGATGGGCGATATGCAAAGGCGCGTGATCGGGTGGTGGCCGATCAATGAAAGAATGTGCAAGTTGAGGATCAAAGGCCGGTTCTTCAACTTCAGCATAATCAACGTCCATAGCCCACACTCCGGAAGCACTGATGATGATAAGGACGCATTCTACGCGCAGCTGGAACGTGAGTACGACAGCTGCCCAAGCCACGACGTCAAAATCATTATACGAGACTTGAACGCTCAGGTTGGCCAAGAGGAGGAGTTTAGACCGACTATTGGAAAGTTCAGCGCTCACCGGCTGACGAACGAAAACGGCCTACGACTAATTGATTTCGCCGCCTCCAATAATATGGCCATTCGCAGCACCTACTTCCAACACAGCCTCCCGTATCGGTACACCTGGAGATCACCACTGCAGACAGAATCACAAATCGACCACGTTCTGATTGATGGACGGCACTTCTCCGACATTATCGACGTCAGGACATATCGTGGCGCTAACATCGACTCTGACCACTATCTGGTAATGGTTAAACTGCGCCCAAAACTATCCGTCATCAACAATGTTAGGTACCGACGACCGCCGCGGTACGACCTAGAGCGACTGACGCTAGCTGCTGTCGCCACTGCATACGCGTAGTATCTCGAGGCAGCGTTGATGGAAGAGGGTGAGCTTGATGGGGCCCCTCTTGAGGACTGCTGGAATACAGTCAAAGCAGCCATTAACGACGCAGCGGAGAACAACGCCGGCTTTGTGGAACAAAGTCGCCGAAACGATTGATTCTACGAAGAGTACAGACAGATTCTGGAGGACAAGGACGCAGCGCGGGCGGTCGCGCTGCAGCAAGGTACCCGGCAGATCGTGGAATGTTATAGACGGAAACGTAGACAGCAGACCCGCCTTTTTCAGGAGAAGAAACTCCGCCTGGAAGAAGTGGAGTATGAGGAGATGGAACAGCTGTGCTGTTCTCAAGAAATACGCAAGTTCTATCAGAAGCTCAACGCATCCCGCAAAGGCTTCGTGCCGCGAGCCGAAATGTGCCGGGATAAGGATGGGAGCATATTGACGGACGAACGTGTGGTGATCGAAAGGTGGAAGCAGCACTACGAGGAACATCTGAATGGCGCTGAGAGTACAGGCAGTGAAAGTCAAGGCAGCGGAGGAGATGACTACGTCAGTTCAGCGGACGATGGAAGCCAACCAGCCCCCACCTTGAGGGAAGTTAAGGATGCCATTCAACAGCTAAAGACCAATAAAGCAGCTGGTAAGGATGGTATCGGAGCTGAGCTCATCAAGATGGGCCCAGAAAAGCTGGCCACTTGCCTGCACAAACTGATAGTCAGAATCTGGGAAACCGAACAGCTACCGGAGGAGTGGAAGGAAGGGGTTATATGCCCCATCTACAAGAAAGGCGACAAACTGGAGTGTGAGAACTTTCGAGCGATCACCATCCTTAATGCCGCCTACAAAGTGATATCCCAGATCATCTTCCGTCGTCTGTCACCATTAGTGAACGAGTTCGTGGGAAGTTATCAAGCCGGCTTCGTTGACGGCCGCTCGACAGGTCCCAACAGGCAACCATACCAGGTCCCAACGCACCATCTGTTCGTTGATTTCAAGGCGGCATACGACAGTATAGACCGCGTAGAGCTATAGAAAATTATGGACGAGAACAGCTTCCCTGCGAAGCTTACCAGACTGATCAAAGCAACGATGGATGGTGTGCAAAACTGTGTGAAGATTTCGGGCGAACACTCCAGTTCGTTCGAATCGCGCCGGGGACTAAGACAAGGTGATGGACTTTCGTGCCTGTTGTTCAACATTGCGCTAGAAGGTGTCATGCGGAGAGCCGGGTGTAACAGCCGGGGTACGATTTTCAATAGATCCAGTCAATTTATTTGCTTCGCGGATGACATGGATATTGTCGGCCGAACATTTGCAAAGGTGGCAGAACTGTACACCCGCCTGAAACGTGAAGCAACAAAAGTTGGACTGGTGGTGAATGCGTCAAAGACAAAGTACATGCTTGTGGGCGGAACCGAGCGCGACAGGGCCCGCCTGGGAAGCAGTGTTACGATAGACGGGGATACCTTCGAGGTGGTCGAGGAATTCGTCTACCTCGGATCCTTGCTAACGGCTGACAACAACGTTAGCCGTGAAATACGAAGGCGCATCATCAGTGGAAGTCGGGCCTACTACGGGCTCCAGAAGAAACTGCGGTCGAAAAGATTCGCCACCGCACCAAATGTGTCATGTACAAGACGCTTATAAGACCGGTTGTCCTCTACGGACATGAAACATGGACAATGCTCGAGGAGGACTTGCAAGCACTCGGAGTATTCGAGAGACGGGTGCTTAGGACCATCTTTAGCGGTGTGCAAGAAGACGGTGTGTGGCGGCGAAGAATGAATCATGAGCTCGCCCAACTCTACGGCGAACCCAGTATCCAGAAGGTAGCTAAAGCCGGAAGGGTACGATGGGCAGGACATGTTGCAAGAATGCCGGACAACAACCCTGCAAAGATGGTGTTCGCTTCCGATCCGGCAGGTACGAGACGGCGTGGAGCGCAGCGAGCGAGATGGGCAGACCAGGTGCAGAACGACTTGGCGAGCGTGGGGCGTATCCGCGAACCGTGTATTGTGGCGTCAAATTGTTGATTCAGTGTTATCTGTTTAGATGTTAACTAAATAAATGAATGAATAATTTTCAGTGGAAAAAAATGTTCTTATTTTCATATTTTTTTTACATTCTAATGAATTTCTTCGACAAGTTCTTCCGAATCTTCACCAGAAATTCTTTTTCATTTCCAAAATAAGTTTTTCGAACATTTTAGGGAGTGCACTTCAAAATGTTCAGTCTCCAGTTAGCCTTACGAGCAAAGGCGTAGGATTGCCAATCCGGAGATGACGAGTTCGATTCTCGTTCCTGTCTAGAATGTTTTCGGGTGTCAAACATTGTCGACACCCTAGGTATAATGTATCCATCTTACTAGCTACACAAGATATATAGCCGTACAATGGCTGGCATTTAAAACTTTCAATTTATAACTGAGGAAATGCTAATAGAATAACACATCACATTTTTTAAATTTTCCAAATATTTTTTTATTCGAGGCATTATTTAGAATTTCCACGGAAGAGTCTATGGATTATCTTCAAAAATACTTTGGATTTTCAAGGTTCATGTTTTTTTTGAATTTGCACCATAAATTCTTCCAAAATTTCATGGAAAATTTATTCTTCTTCGGAAAGTCATTTTGATTTCTTTGTAGGTTCAGCTAAACATTGCTTTAAATCTTTACCATGCAAAGAAGCACAAGAAATGATTTAAAAATTTTAAGGAATTTTCACATCAGAAAATCTTTAAAATTTTGATTTAATTTTCCAAGGAATTCCTATCGGAATTGCTTCTAAAGTACAACCTTAACAAGTACTACAAAAGTGCAATTTTTTCTTTATTTCCACTTGTAAAAACAACAATATCCTCGGGAAATTCATTATTGGTGTTTTAGATGAACTTTTTTTCGATTTTCTACTGGAAAATCTTAGGAATTTCCATCGGAAATATTTTGGTATATTCCAAATAATTTCTTTTGGAAATAAAAAAAACTGCTGAAAAACAAAAAAAATCCATTGGAAATTTAGAAGAATTTCCTTTGAAGATTCATTAAAGTTGCCCAGGATTTTGAAAAAAAATCTTTAGAGATTCTGTAAAAAAAGTAAGCTGGATTTTTTTCTAATTTATACTGGAAATTCTTCGGAATTTGATGTTTATTGGAATTTTCATCGTAAATATGCATTTCAGATCCTTCTACGGATTCTTCTAGTTCTTCAAAATTTCTACCGAACCTTTTTTAGGAACTCTTCCACAGAATTTCGAAAAAAAAAGTCGTTGAAATACTGAAGATTTTTCCGTGGAGACTCCGAAGCATTTCTTCTAAATATTCTGAAGGGTTTCCCTTGCAACTCCAGAATAATTATTCTTGAAAATTAGAAAGATTCTTATTGGCATTACATCCCCACACTGGGACAGAGCCGCCTCGCAGCTTAGTGTTCATTAAGCACTTCCACAGTTATTAACTGCGAGGTTTCTAAGCCAAGCTACCATTTTTGCATTCGTATATCATGAGGCTAACACGATGATACTTTATGCCCAGGGAAGTCGAGACAATTTCCAATCCGAAAATTGTCTAGACCGGCACCGGGAATCGAACCCAGCCACCCTCAGCATGGTCTTGCTTTGTTGCCGCGCGTCTTACCGCACGGCTAAGAAGGGCCCCGTGGAAGATCTTGGAATTTAAAATAAATCCAAGCAATAAATGTAGGCAATTATTTAGGATTAAGAGGCCTAGTTCTTATGATATTGAATAATTAGGATAATTGATCGAAAAATTTAATAATGCACCTAATTAGAACATTTAGGTGCATTATTAAATTTTTCGATCAATAATGCACAAAATTCTACTAGTGCGTATGAAAAAGGTTATGACATAGAGAAGTTTGCATTTAAAAAATCAACATGAAATCTTATATATAAAAATGAAATGGTCTGTGTTCGTATCCGCATAACCCGAAAACGGCTGGATGGATTATTTTCATTTCTTCAGCAGAAACATTCGTTATAGTTTCCGACGGGTTTATATGATATTTCCTAATGCGAAAATTACGAGTAAAGTTGAGCAAATCGAGAAAGACTAAAACAAAGTTTCGTATGGTAATTTTGCATGGGCAGCTCGCAACGCGCATTTTCGCCTACTATGCAGGACAACGTCTGCCGGGTCGACTAGTTCTAAATAAAATGCATTTTAAATTCATAAAAGGGTCTTAGAACTAAGAAGAGTCCTGCGATATGAAAAAAGTGGCAGTGTTCCAGAAAAAAACACTCCAATTTCTAAAACAATCTAGGGTAATAAATAGTGTTATAATAACGATTGAAATTGAATTCTTGTTATTCTTGTTATACTCAACGTATCCCCGGGCCGTGGCCAATCTACGTTGTATGACATTAGGCAATACGTTTACACTGCTGGCTTAAATTTTCAACGTGACGATTAATTTATAGAACTCATGAAATCAATGTGAACTCGACTCGTGGAAAACTTATTCCAGGTTATCCGAGGCTTGTGATAGACCCTTTATCACAACGGACCTTTCCATCCACTGACTGGTAGGCTCGAGTGTCCCGTCCTCTGCTTCAGACCCATAAGGGGTCCGAAACAGTTCAGTTTCAGGGTAGTAAAATTGTGAGATAATAGAAGATAGAGGAGGAGAGTATGGAGCGGCTTGTTGACCGCTTCCGGCTCTAGCGACTGCTATGGAACCTTTTTATTAGAGAAATGTTTGTAGAGATAGAAACGGTTGTGTTCATGTTCATAATAGACAGTGTTTAGATGTTTAGACAGTTCGGGATCGCTACGATAGAGTTTATTATAGCTTAGATGATTTATACTTATTGTAAAAGGGAAATGATTGAAATCCGTTTTCTGGTGATTGTCGCTTCTTGTATGTAGATTCGTATGTAGATTGATATGATAGAGGTACGTGCAGTTTGGGATTAGTGTGATCACGTTGGTTTAAGTTTGGAAACATAAAATAGAAAAGGAGGGAGCAGAAGGAGTGGGGGAACAAATACCTAACCATTTGACGCAGAAAGATTAAAATAATTAAAATGAATTAAAATAAATCAATTAAATTTTACAATTTTGGTCGAACTTGAGTTAAAAATGTGTTCCAAGCGTGCAAACCGAATTAAGTATATTACGAGTACTGATAACCTATGCTACTAAATAAAGCTCGTGATTAAAAAATGGAGGTTGGCTCATCAAAATATAATATTGTTCTAGATATTCTCTTAAGTATGAAAACTGAATCCTAACTATCCCGAAACTGCTTTCGCCATGCTGCCGCCCAGAGCACAGCCGCCTCTGCCACTCATAGGCAATGTCCCTCCCACCGCCTTGACAGCCTCCAGAAGTATCTACCAAAATGTTTGAGAACTAGAATATATTATCAACATGTCCCGCCATTACATAAAATGATTTGTTCAAGCAAAGGCGTCATAGATGCGGGAACGACATCGCCATAAACGACACGGGACAACCATGCCCCACACGACAGTGCAACATTGCACCGAATCGGGTACCTCCTAAACTTTTCTATGCAACGCAGAGTTTTACCCTCTCTTGCGTTATGTGATGTTGAAAATAAGCTCCTAATCATTTGATGGCAAAAATAAAAATAAAATACAAATAATCAAACAAAATTAAAATATTCTAGCTAAATTTTACTATTTTGGTCGAGCATGGGTCAGCCGCCTGACACCCGCGTTGAAAAATATGTTCCATGCGTGCCCCCACATAAAATAATAACGCGTGCTAATCACTAATGATACTAAAAGATTTAAATGGAATTAGGTATTGTTCCCGCTTATCATTTTAGCACCGCCAGGGGGAACTTGGCCGATACCCACTGCACTTTTCTTTCCCTTAGCACAAACAATTAACCATCATTTGTGATATTTAAACGGAATATTATTGGGAATTCTGAAAAGGCAGACAATCAATGCAGTTAGATTGCCAGGTAATACGTGCACATCGTAGCACTGGTGATGCATCACAATCGTATATATACAGGAGTATATGCACTACATGATGACATTCACCGGAAGATTAGATAAGCATTTCCCCCCAACAACGATTGAAATTGAATTCCAAAACAAATCTCAACCCTTTCAGAACGGATGGGTCATATATGCCCGGCGTTTTAGATTGTCTATAAAATCACAAAAGAGAGCTAGGCCACCATTTTCTTCAGCAAAATTGTTCATCTAGATATTGGTTTTACAGAAAAAAATATGGGAGCTCAAATTTGACTGACCCTGAAAACTCAGTTATCCGAAACCTTGGGAAGATTTCGATTCTAAGAGCATGCAAATGAAGTTGAAATGTTTGAATCATTCTGAACACTCAGATAAAATGGGTCATCCTGAACGTTAAGCCAGTAATTGCTCTCAACTTCTCGGGTGATCAATCATGACATTTGTAATGTCCTCATCATCGGTATGTACCCAATCCGATGAAATAAGCATATGATCCTAATTTCCATTAACATGAGATCTAAGAGACAAGGTACCCAAAATTATCTTGAGTCAACGTCAAGCTGCACAATGACTATGACTTTTTTGTAGGGCCTTAGAAGCACTGGGTTCACGGACTTAAATGATTAAGCAGTTCAAACATTACGACTTCCAGGACGTTTTTTCAAACCTAAAAGTTTTGTATAACCTAAGTCGAGTCAAGTACGAAACACTGAAGACGACCTTACTGTTGAGGTCGAAATACGTATCTGTCAAGGTACAATCAAGTGGTGGAATTAAATGGGAAGGTACAAACTCGTCTTATGACAAGTAAAGACATTCCATTAAAAAGCTTAACATAATTTTTTTAACTAAAAAGTCTGTAGTAGCTTGTACAAATAACAATTGTCATATCAACCCAATGAACCTAATGGGATATTATATCATACATCATTTTTTTTTTTGTCTTTATTAAAGAAACTTTCAGCCCGAGGCTATCATACATCATTCATAAATTGGTTAATTGGATAAATCGAATGATCCGAACTCCAAAATGATAATTGATCTATAATACATTCATTCTTCTATGAGTCGCTTATGAAAGGACCATTGACTGAAGCATATTCGAGATGTGGAATAGAAGTTCCTTGAGAAATTATTCGAAAGACGTCAGAGTGACCGAGAAAATATGTTTAGTATGGCATCATTGGATTCCACGAGTCAATATCAAAATAAAATTTCAATGAAGAATTAGATATTTTGAGAGATGAGCCAGCTCTAGATTATTTATTAGAGAAAAAATAGAAATTTTCCATAATAGAATTGGAAATTGCCAATAAAGAAATCAGGGTATGAGTATTAAATAAATATAGAATTACTGCAAATAATGCAAAATTTCCATAAACAGTTGAAAATTTTCCACAAAACAATAATAAATTAGCACTTGTAAAAGCAAAAATTGCAATTATGTATTTAAAAAACCCAAATTTATCCCCAAGTGGTGATTATGCCTTTCTCGATTCGATATGTTGGATTCGAATTAATGTTGTAAATGCTGTGCTAATTGCCTACATCTTGGCGGTTAAAATATTTAATACAACTCTATCACGCTGCTTATAAATTACTCAATAATTGAGTAATTTTTAAGCAATTATTATGAGAGTAATGGATTGCGTCATGGCTAAATTGATTAATGACTTAAAGTGTGCATGTAAACAGCGTATTTGTTAAAAGAAAAATAGAAATATTATTCAAATCGAATGAGTTATTAGCAAACAAAAACAATAGTGTCCAACTAGGAAAGTTTCTCCGTCGAATGAAACTAGTTGCACTCGAATCGGTCAAGTCCTTCTATATGAAACGTGTTTAACAATAAAAAAATCCCGGGGCTACACACACACACACACACACACACACACACACACACACACACACACACACACACACACACACACAGTCAGACATGTGCTCAGTTTTTCGAGCTGAGTCGATTGGTATATAACACTATGGGTCTCCGAGCCTTCTATCAAAATTTGGCTTTTGGAGTGAAATTATAGCCTTCTGGTACAACTTTGTTGTACGAGAAAGGCAAAAATCACCAATAAAGAAATTAAAAAATATAGGCATATTTTGGAAAATTTCTAAACCTAGATAACCTAATACCTGATACACATTACAACATGATAACATCATAAAAATCTTCGAAGTAATGAAAATTTATAATTTCCATGCTGGGTTTTAGTTTGATTTTGAATCAGTTGAAATTGTCCATCTTCAAAATTGATCGGATTAACCATATGTTTTAGTTACATAGGGTTTTTTTTTTTTTAAATTTTTGTACTTGAAAAAAAACCACGTGGTCAAAGGGGGGGAGGGGGGGTCTGCCAAATGACCACGATAGACCACATGGGGGGAGGGGGGGTTGAAAATCTTCAAAAATATGACCACGTGGTTTCTGGATGGCCCCGAATGGGTCATTTGGCCGAAAAGGTCGTTTGACCGAAATGAACGTTTGGCCGAATGGGTCGTTTGGCCGAATGGGTCATTAGGCCGAAAGGGTCGTTTGGCCGAAAGGGTCGTTCGGCCGAAATGGTCGTTTGGCCGAATGGGTCGTTTGGCCGAATGGGACATTTGTCCGAATGGGTCGTTTGGGCGAAAGGGTCATTTGGCCGAAAAGGTCATTTGGCCAAAAGGGTCGTTTGGCCGAAAGAGTCGTTTGGCCGAATAGGTCATTAGGCCAAAAAGGTCATTTGGCCGAAAGGGTCGTTTGACCGAGAGGGTCGTTTGGCCGAAAGGATCACTTAGCCCAAAAGGATCATTTGGCCGAAAGGGTGAGATAGTAGATAATAGTAGATAGTAGTGAGATGTCTCACTACTCACTTTGCGCTTCTCACTTTTAACAGCGTGAAGTGATAAATGGGGAGTTAGAAGTGAGACGTCTCACTTCTCACTCCTCATTTATCACTTCACGCTGTAAAAAGTGAGAAGCGCGAATTGAGTAGTGAGACGTCTCACTACTCACTTTGCGTTTCTCACTTTTGACAGCGAGAAGTGATAAATGAGGAGTGAGAAGTGAGACGTCTCATTACATTACATTACTTCTTACTCTTCATTCATAACTTCACGCTGTAAAAAGTGAGAAGCGCGAAGGGATTAGTGAGACGTCTCACTACTCACTTTGCGCTCCTCATTTTTTACAGCGAGAAGTGATAAATGAGGAGTGAGAAGTGAGACGTCTCACTACTAACGTCTGCGAAGTTGGTAGTGCGTCGTCTCACTACTCATTTCGCGCTTCTCAATTTTTACAGTGTGAAGAGAAATTTCGGCCAAATGACCCATTCGGCTAAATGGCCCTTTCGGCCAAATGACCCTTTTGTTCAAACGACCATTTCGGCCAAACGTCCCTTTCGGCTAAATGACCCTTTTGGCCAAACGACCCTTTCGGCCAAACGACCCATTCAGCCAAATGACACATTCGTTCAAACGACCCATTCGGCCAAACGACCCTTTCGGCCAAACGACCCATTCGGCCAAACGACCTATTCGGCCAAACGACCCATTCGGCCAAACGACCCATTCAGCCAAACGACCCATTCGGCCAAACGACCAATATGGCCAAACGACCCATTCGGCCAAACGACCCATTCGGCCAAACGACCCTTTCGGCCAAACGACCCATTCGGCCTAATGACCTTTTCGGCCAAATGACCCATTCGGCCAAATGACTTTCGGCCTGATGAACCTTTCGGCCAAACGACCCTTTCGGCCAAATGACCCATTCGGCCAAATGACTTTCGGCCTAATGGTCTGTTCGACCAAATGGTATATTCGGCCAAACAACTTTCGGCCTAGTGGCATTCTGCCAAATGGCTTTCGGCCGAATGGGTTTCGGCCAAATGACCCTTCCCCATATAATATAACTAAATTTCAGTCTCCCAGTGCAAAACAATTGTATGGCACTACTTTGCAGGGGGTTCATTACTAGCACTCACTCCCTAAATGTGTTTTTTTTATCTCGATCCCTTTTGTAATTGGATATCATTTTATACTTCAGTAACGTGGAGCAAATCTTTTAAAAGATTCTTGCCAAGCAATTGAAATAAATATCAGAACATACCTGATCCGGGATACCTCGGAAAACTTTTCCGGTCGCAAAAAAAAAACTTAATTCACCGAGTGGTGACACTGCCTTTCTCGCATTTAGCCAAGACACCAACCTTATATGGCGCTTACATAGTTCGATCCCATTTTTATAATAACTTTTAAACGCAATGGTCGATCGTTATCAAATTCACGGACAGACAGACATTTGTTCAGCTTGATAAGCTGAGTCGATTGCTATATAACATCATGGGTCTCCGAGACTTCTATAAAAAGTTCGATTTTGGAGTGAAATGATAGCCTTTCGGTACAACTTTGTTGTACGAGAAAGGCAAAAAAAAATGTCAAATGTTGCACTATCGAATGTCAGAAAAAATGTGGTATTTATTTTGTTTTTTTTTGTCTTTATTAAAGTCTCGATACTCGAGTGAGTATGAACTATTGTATTGTTAAACCACGTTTAACTATCGATATACAACTTTACCTAGGACACTCAATAAAAACAGAAACAAATGATTAATTTGGATAGAGACGTAGAAGAATAAAACGAAAATGTATGATTTTTAAATTAAATTATTAACTATCAATTTGAACATGCAAAATATAACTTCAGCTAAGAAGGTGCTGTTAGCTGCTATCTAGACGTGTTTCTCTTCTTGTCTGAACAGTTAGTTAGCACGTGTGGCAGAGGCAGAGCATTAGTGATTAATCATAGATTTAATCATGAATAATTAATAATGGGTTATTTAATCATTATTCATCAATCATAATCATACAAAAAATACGTTTCAATCATCAATCGCTAATCGTTAATCATAGATTTTTACATTTAATCATTAATCACTAATCATATTCATGATTTTTTTGAGTTTATTCATTAATCACCAATTTTAATCATTGTATAAATCGCTTTTATTCATTAATCTTTGATCATAACCATACAATTTTTATGCCTTTTAATAAAACAATTTGGTAGAAAGGTTACTTGATTATTGATCACTATGCAAATCATTTGATTTGATTATTCATAATCATTAATCATTAATCATATCTATCGTTAATCATTAATCATACACATAATGTGTCGACGATCGATAAATAACGATCGGTAATCGTTAATCATACTCCAAACGTTTTATTCATTGATCATAATCGTTAATCATTGTCAAAAATTAATTTAATCCTCAATCATAATCATTAATCATTGTCAAAAATGAATAAATCATCAATCATAATCTTGAATCATAGAGTTGAATGATGCAATCATAACAAATTTAATCATTCATTGGAAGCTTTATTCATTAACGCTCTGGGCAGAGGGTAGTAAAATGGGATATAGTAAAACTGAACACAGTATGAAAAGTAAAAACACAAACGAATTCCAATTTCCAATCATCATTAATGAAGAAATGGATTTATTTTCAAACTCATTTATTTTGGAAATAAGTCGTTCTATATATTTGCATTTCGTCGACCCTACCAACTAAATCCCTTTGAAGAATAAAATGTACAACATGTGGTAAACATCTGTGTGGAACTATGCCGTGTGCTAATACAATATGCAGAAAAGTGTGGAAGGACCACTGCGACGAGAGAACGTGCTAGAAATGAATGAATTAGAAATGCCCATCGCACAGCATGTTTCCAAATATGTATTCATTTGAGCCAATACCTTTTACAGTCATCGAAGGTGTGAAAAAGTTAATTGGATTTGAAAAAAGAAAAAAAAATCATTTCCATTTTCTCAATGAGGCGCTCCGAAGCGCCATTCATGTCTCACCTTGAAAAAAGTATGCTAATTTCTGTTGTTGCAACAGATTCCTGCTTTTGCTTTGTTTATTTCCTGGATCAGATTAGCCCGAAAACGGTTGGAATCCATTTCAAAGAGGTCGAAACCGAAAGCAAGAAATAACAACTTTGAAACCCTCTGCCAACGGCCAGGCAGGGCGTAGAACGAAGGACAACGGCCATAAAAATAGAACTTATCTGTTTCTTACGTTTCTGGTCGTAGCGATAAATGCTTCGTCACTTCAATGTTGGTTTATCGCCTGGTCCTATAACGTGGCCGTGCGATGCGATGGTGGTTTCGTTTATCACCGCCCCATTATTGTAAGTTGGACGGCGAACGAGTTGAAAATTCCCAGTAGGCAGTCGGCACGAATTGATAAGAAACAACACTGTGCAGTAATAGTAGAAGGGCTGCGGTACGGTGTGGTTACGGTAGGGAAAGGTGATAAGCGAGTATGCCGCTCAGGAGTGCACCGCAATGAGGCGGACTTTCAACAAGTTGAGAATGCGATAACTCCGTAATGATAAGGGCGTTGTGAAACATGGTTACCTTCTTGTTTTGTTCTTTGGAAAGTCATGCTGTGGACGCGTTACTCAGCACAGGACTTTTAAGATCCAGCATCATTGTTTCCGTTATAATATCCATCCCAACTAAATGAAATTTGGTAAGACTCTTTCGAAGTTTCAGTAGAAGTAGATTGAGAATCGTACGTCAAATACCATTTTTTAAATACACAAACAACACATTGCTTTTGCATGCATTTTCAACTAAATATTTGCTTTATACTGTCCATCAAATTTATAGAAACCCTTATAGGATAAATTTACTTGCATACATTCTAATTTCTACCCTTTGTGAATACTTCACGCACAATCTCAGTCGATCTCACCTTTATCCCACGTTGAATTCGCATTTTTTTTTCTTCCCATATCATTCCGCCGTTCAATGTGCAATCAATTCGCAACACCGAAATCGGCACGTGCTCTCCGCTCGATGGACAAAGCCGAACACAAACCAATTTGTCTCACCTATACAAAGCAACGCGGTCCACGTGAAGCGGAACAATGGGAATCGGAAGCGTTATAATTTCCAAAACGGTGGTCCGGACCTTAACGGCAACGGCGATGGATGGGAGGAAAAAGTGCTTGACAATACCTTCCCGGCACCGCACCGTTGTTAGTCGCACGGTACCGAGGAGAGTGTTCATCGCATTTGGCAGACAAATCCCTGCGCCAACAATCCCATCAATTTCCAATATCTCACTCGTTTGTTCACCCTCATAATATGCACCTTCCCCGGGAATGCTCTTCGTCGTGAGGCAGCCGCCTGCAGTGTTCCTGCCTAACATGCATTGCCATTGTGCGTGCACAACAACGGTTACCTTTTAAATACCTCCTCACACCAACACACCGTCATCAGCTGCTGCTTAAAAGCCAAGCCATCAACTTTTGTCGAACCCTGTTCATCGGTTGTCGGTGCACAGTGGCGGACTTTGGAATAAAACTGGAAATAAACCTGAAACTAATAAACCTGATGTCCTTGAGATGAGTTATAATAACGTGAACTTCTATAAGCATTTTTTCAGTTTATGTTTTAAGGCGGGAGTGGCCTGTGCAGTGCAAAGAAGTCTTCTCCATTCAGCACGGTCCATGGCTGCACGTCACGTCGCCAACCACGCAGTCTGCGGAGGGTCCGCAAATAGTCCTCCACAGTTATCAATTGAAAGCATTTCTGTGCCCGCCATTGCATGTGTATGTATCTTGTGCGGCAAGTACAACAGATACACTATGCCCAGGGAGTCGAGAATGGTTTCCACCAGAAAACCTCCTAGGCCGGACCAAGAATCGAACTCACCATCTCCGGATTGGCAATCCTACGCCTTTGCTAGCAAGGCTAACTGAAGATCCAGTTAGCCTTGCTAACTGTTTTCAAAGAACACTGATTTTTTGGTTTTTAAAACGATTTTATTCAATGCTTAGGGGTAAAATTCATATTTTATAAAGGCGTGATGATACAGGGCTCAAATTGAAACTCAACTTAATTTTAATTTGAATCGATTCTAAAAAAACCAAATTAATTCACCGAATGGTGGTACTGCCTTTCCCGCATTTAGCCAAGACACCAACGTTATATGGCGTTGATATGATTCGTTGTACAATTTTTTTTAACTTTCAAACGCAACTGTCGATCGCTTTGAAATTAAATAGTGATCAACTAGGCTTTGCCCCCTGTCGAATGAAAGTTGTAGCGAGAAAATCGGTTAATAATTACAGTATGAAAAGTTGTCTAATGTTTTCCTTAGATTTTGTTCACACACATACACACTTACGGGCTGCGAAATGGTGAGTTGACATTTGGGAAGGAGCGACCTACACAGCTCTGGTCCTCACTCACAAGTTCCAATCTCACGCTTCCACGGGTCTTCCGATGACAATCGACCGCCAGCTAAGGGTTGCGTACTTAGCTGATAGTGCAGCCTGGGCACTGTTGTCCTTCTGTCATCAGCTAGAGTGAGTGGGTGCGACCAAGGGGACCATCGTCCCTAACCCCTAATCCCAAAGCGTTAAGCGACCCGTGCCGAGGGGATGCATGGCCAGGGAGGTGCAAATATGAGCTAGGCTTTTAACGGAGCCTGTGGGGTACCTGAGCACCCTCCACAGTAATTGTCCCTTACCGTGCATGGTGGGCTCTGGCGTGGTGGACCTCTTTTCCCGAGCAACTCGTGGGATCAAAATGGAAAACCAAGTCAATTCTTCTTCAATTAGTGATAGTAGTGTAGGTGACAACCCCTTCGCAAGAGGTGGGTTGTTCAGGTCTCCGCCTAGGAGGTCAGAGGCAATAGTCGGCAGCTCGGTGCGCAGCGCCAGCGTGGGTCACTTAACCTTCTCCCAGGCTACGCCGGTAGAGGTTATGGACGGCCCATGGCTTGTGGAGGCGATGAACCGCAAACGCGATGGGCTTTCGGCCTTCGAGGTGGCGACGGAACAGCTGGACGCCATCATCGACTTTGCGTCATCGAAGCATAATATCAGCAAGGACCTCAAGAGGAGCTTTCAGAAACTTCGAAAGTCGATGTTGGACGCCAAACTGGAAAAGGCGGTCGGGACGGCCAAGTGTCGCTGTGGAGTCGAGGTCTACCCAGACTGATGCCCAAGGGATTTGGGCAAGGTCGAATCGACCGAGGGCGTGCCAGCGAAGACGGTGGTGCCAAAGTCTGAGGCTCAAGTATTCGCGGGCACGTCGGGGGTGACTAGTCCATCGGAGCAGACACAAAAACGGGGGAGACAGTCTCCAGGGGACGAGCTCCCTGGGGCCGCTCCAAAACGCGGAGGGTTACTACCCCGAACAAAGGTAGTGGGGCTGGGAAGCTGAACCCCGGCCCGGTACCTCCAAAACCGGGGGAAAGGTCCGTCCACCCAGGAAAGACGGTGGTAAGGGGTTACGGCAGACTGAGAGCTCTCAGCCGCACCAGACCAGGGAAATAGAGGGGGATGACACCTCCTGAACCCTGGTCAAGAACAAGAGGAAACCGAAGTCGGCAAGGGCCGAAAATAAGGCCCAGGAGAATGAGGGTAGCAAGAAGTCTAGGGTAGGCGCCAATCGCCCCAGGGGCGATGCCCCAGTCATCACGGCGGATGAGGCTAAGTACTTGGACGTCTAGAAGGCGATGAGGAGTGACGTCAAGCTCGGTGAATGGCGCCGACGTACGTCGAATAAGACGTACCCGGATGGGCGAGATGATCCTCGAGCTAAAGCGAGGCATCTCGCAAAAGGGCGCCGCCTACAAGAATTTGGCGGAGGAAGTCCTAGGCAAGACGGTCAAGGTGAGGGCACTCACGACAAAGGTGAATCTAAGGGTTAAAGACCAGGACGAGATCACCGAAGCGACAGTGTGAAGTGGAGGCGCCCAACGCAGCCGTTCGGCTACGGAAAGGTCCGGCAGGGACACAGGTAGCATTGGTTCGGCTATCTGCAGCGGACACCTCCAAGGTAGTCAAGTTAGGGAGCGTCAAGATGAGGTGGTCGGTATGCCCTTTCGGCATATATGAGTATCCCGAAGTTTGCTTCAAGTGCCTGGAACCGGGGCACAAGCAATGGGACTGCAAAAGCCCTGACAGAAGCAAGCTCTGTCGACGCTGCGGATCCCGAGCAGCACAAGTCAAACAAAATTGGTTACAGCAACTTGATTGTGACTGAATCTGGTCACATATTAGTTACAGAAATCAATGAGGAACATGTGTGCTGCTAGGGATTGGAGGGACATAAGGCACAATGCTGCACGAACCCTCCCAACTGTTTGATCTGTTCCAGCAAAGCTGCGAACAGCCAGCACCCCATGGGGGGGTCGAAGTGCCCGGCGTTTATGCGTGCTGCAAAATCACAGTGCAGGTAACGCAGCTGAACCTGAACCACTGTGATGCAGCCCAGCAACTGCTGTGTCAGACAGTTGCTGAATGAGGGACGAATATCGCCATCATAGCAGATCCTTACCGGGTACCCGCCAGGAACGGTAATTGGGTCACCGATGGGTCTAAAATGGCGGCAATATGGACAACGGGGAAACATCCAGTCCAAGAGTTGGTGTCTTCGACACACGAGGGCTTCGTCATTGCCAAAATCAACGGGATCTTCTTCTGCAGCTGTTATGCGCCTCCTCGATGCCCGATCGAGCAGTTCGGTCGAATGCTAGATTGTTTGACGGCTAACTTGATGGGGCGTAGGCCGGTGGTGATAGCGGGGGACTTCAACGCTTGGGCCGTGGAATGGGGAAGCCGATCCACGAATCAACGGAGGCAGATCCTGCAGGAATCACTGGCCATGTTGGATGTGGACTTGGCTAATGTCCGTACCAAAAGTACCTACAGCTGGAACGGGGCCGAGTAGCGGTTCGCTACAGTATCGACTATACGACCAGCATTCAGCGGACGGAAGAAGAGGCGAGGCCTAGCCCTCGTATGTCGTACATCATACTTCGACGACAATGTGTTTAAGGAAGCGCTCCGCCGCGAACACAATACTCTCGGTCTGAGCGGCAAGCAGCTGGTAACAGTACTCTCGCGTGCATGCGATGCCACCATGCCTAGGAAAGTCCACCCTAGGAATGGGAGGCCACCGGCTTACTGGTGGACTCAAGAAATTGCGAACCTGCGCCGCGCCTGCCTACAGGCAAGGAGGCGGATGCAACGAGCACGCACAGAAGAGGAGCCGCTCTGAAGACTGAGATTAGATCAAGCAAAAAAGCCTGCTTCAAGGGCCTGTGTCAAAGTGTGTGACGCCTATAGAGTCGTAATGGCCAAAACACGTGGGTCGATGGCCCCTACAGAGCGGTCTCCAGAGACGCTGGAGAGGATCATCGCGGGGCTCTTCCCACGTCACGACCCAAGTCCCTGGTCTCCCTTTGTGGAGCTGCTAGGGGCCAGGGTGGCTGACGAGGGAAGAGTAACTGTGGCGGAACTTGCGGGGATTGCACAGTCCCTTAGTGTAGGTAAGGTGCCAGGACCGGATGGTATTCCGAACCTGGCCATCAAAGTGGCCATTGCTGAGGCTCCCGAGATGTTCAGATCTGTCATGCCTGGACGAGGGAGTCTTTCCTGAAGCATGTAAAAGGCAGAGCGTGGTCCTATTGCCAAAGGCAGGACAGCCACCGGGGGATCCGTCGGCATATAGACCAATATGCCTGCTTGATACGGCGAGGAAGGTGCTCGAGAAGATCATCCTCAACAGGTTGTTGATACGCACGGAGGGTGCGGATGGTCTATCGAGTAACCAGTTTGGCTTCCAAAAGGGTAAGTCGACCGTAGACGCTATCTTGTCGGTTACCAAATCCGCGGAGATAGCTATCCAGCGTAAGAGGAGGGGAGTTCGCTATTGTGCAGTAGTGACTCTCGACGTGAGGAATGCTTTCAATAGTGCCAGTTGGGCAGCTATTGCAGATGCGCTCTTGCGTTTTGAATTCCCGAGTACCTGTACAAGATTCTCGGAAGCAGCTTCCAGAATCGAGTACTGGTATACGACACGGAGGCGGGTCGGAAGTGCGTTGACATAACCTCAGGGGTTCCGCAAGGCTCCATACTGGGTCCGGTGTTATGGAACGTCATGTACGACGGTGTCTTGAGGTTGAAGTTCCCGGTGGGCGTGGTAATCGTTGGCTTCGCTGACGATATTACGCTGGAGGTCTACGGCGAATCGATCGAAGAGGTGGAGTTGACTGCAGCCTACTCGATCGCAATTGTGGAGGAGTGGATGAGTTCCAGGAAGTTAGAACTGGCTCACCACTGAGGTGGTTGTTGTTAACAACCGAAAGTCGGAGCAACAAGCGGTGATAAGGGCAGGCAACTGCACGGTCACCTCTGAACGCTCCACCAAACTCTTGGGGGTAATGATCGACGATAAGCTCAACTTTGGTAGCCACGTCAATTACGCCTGCAAGCGTGCCTCCACAGCTATAGTGGATGATGTCCAATAGCTCTGCGGTTTATGTCAGCAAGCGCAAGCTTCTGGCTAGCGTCGCTCTGTCCACTGTCCGCTTGGGGCACGGCACTGCGTATTAACTGCTACAGAACGAAGTTAAAAAGTACGTATAGGCTCATGTGCCTAAGAGTTGAGAGCGCGTACCGTACCGTGTCGCACGATGCACTTTGCGTCATCACCGGTATGATGCCTAGGGACATCGTTATCAGTGAAGACATATATTGCTTCGAAATGCGCGGCACGAGAGGCATCCGTAGGACTGTCAGGTTGGCCTCAATGGTCAAATGGCAGCGTGCGTGGGACAGTTCCACTAAGGGTAGATGGACACATAGGTTGATATCGGAGATAGGTACGTGGGTGAAGAGGCGCCATGGGGACCTGACCCAGGTCATTACAGGCCATGGTTGCTTCAGACAGTACCTACACCGGTTCGGACACTCGACCCTTCCCACCTTCCGAGGACATAGGGCGTGGTAAGGCCACCTAGAAAGCCGGCAATGCGCTGGCACGATACCATGGTGTTCTTCTAAAAAAGCAAGTCACGATTAGGGTGGTCTAACCGGTAATACCGAAACCGGTAATACCGGTATTACCGGCTAATTATGAGTACCGAAAATACCGGTATTAGAGATGGAAAATACCGGTATTTTCGGTATTATAAATTCTGCTCTCATTCAGGGCTTAGACAAAAAGGTTGAGATAGGCAAACATTTGTCAAGCTTCAAATCAGCTAAATTTGCGTAGAACAGCATCGGCAGCCGCCAAAAGAATTTGTTTAAAAATGTTAGTAAATCAGGTTTGTCGGTAGTGAGTGGTAGAGTGAAAAATGAGAGCAAAAATCACATTTTCACAAAGAAGAAATTGGTGTTTCGTTTGTATGGGAGCCCCCCTTTTCAAAGCGGGGAGGGGTCTCTTAAGAACCTTTCCCGGCCCCAAAAACCTCTGCATACAAATTTTCACGCCGATCGGTTCAGTAGTTTCCGAGTCTATAAGGTTCAGACAGACAGAAATTCATTTTTATGTATATAGATTTTTTACAACAACTATCCGTCGAAGGCCGCCACTGGCGAAAATTTCTCTCAGTGTCCCTTTGTAGTCACTAACAGTCACCAAAACGAAAGTAAGAATTTTTCGAGAAAATTTCACTTGTGGGACTGTTTCCAATACGGCAAACAAAACCTACTTCTTCATAAAATAATGGGCCTAAAAAAGAACCGATTAAGTGCGCCTTCGCAATCATTATCAGTATGCAGAAAAATGTCGCTTTAATACTGCTCCCTTCGATGACGATATTTTGATGTTACTGACGCAAGAAAACACCACAGATGTCTATGCTGGGTCCGCTCTCCGAAGCATCTCGAACTAACTAGCTTATACGCGCTGATTACTGGTTGCGATGCTGGGACCGCGTTGGACCGCTCTCTGCGAAATGTTGAACAAAATTGGTGGCGCGCGGAAAAGCCGCTTTCTTGTATCTAATGAAGTAAGCTCATTAGCTCCGCTCCTTCGTTATTCGTAATGAATGCACATAAATTTTGCACCCATAACGATTAACAAGGGCTGGGCTAATGGGCTAATGCAAAAACCCAAATTTAACCTCCTAGTATTGGCGATGCCTTTCTCGCATTTAGCCAACCTTTTTTGAACGCAATGACCAATCGTTATCAAATTCAATAGCGAATGACAAGGCTTTGCCACCTTTCGAATGCAACTTATTGCGAGAAAATCGGTTATGGATTACTATATGAAAAGTTGGTTACAATTTTCCCATTTTTTGTGCACACACATACATACATACACACACACGGACGAACAGACATGTGCTCAGTTCGCCGAGCTGAGTCGATTGGTATATAACACTATGGGTCTATGAGCCTTGAAAAAAAAAATTCGTTCTCGGAGTTAAATGATAGCCTTTCGGTACAACTGCACGAGAAATGCAAAAAGAGGCCTTAACGCGGTTCCACGAGCGTTACGCAGCAATCTTCTGCTACGTTTATCTTTTCGGAGTAAGTACCAATTTTAGTATGCATGGGGCTATAACAGGATTGCAAATGATTTTTAACCGAGTGGCAACTTTATTTGATTTCAATATTTCTCGATAAACTCTACGACGACGTTAATTTTCTGTGTGTTTTGTTTTGTGACATGTAAAGTTAAATAAGTTAGGTTAAGATTAACATTATTTGGGCTTCATATAGCCTGTTAATGTATTTATAAATAAGGAATAAATAATTTGACAACTATCCGGTCACTGTGCGCAATCATTGCCGTCAATGCCTGATTTGCCACATCGAAATGAATACCGTCCACATCACATACAATATTCGGCTATTGTACATCATTGCCGTGTCGGCTTTTTCCCTGCAGATTTGTCCATCGGGGTTATCCTCGACATCGCTCACCCTCCGGCGACAAACGTCAGAGCTGAGCTCGTGCCAAAAAAACGGTAAAAATTTAAATCCCATCATCCTCCTCGGTGTGGAACAGTCTACCTTTTCCGTGGTGATGATAGTCCAGCGAAACACACAAGCGAACTAACAGTCATATACACAGCAGCGGCACGCAAATACCTTTTCACTATCACCGGAGCGGAGCAATCCTGGCATAGGAGCGCACCCTACCTTGCAACGCAACCGAGGGATGATTTATTCCTTTCCAAATAGTTGTTCTTTCGGGTGGGCAAATGTGTATGAATGATGATGATTTTGCGAGGTACATGACCAGGACGAGGGTGGCAGTTGAAAAAGTACAATTTTGAATCGTGTGCGATAGGTTGATCGCGAAATCGAGATGTGCCACATTCTCTGATGCTTCGAACGATCAAACCTTTTTCAAACGGACCCGTTTGATACTCACCTTTAAATTTGAAACGGCATTTAAACTCAATTGCTTTGTTCTTCCTTATCATTCTTTCTTTTTCCTTCTTTCCTATTTTTTCGTTCTTCATTGCCCTTTTATTATTTCTTCTTTTTTTCCTCCTTTTTAGTTATTTCCTCTACCGCTTTGTTGTTTTTCCCTTCTTTCACATTTCTTCCTGTTAATTTTGTCTTCCTGGTTTGACTTCTCCTATCTTTCATCCTATTTTTTCTACCTTTCATCCTTCTTCCTTGTTTTTTTCGATTCTTCTACATTCTCACTTTTGCTTTCCTACTGCCTTTCTTTTGTCAGTATTCATTGTTCCTTCATTCTTTCCATAAAAAGGCAGTTTCATCAGAACAAACTGCAACATACGATGTACACTTTTCGACCAACAAAAAAACCGTTGCACTAACGGAGAAAAATTGTTGCTATATTGGCGTTGAAAATAAATTCTATTGAGTTGGTAGAGTTTTTTTTGCGACAAGCAGTTTTCACCAGCGATACAGAATGCACGCAAAGGATGAGGGTTGAAAGCTGTTGGTTAACCCTTACCCCACATACAGCCATACCGTACGTGTATACGAAATCAGAGCTAGCGCACGTGAGAGGTAAGCCGATATCATGCACCGTTCGGTGCTCATATACCTTTCGTTTGTTTAACGAATAGATCAGTAGTTGGACAAATGCATTTAAATGGTCTGAGACAAGTACGCGTCGTCGTCTGGTTTCATATTTCACCTCACCTCGAGTAAACAAAACTTAATAAACTGGAAGCTGTTCTTCTATTTCTGAATCGATTGCGTCCAGCGGAATATCCCTTGGTGGAACCCACTTTAATCTCGGCACATGTGCGTCACTGGCAGCGATAAAAATTTGTTCTCCCTCACCTTAATTCTCTATACCTTCACTACCTCCGTACCTGACCCTTATCGGTAAAAACGATAGAAAATTTTAATCGAGGGAAACACTATACTTTTTGCCCCTATTCACCCTCATATTTATGCACCACCGTCATCGCCAGCAACAACGAGAACAGCAATACCGGTGCGGTACGGTGTGGTCGGTCCATGGAACGCGAAGGAAGACAGTTGACTAAACACCTCAGGCCGTAACACTTCTTCGGTCCCCTTCTCCCGCTTGGAAAGGATCTGTGCAGTGCAACGCGGCGGTGGTGACGGCGTTGATCGCTTGCTCAATGGAATACCGCTCTAATCGCAGGAACAAAAGATTTACGTGGACTTCGTTGCTGCTGTTGCATCTCTCGATACTTTAGACGAAACGGACCAGGGGAAAATCCAATTACAGGTTTGGCAATAGGCGACTTTACGCTGCCAGTACAGTGCAGATACAGATTGCCGGGGCTTTAACGCTCAGATGGGTGCGGGTTCCGATGCCAGCCCGGCAGCAGGGATGATGATGGGAAAGACGCGTATCTCACCGGTTTGTGCAGCTCGGTTCATTCATACATGGAAAGTGAACAGATGACGTTTATGGATTTTCCACCTTTTTCGGCTGGGTACGACCCTTTAGAGCCTACAGAGCTTGGACTTGCGTGACACTATAAGTATAGGGAATGCATCGCCCGTACGTGCGGTTCGACTTTTATTCATCCGCTTTGTCACGGACGGGTGGTATTTACGAATGAATTTACCGAAATTACAAGTTTACCGATGACTTCTTAGCCATCTGTTCGATTTAAAGAGCATTTGCACAGGTTAAACGTCTGTCAATGCCTGTTATTTAATGGTGCATGAGGAAGCGCAATGGTTATTCGAATCATATTGAGGTGTATGGTGTCGTTTTTTTCAAATGAATTGATATTACTATAATGCGATATATGAGAAATAAATATTAACCTTCCCAATGCGTTAGAAAAAAGTTACACATTGTGCATGGACCCCAATTTGGACCCAAGATTTCATCACGATCACAGAAACTCAAATTTCAACCGATTTTCGATCTTTAGGTCCCTCACTTTAGGTCGATCTCTATAGTCCCCGGGGAACCTTCACTAAAGAGGTACTGTTTGAGCTTCTGCAAATTGCTTGCAAATATGTGCTATGATGATTTATTTATTTATTACCAGACTAAGGTCGGAGTAGCCTGTGCTGCACATAAAAGTCTTCTCCATTCAGCTCGGTCCATGGTTGCACTTCGCCAACCACGCAGTCTGCGGAGGGTCCGCAAATCGTCCTCCACCTGATCGATCCACCTTGCCCGCTGTGCACCTCGCCTTCTTGCTCCCGTCGGATCGTTGTCGAACCATTTTCACCGGATTACTGTCCGACATTTTGGCTACGTGCCCAGCCCACCGTAGTAATCCGATTTTCGCGATATGAACGATGGATGGTTCTCCCAACAGCTGATGCAACTCGTGGTTCACTCGCCTCCTTCACGTACCGTCCGCCATCTGCACCCCACCATAGATGCTACGCAACACTTTCCTTTCGAAAACTCCCAGTGCGCGATGGTCCTTGAGCATCGTCCAGGTCTCGTGTCCGTAGAGAACTACCGGTCCAATAAGCGTTTTGTAGATAGTCAGTTTGGTACGGCGGCGAACTCTATTCGATCGGAGCGTCTTGCGGAGTCCAAAGTACGTACAATTTCCAGCCACTATGCGTCTTCGAATTTCTCTGCTGGTATCGTTATCGGCGGTCACCAGTGAGCCCATGTACACGAATTCTTCAACCATCTCGATTTCGTCACCACCGATAGAAACTCGTGGTGGGTGGCTTACATTCACCTCTCTTGAGCTTCTTCCTATAATGGACTTCGTCTTCGACGTGTTGATGACTAGTTTTCGTTTACCTTCGCTTTTTAGTCTGATGTAGGCTTCTTATATCCTCTCAAAGTTACATGCCATGATATCAATGTCGTCGGAGAAACCAAATAACTGGACGGACTTCGTGAAAATCGTACCACTCGTGTCAATCCCTGCCCTTCGTATTACTCCCTTCAAAGCGATGTTGAATAGTAGACACGAGAGACCATCACCTTTCCGTAGTCCTCTACGCGTTTCGAAGGGACTCGAGAATGCCCCTGAAACTCGAACTACGCACATCACACTATCCATCGTCGCCTTGATCAACCGTATCAGTTTATCCGGAAATCCGTTTTCGTGCATTAGCTGCCATAGCTGGTCCCGATCGATTGTATCATATGCGGCTTTGAAGTCGATAAATAGATGATGTGTGGGCACGTTGTATTCGCGACATTTCTGCAGTACTTGGCGAATGGTGAACACCTGGTCTGTGGTATAGCGTTCACCCATAAATCCCGCCTGGTACTGCCCCACGAACTCGTTTGCAATTGGTGTTAGTCGGCGGCATAAAATTTGGGAGAGTACCTTGTATGCGGCGTTCAGCAATGTGGTTGCGCCGTAGTTGCTACAATCCAGCTTATCGCCCTTTTTGTAGATGTAACACACGACACCTTCCATCCACTCCTGCGGCAGAACCTCATCCTCCCAAACCTTGGTAATCACCCAGTGGAGCGCTCTAGCCAGTGCTTCACTACCGTGTTTAAACAGCTCTTCTGGTAGTCGGTTAACTCCAGGGGCTTTGTTGTTTTTCAGCCGGCCGATCTCCTCCTGGATTTCCTGGAGATTCGGAGCATGTCCTGCGCGCGTGCTCCTAGGTTCATCACCATACCGCCACCTTTGTCTGCCATATCGCCATTCAGGTGCTCTTCGTAGTGCTGCCGTCACCTTTAGATCACCTCACGCTCGTTTGTAAGATGGTTCCCGTTTATGTCCTTACACATATCGGGCTGTGGCACGTGGCCCTTACGTGAACGGTTCAACTTCTCATAGAACTTTCGTGCGTTATTAGCACGGTACAGTTCCTCCGTCTCTTCACGGTCTCGATCTTTCTGCTGGCGCTTTTTCCTCCGGAAAATCGAGTTTTGTCTGTTCCGCGCCCGTTTGTATCGTGCCTCGTTCGCCCTCGTGCGGTGTTGCAGCAATCCCGCCCATGCTGCATTCTTCTCCTCAACTAACTGCTCACATTCGCCGTCATACCAGTCGTTTCTCTGATCCGGAGCCACCGTGCCTAGTGCAGCGGTTGCGGTGCTTCCAATGGCGGATCGAATATCTCTCCAGTCATCTTCAAGAGATGCTGCGCCTAGCTGCTCTTCCGTTGGGAGTGCCACTTCCAGCTGCTGCGCGTAGTCTTGGGCTAGTCTACCGTCTTGTAGCCGCCCAATGTTTAGCTGCGGCGAACGACTCCGACGCGTGTTGATCACCGTCGAGAGTTTTGAGCGCAGACATACTGCAACGAGGTAGTGGTCGGATTCAATATTCGCACTGCGGTAAGTGCGTACGTTCGTGATGTCGGAGAAGAATTTGCCGTCGATTAGAACGTGGTCGATTTGGTTTTCCGTTACTTGATTAGGTGATTTCCATGTGGCCTTGTGGATATTCTTGCGGGGGAAGAAAGTACTTCGGACTACGATTCCGCGGGAGGCTGCAAAGTTTATGCATCGTTGGCCGTTGTCGTTCGATACGGTATGCAGACTATCCGGTCCGATGACCGGTCTATACATTTCCTCCCTTCCTACCTGAGCATTCATGTTATCGAAGACGATTTTGACGTCCCGCAGTGGGCATATATGTCTGCTCCAGCTGCGCATAGAACGTTTCTTTCTCGTCGTCGGATCTCCCTTCGTGTGAGCAGTGCACGTTGATGATGCTATAGTTGAAGAAACGGCCTTTTATCCTCAGCTTGCACATCCTTGCGTTGATTGGATGCCACCCAATCACGCGTTGGCGCATCTTTCCCAGCACTATGAAGCCGGTTCCCAGCTCGTTGGTGGTGCCACAGCTTTGGTAGAAGGTAGCCGCTCGATGCCCGCTTTCCACACTTTCTGTTCTGTCCAGCATCCCCAAGGAGGACAGCTTGTTTTTGTGGTTTCTTAACCAACGCACTAAGGGGTAACTAGACCAAAATCCTGGCCAAAATTATATTTCGGCGTTTTCTAGCAGGTTTTGCATCTATGATGCAAAAAACATAATGACAATCGATTTTCGAACATTTTTACAGGTGCAAATTCACCTACCAGTGATAAATTATCTTTCTTGATTTGTTGAAAAATTGAACAAAGTTATTATAAACTGATCGACATCTCCATGGCCGAGAAGCGACATCTCCATGACAGCTCATTTGTTTACTCGCTTTTCGCTTCGTGTGGGAAACGTGAAAAATGAAAAATCTCGCGTAGCTTTTGATAAGAGCCTATTACTTCTTCTTCTTCTTCTTCGTTCTGTTTTGGGTGGTGCTATTCTTTTGCGCACACACCCAACCTAACTGGACTGGCATCGCAGGCCATATGTCCAACCTATTTCTATTTATACTCCGTGGAGTTTACAATCATTGCATTCTTCTTTATCGGCATTTTTGTCGATGTGTCACAAAGCGACTTATAATTATTTTTATTTTTACGTCCGTAGACTTGGCTTTCTTTTATAGTCGTGTAGACTTTTATCCCAATATTCGGGGTTGTGTGGAGGGGGTGGGAATCGAAGAAGGGCCTATTACAAAAATCATAAGGGTTGTGTACAAGACACGACCGCCCGACGTAAACTACGTAAAACAGTTTGGTGAAATGAAGAATCTAGTGCCAGTGCAAGAATACATATTTGCAGCAGCTCTCTACAATACACGCTCGTTATTCTGCTACGAACGGAGAAGAATCGATTAATTCCCAATAATGCATATTTCGAATCACTAACGACCACACGACCCACGCCATAGGCTGGAATAACAAAACCAAATAAGAATCTTAAAAGAATTAAACTTGACTGCCACTGAAGCCATCCATGCGAATACATAATAGCGCGCTCGTGATTCTACTACGGACGCCAGGCAACTTTATGGCGTCTCCAAGCGGTTAATTTGCACTTTGAAAAAAGTTCGCCTCGCCTCAATCTTCCTTTGTATAGAATGGAAGCCCTGAGAAGAACCGATTTTTCCAACATCCCATATGTATTTGGAATAAAATTTGCTCAGCAACTCCGCCGATGCTTAGAGATGTCGTAAAATCTCGATTAATCGATTAGTAACTAATCGATTACTCTCGATTCTTGACGATTATTGAATCGATTCATCGTTGAGTAGTAATCGAATCAAAATTAATCGATTATCATAACGATGAATCGATTAATTGAAGTAATCGAAATCTAATAGTTGTCGTAAAATCCCGATTAATCGATTACTCTCGATTCTTGTCGATTATTGAATCGATTAATCGTTGGGAAGTAATCGATTTAAAAATCAATCGATTATCACAACAAATAATCGATTAATCGAAGTAATCGATTAATTTGCGACATCTCTACCGATACTGGGACCGCTCTCCGCGATATTTCAAATGAAATGCCACGCGCGCGGGGGAAAGCAGTTTTCTTATAATCAATAAAGATGGCCCATTCGTCCCGCCTCTTTGTTGTCCGGTATGACTGCAAATATTGTGTACCCGTCACACACTTACTAAAGGGGCGTAACTACAGGTTTAACTTTATTGATTACAAGAAAGCAGCTCTTCCGCGCGCGTGCCATTTCGTTCGAGATGTCGCGAAAAGCAGATCGTAGTCCCACCGTCGGTTTCGGCGGAGCTGCTACCGGAAATTTCATTTTCATCGATGGTGTGGGTCATGCGGTCGTTCGCGCTCAGATTAAATTTTCTTTTCTGAAGTACTAATGATTGGCTACCATCAGAGAAAGTAGCTCTTAAGTCACAACTTGAGGCGAGATGAATTTTGTTCAAAGTAAAACTTAATTGCTTGGTGATGGCAGATTGTTTTCCATCGGTAGCAGAATCACAAGCGCGCGTTATAAAAAGACGCTGGCAATAATTATTCGCGTGGATAGCAGTAACAGTCAAGTGAAATTTCTCATCAAGATTATAATTCTAGTAGGTAGTATGCTACTTGTTTAAGGTTTTATTTCCATCCATGCGAATACATATTTGCAGCTTCTCCTTCTGACGCTCGGACCGGCAGTAATGCTATGATTCCGCTACCGATACCAAACAATTATGCTTTGTTCTATGAAAAAAGTTCGTCTTATATCAACTTTCTGAATCACTTATCAATCACTGAATCATTGTTCAAAATTAAATCCACAGCAACAAGTGTAGTTAAGTGCTAGACAAACATCATATAATTGAGCTCAGAATCACGCTAGAATATTTCACTGAAAAATTTTCTAGTTCCTAGCGGTTGCACTATAGACAAATTATTTCAACTTAACCTTCCTCCCAAACATAATGGTGGTTCTGAAAAGATCCGATTCATTCCCAATTATGTTCCTCACCAACAACAACTACTGGACTGCGCAACAGCCATCTGATGATTCGGCTCTACGCACGCCGTTAATTGCCAGATCCAAAAATGCTGCTTGTAAACGGATGTAAAGATGTACTGCTGTTGCCACGACCGCCACCACTATCGAACGAAAAATTTTCATCCGCACCACCACAGCCGTTGTCGCTAGGACCGTTCCTGAACACCTTGGTCTGCTTTCCATGAAATCCAGAATGAAAATGACGCGCGCACGGGGCTTTTTATACACAGGAAAAACGAAGCAGTGGATCAAAAGGCTCGTACCTTACTGCAATCTGATGTCCGTGTTGGGGATTTATGAACGGGATTGATTATTTTTGAATATTTCACCCGGTTTGGAAAGAAATAACATTTTCAATAGTTTGCCGTTGATAATGAATAGTTTTAACACAATTAGCAAATTGGTGGAAAGTTTCCGAATCTATTAATAACAAAATCTCGAAAATCCGTCGAAAGATAATGTCGCCATTACCGTTTGAAATCTTACATGATTTCGTGACGGTCCCCAATTTGGAAATTTTCATTTTGCACCCTGTATCCGAGGCTTCCCCTTAGACGTATGTCGCGACCGACCCTATTTGACTGCTTAGTGCTTGCTGCTGCCATGAGAACAGGCAGGAGAACAGTCGATCCGATTCCAGCAGCTGCAAAGGAATAGCATCATCCTTTTGGCAGCAGCTAGGGAAACTCTAGGAAAAACCTCGCTGCGGATGCCAACGGCCAGGATGTGCCATTGAAGAGGTCTTTTCCACACCTCAACCAGCTGCTGGTAGCTGAAGTCCTCTTCGGTCCTCGACCGGCTGCTGCTCGCTGGATTCCCATCCTCGCCCGGCTGCTGGTCACTGGATTCCCATCCTCGCCCGGCTGCTGCTGCTGAATGGTCCTTCTTCCTCTGGCGTTCTTATCCGTCTGCATCCGTTTATAAACTCGATTAGTTTTCGGTCCATGCACGGCTATTTATGCCCATTAGGAACATTGTCTGGTAGCGATATGCAAACGTTGTCGCAATAGTCAGACATACGTAAGCGTGCACTCGAAACTGTTGGACGTAAGTAGCAATCAGACGTACGTTTATGTAAAAACAATTTACCGTGCTCATATAGTATTGGGGAGACAGTGAAATCATATTCGATTTTAAGTATGCGAAATGTTTCATTTGGAATGGAATATTTGAATCAAGCGGTAAATTGAACCGCTTGTTATTATTCCTACAACGTAGTTAACGTCAAAATGCGCGAACAAAAAACACGTCCGTACGTGCTGCTGTCTCGAACTGGAATGGGCCACGCGCGCGCGGGAGAGCAGTTTTCTTATAATCAATAAAGATGGCTCATTAGTCCCGCCTCTTTGTTGTCCGGTATGACTGCAAATATTGTGTAACCGTCACACACTCACCAAAGGGGCGTGGCTACAGGTTCAACTTTATTGATTACAAGAAAGCAGCTCTTCCGCGCGCGCGAGCCATTTCGTTCGAGATGTCGCGGAGAGCAGACCGTGGTACCACCTTCGGCACTGGCCTAGCTCTTACCGGAAATTTTATTCCCGGCGATGGTGTGGGTCGCGCGGTCGTCGTCAATAACATTAGCAGCGCTCAGTTTAAATTTTCTTGTATGATGTAGGCGGAATGACGGCTTTGGGAGGTTTTGTTCTATTATTTTCGGAGGGGTGGTGGTGGGGTGTATGGTTTTGTTGACCAAATTTTATGAAATTTGACCACAATATTCTTTGATATGCAAAGAATGTTTAGGCAGGGGCGTCTCGTGGACTTTAGCTACACCTGTTCTACCATGCTGATAAAAAAATATTCATCAACCTGAGTGGTTTCGAATGAAAGTTGTGCATTTAATCTAATATTACAACCTTTTCTTGTACAACTTAACCAAATATTAGAAAGAAAAAAAAAACAATCTAAATAGAAAGGATTTACAAAACAATAATCTCTTTTGTTACAAAAATGTTTTAAATTTAGATACAATTTTAAACTCTCGTAAATTGTCTAAAATCTAACTTGGTAACAGTTGGCAATAACTGGATATTGCTCAGAATAGAGATCTTTCAAATCGGCTCATTCCTCCATTTGGGGTACACGGGTCCCATCACCGCTAATATTTAAACTCTCACATATTTTGTTGCTATGAAAGAAATGTTATTAACCATTATTAGTACATATAATAATTATAGTACATAATTATTATATACAGTCGACTCTCTACATCTCGATGTTCTATATCTCAATATCTCTCCCTATCTCGATGATTTCCTCAGTCCCTTCAATCTACATACGTTTAACTCTTCTAATACTGTGTTTTAAGTGTAATATTAGAAAATAAAATTTCGAATTAAAATATTGTGTTTATTATACAATAGAAGAAAAGTCCAACCCCGTACTGCTTACCGTTTTTAATTAAATTGCTTTTAGAATTTTTGAGAAGAGTTTTAAAAACTTCTTCGTATGGTTTCCCGTGGAGATTTTTTCGATTATCATCTTTTTGCTTCTTCTTCTTCATGCAACATCAAAGCGCCAATCATCGGAGTATGAACGAAAGTGTGCGCGGTGCGCCTTTCGGCAAAGCACAGCCCGACACTACGATCGAGTCTAACCGAAGGTGCGTCGCGTCGTTGATTGTTCTCACAGCGCGTCGAACGGGTTTGACTCCTGCGCGCATAGCAGAACTTGCATCTAAACGTGCTTGCTTCGCATGCGAAAGAGGATGATGTGAAGAAACCGAAGAAACGGAGAAAGCTGGCAACGCTCACGCTGGTTCTCTGCGCGCAGAGAACGAGTGAGCATACCAAGGAGGAAATTATTTCAAATCATTTGTCATGGCGCAAAACTTTAAATTTGACTTTTGGCAGCGCTGCTGTTGGTTCTTCATTATGGATCGTACGACTGGCAAAAGCTTTCTATGTGATGGGGTGTGGTGTGTCGGAGAAATACACATTTAGCTGCAATTTGACTGTATGCCAAGCATGTGGCGTTAACTTGATCTGCCTACGAAATATTTTGTTTCTTTAGATGTTTAGATGTTAAAATCATTGGAAATATTACGTGAAACGTTGTTTAAAAAAATTTCTGAGTAAATTATTTGCCCTAACAATTAATTGCCAAGGCCCAAGACATTAATTTCCTACTTCTGACCTAAAAATGGTTACATGTTCCATGAACAGGTAGAACGTATGGACGAGTCGCCTCTGTGTTTAGGCCAAATTTGAGCATAATTAGTTACAGAAAACCCCCTGACAATAATAGAACAAAACCTGCCAAAGCCGTAATTTCCTCTACTAACGATTGGCTACCATCAATGAAAGTAGTTCTTATGTCACAACTTGAGGCGAGATGAATTTTGATCAAAGTAGAACTTAATTGCTTGGTGATGGCAGATTGTTTTCCGTCGGTAGTAGAATCACGAGAGCACGATTCAGAGAAAGACTTATAATTCTGGTAGATAGTCATCCATGCGAAAACATTTTTGCAGCTTCTCCGTTTGACGCGCGCTCGTGATTCTACATACATACAGAAAACATACGATGATTCAACTCATCCATGAGTTTTTAGATGCTGAAATGCCACGCGCGCGCGGGAAAGCAGTTTTCTTATAATCAATAAAGATGGCTAATTAGTCCCGCCTCTTTGTTGTCCGGTATGACGGCAAATATTGTGTAACCGTCACACACCCCCCAAAGGGGCGTGGCTACAGGTTCAACTTTATTGATTACAAGAAAGCAGCTCTTCCGCGCGCGCGAGCCATTTCGTTCGAGATGTCTCGGAGAGCAGACCGTGGTACCACCTTCGGCATCGGCGGAGCTCCTACCGGAAATTTTATTCCCGGCGATGGTGTGGGTCGCGCGGTCGTCGTCATTAACATTAGCAGCGCTCAGTTGAAATTTTCTTGTATGATGTAGGAGGAATGACGGCTTTGGCAGGTTTTGTTCTATTATTGTCAGGGGGGTTTTTGTTGACCAAATTTTATGAAATTTGGCCACAATATTCTTTGATATGCTATGATATGATATGATATTTGATATGAAGTACTAACGATCGGCTACCATCAATGAATGTGGCTATTGGGAGCGTCCACAAATTACGTAACGCTAAGAGGGGGGAGCGGGGGTTGGGCGAAGTGTGACGACCCATACATATTTTTAGATGCTTCATACAAAAAGTGTGACATAGGGGGGAGGGGGGGGTTGAAAATGCCTAATTTTTGTGTTACGTAATTAAAGGACCTTCCCTTAAGATGGCACTACACACCGTGTTATTTTTCCTATCTTTTGTCTATTTCTAACATTGTCACCTCGTAATTTTGGAGTGGCGTATTTCGGTTTTCAGTTGTTTGATGTAACTGTAAATGTATCAGCATGTAGATTGCGAGTAAGCACGCGCGGGTGATACTTTTTCAAAATCATATTTGTGTTGGAAAAAAAATTAAGCATTAATGATAATCAATAATATCAATAGAACTGGCAAATTGCTGAAGGGTTTCCGAATCGATTGATAAGCAAATGTCGAAAATAAGATAAAGACGCTATCAGCGTTTGAAATCTATCCTAATTTTTGTGACAGTCTCGAATTTGGAAATTTCCGTTTTAAACCCTGTATCTGAGTCTTCCCCTTAGACGAAGTTTACGTCAAAAAATCTGTAGCAAACATCATTACTGACGCCATACAATTTTTTTTCAGTCATAATGCCAATCAATTGTTTGCAAGGTCTCCTTCCGATACTTGCTTAGGATTCAACAACCGACGTTAGCGTTGCGCTTTGAATAAAGTTCATCTCGGAACCGATTTCTTTTTCAATCAACAGGAAAAATACAAAATTAGTCTCGCGGGAAAATTTCATGTTGTGCCGACAACATCTAAATCGTTGCAAACGCCACATTGCTGTAAGCGGTACCATTGCTGTACCATTGCTGTAGCAATCTTCCGATGACAGCCTATGCTCGGACCGGCACTAATGCTATGATTCCGCTACCGATGCCAAACAATTATGCTTTGTTATATGAAGAAAGTTCGTCTAATATCAACATTCTCAATCACTAAAATCATATAACTCCGAATTACGCTAGAAAATTTCACCGAAGAATTTTCCAGTTCCTAACGGTTGCACTTTCGGAAAATTATGTCAACTTAACTTTCCTCCCAAATATAATGATGGTCCTGAAAAGAACCGATTAATTGTCACTTATGTGCCTTATCAGCAGCCACTGGGCTGCGCGACCGCCATCCGATGATTCGGCTCAACGAACGCCGTCGATTGCCAGCTGCTTCCACGACCGCCACCACCACCAACCGAAAAAATTTCATCCGCACCACCCGCTGAGACAGCCGTTGTCACTGGGACCGCTTCTTGACGCCCTGGTCCGCTCGCCGTGACATCCAGAATGAAAATGACGCGAGCACGCGAAACACAGGACTTTTTATACACAGGGAAAACGAAGCAGTGGATCAAAAGGCCCGTACCTTACTGCAATCTGATGTCCGTGTTGGGGATTTATGAATGGAATTAAATTTTTCCCCCTGTTTGGAAAGTAACAACATTTTCAATAGTTTAACGTTGATAATCAATAGTATCAATAGAATTGGCAAATTGCTGGAGAGTTTCTGAATCGATTGATAAGCAAATGTCGAAAATCCATCGAAAGATAAAGACGCTATTAGCGTTTGAAATCTATCCTAATTTCGTGACGGTCTCGAATTTGGAAATTTCGGTTTTACACCCTGTATCTGAGTCTTCCCCTTAGACGTAGTTTACGTCAAAAGGTAAACATTAATCGATTCGAAACAAACCAAACCAAATATGGGTCGTTCATAAACTCTTTGCTTAAATCATCTTGTTTATAAAATCATGTGATCGATTATTGTTGTTTCTTTTTTATGGATTCAGGATGATGACAGTTCGGTAAATTTTCTGTTTTAGTCCTAATTACAAGGTTGCCTCAAGTGATTCCTTCACTTAAGACCAAGGTATGTAAAACAACAACATTGCCACAGACAACAACATTGTCCTCTCTTGTAAATATCGGGACAAACTCAACTCGCAACAAGCGTTTGCCTCAAACTGCATCAGAATAGGACAATGATTGCTTGCCGCGTATTCAGAGAAGTAGTCGGTTTTTGATGATGTTTTTGGTTAAATAAGTATCAGTTATCAATGCTTAAACATAAGCATAACCATCTGTCATCGTAATTTGTATTTTACCTCTAAAATATACAAGTTATTGTATTTTGAAAAGTTCACAAAAATTACCTCCCCATGATTGTTGAAGATAAAATGAAACACAACATTGTCTTTATCCTCTGCAGATGAGGACAAAGGCTTATCGCTATTCTCTTTTGTTGCTTGTTTTTTGCATTTTTCAGTGTTTCTATTTAGCTTGAAGTGGCACCTGCCCATTTTATCCCCTACCCCATATTATGTCTATGCTCCAACTTGTCTACATAATATCAACTATAATGTGTTTAAGCACACTCTGTGGTTTAAGTTATATCGAGATTTACATATATGAACCGGTGCCAGCGAAAGTGGTACATGTTACATTGAGTAAATTTTTCAGGAGACGCATTTTCCCAAAAACATCGAACAATAAATTCATGATATGGAAATGCTAATATCATTTTCCAAACTCGGACGTACATGTTCATGATAGCATTAGAGGCGAAAGTATAGAATTGATAGTTCCGTTAGGATACGGCAGGCATGAAGAATGTTTTTATAGAAGTCGATTTGAAAGCGAGCGGAGGGCAATATTTGTGATGGCACATATCACACGACCTTCCTTCTGCCAAGCTCCCGTATGAAGGGGGAGGGAAGAATATCAGTGTGGAAGCTGATATATCTCCACTGGCAAAAGGAAGGTGGTTTGACTTGCTCATATGCCATCGCGTGCGGAAGGATTTTCTATCGACGAGTACTGTCTCCGAATTTTTAATATGACATCAGCATTTAGTCGAATAGGATTTTTATTGCACAGTTCTGTTTTCTCATTGCGTCCGTCTCGTCGCAACCAACTTGGCTGCCTCGGAGAGAACAAAGCAGAGAAAGGCACTGCTGCTGTACCGTCGACCAATAACAGCTGAGTTGATGGATGCCCCACCAAGGGTAGTACACTAAATTAATGATTTCGTGTTACTTCTACGTGAAGTTAAACGATTTACAATGATATGGAAATGCTAATATCATCTTCCAAACTTGGACGTGTTCATGATAGAATTAGAGGCGAAAGTATAGAATTAATAGTTCCGTTAGGATTGCCCTCCGCTCGCTTTCAAATCGACTTCTATAAAAAACATTCTTCATGCTGCCGTATCCTAACGGAACTATCAATTTATACTTTCGCCTCTAATGCTATCATGAACATGTACGTCCGAGTTTGGAAGATGATATTAGCATTTCCATATCATTGTAAATCGTTTAACTTCACGTAGAAGTAACACACACGAAATCATTAATTTAGAATAAATTCATATTTGCAATTTTCTGCAACTTAACTGCACCAACATGTTATGACTGATGTGCCTAAAGATCGTAGTGAAAAATAAGCGAAGTTTCTTGACAAATTTCATATTTATTGGAACAATTTGCACATATACCACTATTTATGGGAACAAAATAAAACAGAAACCGAAAATAGTTGACAGTAAAAGTGGTACATGTGCATTTTTAAAATCATTCTTAACGGCATATCCATATATATCATGAAATTCAAAATAGGATTGAAATCTGCTGCGAAAATATCCATATTACCGAATTTTCTTTTAAATAAGCCGATGTTAGTAGGAGGAACTGCACATGTACCACTTTTCATTGCAACGAAATGGCCGTTGTGATATATACCAGAAAATAAAATGTGCATTTCTCCAGATTTAGTTGCCAAAAATAACTTGTTTGTTATTCCCTTACTGGAACTTGGCAAATAGAAGCCGTTGGTGTAAAAAACTCAAAGTTGACAAAAATGGTTTTTGTACCACTTTCGCTGGAAGCAGTTCATATGTTGTCAATGCAATCATCAAATCCAATACAATTGTTATTTTGATTTTTGATTAAAAGATAATGGAGCATGCGCAATGCTATGTAGAGATTCAAATGAGCAGCAGATGCCCCAAACTTACATTAATATCTGAGCCTTAGGTTACAAAATTGTATTTAAAAGTTTTTTTTTAATCGGCTCTGTAACGCCCGACAGCATTTGAGCCTATCAAATGAACGAATAAATAACAAAAAAAGAGTATGTTACTATTGTATTCAATCATGTCTGTGTCAAATGTCTCGAAAGCCAGAAAAGGTTATCTGCGGAAATTTTCTGCCTATATAATGTTGAAAACAATGGCGAAAAGTATAAAAACAACCTATTTTGAAGTTACTCGCAAATTCGTTTGCGGACGAGTGCGGATGATCTTTAACTTGCAATAGAAAGACGAAAGGCTATATTTTCATGTGCATGCAATCTTGTAGCGGAATACGAGGGAGTACTTCTACTTTTTTAATAATGAAGTTTGTTAAAAATTTCAAAAACTCCATGTTATTTTTGTTTACGAAAAAATACCATAATGTTAAATATAATTCATTTCAACTCATGGAGGTCTCAGGGCAGTGCATAAATGATGTTTTGTGTACTATAAACCTAACATTATATGTGTTGTTTAGATTTGCCACCAAATTAACATGATTTTTGATAGGTTGTCATTAATACAAATAAGGAACAAACGTGAAAATTTCAATGACACATAATGAAGATAATATTAAAGAATATTCTTAAAATGTAATACCATGCAAAAGTTCAAACAACGAGAATGGGTTTTTGGCCAGCCATTTGTTCTAGCTACCCCATCGTGCAACGGCGTCTTAACAAAACCGTTTCCACAACTATGATGACGTTGAAAGCAAAATCATTCGCTGCACACTGCGGTGTTCCAGAAGCGTTTAAATTCTCAGATCATTGGGCTCATAATTTCAAGGCTAGGTATGGCATTCGGAAACTGAAAATTTGTGGGGAAGTGCTTTCAAGTGACTCAGGGAGTATTGAGGGTTTCCTAGAGCAGTTTCATGACACAGTACAGGGACGAGAGCTTACCGCTCAAATGATTTACAATGCTGATGAGTACGGGTTATTTTTTGAAATGCTTCCTTCAGAAACACTTGTTGGTCTCAGTGAGAACAATGCGCCAGGCCGTAAAGTTATCAAATAGCGCATAACTTTTATGCCCTGCTCCAACGTGACTGGTGACCATAAGCTGCGAATGGTTGTGATTGGAAAACCCCGCAACCCTAGAGCATTTAAACGTGTTAAGGTACCTGTCTCATACTTTTCCTCAAAAAATGCTTGGATGCAACGGGACATATTTCATACTTGGTTCCATGGAGATTTTGTTCCATCGGTACGAAAATTTGCGGCTGAGAAAGGCATTCCACCGAAAGCAATACTTTTGTTGGATAATTGCTCCGCGCATCACTTGAATGATGAATTGAAAAGTGATGACGGATTGAGCACTGTCTACTTTTTGCCTCCAAACGTCACAGCCATGATCCAGCCCATGGATCAAAATGTCATGCAAAACTGTAAGCTTCGTTATCGTGAAAAACTTATGCTTCACGTCATGGTTCGTAGCGACGAAAACAACATCGATGGTTGTAGGACAAAAGGTCGAAGGTCAAAAGGTCGAAGGACAAAAGGTCGAAAGGACAAAAGGTCGAAGGGTCAAAAGGTCGAAGGGACAAAAGGTCGAAACAAAAAAACTGCGTCAAAAGGTCGAAGGTCAAAAGGTCGAAAGGACAAAAGGTCGAAGGGTCAAAATGTCAAAACAAAAAAACTGCGTCAAAAGGTCAAAGGACGAAAGGTCTTTCTTTTTTCTTCCTTTTTTCTTATATCTTCTTCCTTTTTCCTTCTTACTTCATATGCTTCCTTCCTTAAATTATTTTTCCTCCTTACTTCTTTCTTTCTTCTTCCTACCATATTTCATCTTCTTTATTTCTAACTTCTTTCTTTTTTCTTTTTTTCTTCCTTCTTTCCTTCATCTTTCTTCCTTCTTTCCACATTTTTTCTTCCTTATTTTTTCCTTCTTTCTTCCTACTTGCTTTCTTCTTTCTTCTTTTAACTTCTTTTTTTCTCCTTTCTTCCTTATTTCTTCTCTCTTTCTTCTTTCTCTCTCCCTCTGTTTTCTCCTTTTTGTTTCCTGTTTTCATTTTTTTTTCTTTTTACTTTCTTCTTTTTTTCCTTCTTTACTCTTTCTTTTTACTTCTCTCTTCCTTTTTTCTTTTTTCTTCCATTCATCCTTTTTTCTCCCTTTCTACTTCTATTCTTCCGTTTTCTTCTTTCATTTTTTCTTTTTTTCTTTTTTCCTTCTTTCTTTTTTCATCCTTCGTTCCTTCTTTCTTTCTTCTTTCTTTCTTTGTTCTTCCTTCTTCCTTTCTTCGTTTTTCTTCTTTTTTTCTTCCGTCTTTATTCCTTCTTGGCACCTCCTTTCTTACTAGTTTTTTCCTTCTTTTTTCCTTCTTTCTTCCTTCTTTCGCTCTTCTGTTTTCCTCCTTTCTTCTTTATTTCTTCTCTCTTCCTTATTTTCCCCTTCTTTATTTCTTCTTCCTTCTTGTTTCCTATTTTTCTCCCTACTTTCTTTTTTTCTTTCTTTTTTCTTTTCTTTCTTCCTTCTTTATTCCTTCTTTCTTCCTTCTTTCTTCCTTCTTTCTTCTTTCTTTCATCCTTCTTTCATCCTTCTTTCATTTTTTTTTCCTACTTCATTATTCCTTCTTCCTCTTTTCCTTCTTTCAACCTTCTTTCTTTCTTCTTTTCTCCTTTCTTCCTTATTTATCTCTTCTTTGTTCCTTATTTCTTCCATCTTTCTTCTTTATTTCGTTTTCTTCCTTCTTTCTTCCTTATTTCTCTCTTCTTTGTTCCTCATTTCTTTCATCTTTCTTCTCTTTTCCTGTTACTTGCTTCCTCCTTCTTTCTTTTGTTTTTCTTCATTGTGTATTGTCTCCTTCTTCTTCCTTCCTTCCTTCTTCTATTTTCCATTTTCTTTCTTCCAGATTCCTTCTTCCTTCTTTTTTCCTTCTTCCATCTTCTTCTTCTTTCTCTCTTTGTTCTTTTTTCCTCTTCTGTTCTTTTTCTTTATTACTATATATGTTTTCTCCTTTCTTCTTTTTCACTTCTTATTTACATCTCACATCTCACTCTCACTTGCTTCTCTGCTCCTCAATTGTTACTGTTTACTTCTTATTTCTTCCTTTCACCTTCCCACTTCTAACGTTTCACTTTTCACTTCTCACTTCTCATTTATCTATGCTCACTACTTCTATCTTGCATCTCACTTGTCACTACTCACAACTTCCATCTTATTTCTTGTCTTTTTGTTCTTTCGACCTTTTGACCTTCGACGTTATGACACATATTCGACCTTTTGTCCCTTCGACCTTTTGTCCATTCGACCTTTTGTCCTTTCGACCTTTTGACCCTTCGACCTTTTGTCCTTTCGACCTTTTGTCCTTCGACCTTTTGTCCTTCGACCTTTTGACCTTCGACCTTTTGACCTTCGACCTTTTGACACAGATTCACATCGATCAATGCTTGAAGCAAATCTCTTTGAAAGATGTTTGTTTCTGGATTCATGAGGCCTGGACTGAAGTGCAAAATACAGTGATCCAACAGTCTTGGAAGAAAATAGGCATACTCCTGGGAGATAGTCTTGTCCATGAAGATGATGTTCCCCTCTCGCATTTGGTCAATGTTGAGAAACATGAAGACTCTATTCTGCCGAATTTTTCTGAAGAGAGATATGCCAGCAAAGCGTTCTCAGACGAAGATATTTTGAGCATGGTGTTGGATGATCAGGCAGCGACAGAAGAAGAACAGGTCACAGTTCACAGCTCAACATTTCGGAACTTTCAAACGATTTGGAATCATCAGGCCCGATATCTATTTATTATTATTTATTCAGACTAAGGCCGAAGTGGCCTGTGCGGTATATAAGAGTCTTCTCCATTCGGCTCGGTCCATGGCTACACGTCGCCAACCACGCAGTCTACGGAGGGTCCGCAAGTCATCTTCCACCTGATCGATCCACCTTGCCCGCTGCGCACCTCGCCTTCTTGTGCCCGTCGGATCGTTGTCGAGAACCATTTTCACCGGGTTACTGTCCGACATTCTGGCTACGTGCCCGGCCCATCGCAGTCGTCCGATTTTCGCGGTGTGAACGATGGATGGTTCTCCCAACAGCTGATGCAATTCGTGGTTCATTCGCCTCCTCCACGTACCGTCCGCCATCTGCACCCCACCATAGATGGTACGCAGCACTTTCCTTTCGAAAACTCCAAGTGCGCGTTGGTCCTCCACGAGCATCGTCCAGGTCTCGTGTCCGTAGAGGACTACCGGTCTAATTAGCGTTTTGTAGATTGTCAGTTTGGTACGGCGGCGAACTCTATTCGATCGGAGCGTCTTGCGGAGCAGGGACGGGAACGGTTGACATTTCTTTTTATCATTAAATCTGCCCCGAAGTAAAAGAAAAACAAAAACACGGCAGCCGCAGCAGCAGCCACGACCAAGCAGACGACAGTCACCTTATGATTTTTTTATTTTCTCTCCCACAATTAATGTTTCTGTACACTCATTTTACGACGTATGACCGTTTTTGGTGATAAATGATTATTTCTCTACTCCTTGCTCATTTTAGAGACTAGAACTAATGAATTAGTACCAACGGCTAGCATTCTTTCTAGGCTTTGCGCCACAGGCAATTAAACTCGAATCTGTTCTGTTTGCGCTGCGCACGAACCGAAACAAGAAATCTGCTGACTGCACCGACGGCTCGACTCTCACGCAGCAGCAGGCAGGAACATACAAACAGTTTGCCTCATCGGTAAAAAAATGTCACAATGAGGCGTACATTTTTTTTGGAAAACTGTTTCGGTTTGTGCGGTGCGTGAAATTTGATCGGATAAAATGTAAACATTCGCATAATCACAGTGTTTTACTGTACATTTCCCAACACTGTTGCGGAGTCCAAAGTACGTACGATTTCCAGCCACTATGCGTCTCCGAATTTCTCTGCTGGTGTCATTTTCGGCAGTCACCAGTGAGCCCAAGTACACAAATTCTTCTACCACCTCGATTTCGTCACCACCGATGCAAACTCGCGGTGGGTGGCTCACATTGTCTTCTCTTGAACCTCTTCCTATCATGTACTTCGTCTTCGACGTGTTGATGGCTAGTCCGATCCGCTTAGCTTCCCTCTTCAGTCTGATGTAGGCTTCCTCCATCTTCTCAAAGTTACGTGCCATAATATCTATGTCGTCGGCGAAACCAAATAGCTGGACGGACTTATTGAAAATTGTACCACTCGTGTTAATCCCTGCTCTTCGTATTACACCTTCCAAAGCGATGTTGAATAGCAAACACGAAAGACCATCACCTTGCCGTAACCCTCTGCGGGTTTCGAAGGGACTCGAGAATGCCCTGAAACTCGAACTACGCACATCACCCGATCCATCGTCGCTTTGATCAACCGTGTCAGTTTATCCGGAAAACCGTGTTCGTGCATTAGCTGCCATAGCTGGTCCCGATCGATTGTATCATATGCGGCTTTGAAGTCGATGAATAGATGATGTGTGGGCACGTTGTATTCGCGGCATTTCTGCAGTACTTGGCGAATGGCAAACACCTGGTCCGTGGTGGAGCGTTCGCCCATAAAACCCGCCTGGTACTGCCCCACGAACTCCCTTGCAGTTGGTGCTAGTCGACGGCATAAAATTTGGGAGAGTACCTTGTAGGCGGCGTTCAGCAATGTGATTGCGCGGTAGTTGCTACAATCCAGCTTATCGCCCTTTTGTAGATGGGACACACGACACCTTCCATCCACTCCTGCGGCAAAACTTCCTCCTCCCAAATCTTGGTAATGACCCAGTGCAGCGCTCTAGCCAGTGCCTCACCACCGTGTTTAAATAGCTCTCCTGGTAGTTGGTCAACCCCAGGGGCTTTGTTGTTCTTGAGCCGGCCAATCTCCTCCTGGATTTCCTGGAGATCCGGAGCCGGTAGAATTATGTCCTGCGCGCGTTCTCCCAGGTTCATCACCATACCACCATCATCGTCTGCCACATCGCCATTCAGGTGTTCTTCGTAGTGCTGCCGCCACCTTTGGATCACCTCACGCTCGTTCGTAAGAAGGTTCCCGTTTATGTCCTTACACATATCGGGCTGTGGCACGTGGCCCTTACGTGAACGGTTTAACTTCTCATAGAACTTTCGTGTGTTATTAGCGCGGTACAGTTGCTCCGTTTCTTCACGGTCTCGATCTTCCTGCTGGCGCTTTTTCCTCCGGAAAATCGAGTTTTGTCTGTTCCGCGCCTGTTTATATCGTGCCTCGTTCGCCCTCGTGCGGTGTTGCAGCAATCTCGCCCATGCTGCATTCTTCTCTTCCACTAACTGCTCACATTCGCCGTCATACCAGTCGTTTCTCTGATCCGAGGGCACCGTGCCAAGTGCAGCGGTTGCGGTGCTACCAATGGCGGATCGAATATCTCTCCAGCCATCTTCAAGAGATGCTGCGCCTAGCTGCTCTTCCGTTGGAAGTGCCACTTCCAGCTGCTGCGCGTATTCTTGGGCTAGTCTACCATCTTGTAGCCGCCCAATGTTAAGCCGCGGCGTCCGACTTCGACGCGTGTTGTACACCGTCGAGAGTTTTGAGCGCATGCATACTGCAACGAGGTAGTGGTCGGATTCAATATTCGCACTGCGGTAAGTGCGGACGTTCGTGATGTCGGAGAAGAATTTACCGTCGATAAGAACGTGGTCGATTTGGTTTTCCGTTTCTTGGTTAGGTGATCTCCATGTGGCCTTGTGGATATTTTTGCGGGGAAAGAAGGTGCTTCGGACTACCATTCCGCGGGAGGCTGCGAAGTTTATGCATCGTTGGCCGTTGTCATTCGATACGGTGTGCAGACTATCCGGTCCGATGACCGGTCTATACATTTCCTCCTTCCTACCTGTGCGTTCATGTCACCGATGACGATTTTAACGTCCCGCAGTGGGCATCCATCGTATGTCTGCTCCAGCTGTGCGTAGAACGCTTCTTTCTCGTCGTCGGGTCTCCCTTCGTGTAGGCAGTGCACGTTGATGATGCTATAGTCGAAGAAACTGCCTTTCATCCTTAGCTTGCGCATCCTTGCGTTGATTGGCTGCCACCCAATCACGCGTTGGCGCATCTTGCCCAGCACTATGAAGCCGGTTCCCAGCTCGTTGGTGGTGCCACAGCTTTGGTAGAAGGTAGCCGCTCGATGCCCGCTTTTCCACACTTTCTGTCCTGTCCAGCAAATCTCCTGCAGCGCCACGACGTCGAAGTTGCGGGGATGTAATTCATCGTAGATCATCCTGTCGCAACCTGCGAAACCTAGCGACTTGCAATTCCATGTTCCAAGCTTCCAATCGTGATCCTGTATTCGTCGCCTAGGTCTTTGCCGATTATATCGAGTCGCATTATCTCTTATATTGTTCGTAATGATTGGTTTTCTAGGCGGCTTATTGGGCCTGCGCAAACCTCCTGTCTCGTCGGAGGGCCGTCGTGTCAGGGCTGTTTAGCGTCCCACCTAACACCAGGACTTGGGCTTGTGCGCTTTAAGCGGCACACGGTCGCTTTGGTGGAGCCTACTTGCGGATACATGCAGCTTTTTATAGAGGTTTAACAGGGCCCACTGTCAAACCCCACCACATCCTAGGCAAGCCCCACAACTCGCAGATGGCCTGGGGAGGGATCGTCAAGCCCTTGGACATAGTCCCTGCTGCCCCCAGGCCCGATATCTTCTACGCCTTTTGAATCATCAAGAATAATCAACCACATCGAAACTGTGCGGATGCTAGACAAAATTGTTGATTGGGGTGATTCTTCTGACCTCTCCATGGATGATGTTCTTTTCTTGCGACGGATTAGGGAGCTTGCTTTGAAGAAATCGGTGGAAGGTTAATGTATGGAGGATACTAAAACTTAACCACGACATTTTTCTTCATCTTTCCTTCTTTTTCCTTTTTTTTATTATTTTATTCATACGCTGAAATCTAAAACCGTTTTATATTAAAATATTACTGGAAGAAATATTATCCAAAAAATAAAAAATGCTTTTCATTCACATCCTGCCCTTTTTTCATAAACATGTGCGCCGATTGAAATTTTGTTGGCAGCGTCGTGATAGAACATTTTTAGCCAGCGATGGCGGCGTGCCGGCGTCACGCCGTTGGTTTTCGTCGGCGGCGGCGCGGCGGCGTGGGCTTATTTTATGCATTAGAAATTATTCAAACTTTTTCCAGGAATTCATCCAAAAAATCTTCTAAGAATCCCTCTGGAAACTCTGCCAGGAACTCCTCCGGAAGTACCCTCAGGAATTCCTCCGGAGGCTCCTTCAGGAGTTTCTCCGGAAATTCCTCCAGGAAATTCGTCCGGAAGTTCCATCAGGAGTTTCTCCGGAAGTTCTTTCATGATTTTCTCCGTAAGTTCCTCCAGCAATTCCTTCGGAAGTTCATCCAAGAATTCCTCTGGAAATACCTCATGAGGTCCCTCCGGAAGTTCTTCCAGTTTTCCTCCCGGAAGTTTTTCCTTGAGTTCCTCTGGAAGTTCCCCAAAAGTTCCTCCAAGAATTCCTCCAGAAGTTCCTCTAGGAATTCTTCCGTAAGTTCCCCCAGCATTTTTTTTAAAGTCCTCCGGGTTTTTTTCCAGAAGGTCCTTTCGGAATTCTTCCCCAAGTTCGCCCACCATTTTTTTCCGGGAGTTCTCTCGGGAATTCCTAGAGGTTCCTCCGGAAGGTCCTCCAGAAATTCCTCCAGGATTTCTTCCAGAAGTTTCTCCTGTAACTCCTCCGAAAGTTCCTCCTGAAGTTTCTTTGGAGGTTCCTTCAAGAAGCTCCTTTAGAAGCTCCTCAGGGAATTCCTCCGCAAGTTCCCCCAGCATTTTTCCGGAAATTCTTTCAGAGGTTTTTCCGGGAATTCCTCCAGAAGTTCCTTCAGAAAAAAATTCTCGAGGAATTGCTTCGAAAGTACCTCCAGTAATTTCTCCGTGAATTCCCCAGCAATTTTTTCGAAAGTTCCCCAGGCATTCCTCCTGGAATCGTTTCGGAAGTTGCTCCGAAATTTCTTTTAGCAGTACATACGGAAGATCATCCGGAAATTCCTCCAGAACTTATCTGGAAATCCGGGAATTCCTTTGAAAGATTCTCCACTAATTCCTCCGAAGTTTTTTCGGGAATTTTCCCGGAGTTTCCCGGAGAAATTCTTTCAGATGTACATTAAGAATTTTTCGGGAAGTTCTTTCAGGATTTTTTCGGGAATTTACTACTAGAATGTCTTTGAATTACCACAGTAATTCTTCAAGAAATTCATTCCAAAATTTACATGGGAATTCTTTTAGAAATTTTTCGACAACTCTTCATAAATTTCATCAGTATTTCTAAAAAAAAATCTCCTGGGAATTCCTCCTGAAACTTTTTTTGGGCATTTTTCAGAAATTCCCCAGAAACGTTTCCCATATTACTTTGAGAGCACTCCAGAAATTTACTCTTAATTCTTTTCGAAATTCACAAGAGATTCCTCTGATCTACGCCTACCGGAAATTCCTCCAGTAACTCATATAGAAATTCCATTACGAATTCTTCCAGAAAATTCCTCCAGAAATTCTTTTAGAATTTGCCCCAGAATTCATCCAAAAATTTCCCAGGGAAATTCAGGAATTTTATAGTAGTTCCTTAAGAAATTTCCTCGAAAATTCTTGAAGATTCAATTATTCCGCAAGAATTTTGTTCAGTTTCCTGCAAAAACATTGGAATTTCACTTGTCATAAGACGAGTAAGACGATCTCTCTTGACTCGTCGAGTCAAGTACGAGACACTGAAGACGACCTTACTGTTGAGGTCGAAATACGTATCTGTTAAGGTACAATTAAGTGGTGGAATTAAATGGGATTGTACAAACTCGTATTATGACAAGTGAAGACATTCCACTTAAAAGCTCAAAATAATTTTCTCAACAATTGGAATTTCTCCAAGAATCCGACGAAAAAAAAAGCAAGCATTAGACTGGAATCCGGTAAGAGATCGCAGCAGACACTCAGGAAAATCGACACATACTTTATGGCAAAAATCCATGTATTTCGAAATATGCATATCATGCGTCGGCACATACTAATTTACATACAAATTCACACATGGATTCTATGACCCACATGGATAGTATGTGTGAACACTCATGCAATGTATGTGGGCGCATGGAATATATGAGTCGAAAATATGGATTCCATTTCGCTACCCCCATTGCAAAAATCCATGTGCAAACTTATGAATATAATGCGGAGTTTTTTGTGAGTGGAGGCAGGTCTAGGGGATCGTGGCAACGAAATCTCAACAAAGACCAGGAGGAATTCTAGAAGAAATTCCAAAAAGAGTTTCTGGAGAAATTCCAGAAAAAAAAAGTAGAAGAATTATTAAAGCAAGTTTTTTTTCCCTTGTTAGGAATTGTACTTTCAAACGAAATTTCAAGGAAATTCTTAAATAACTTCAGACTGAAATCTATATATATATACAAAAACCAATCTATGTATGTATGTTCGCTCACACTTAAATCATTTCACAGATTTCGGTGAATTTTGCTTCAATTCACCGAAATCTCAACAGCAGAATTGTTCGGTAATTATTTCACCGAATTTTCTGCGATTTTTCCTTTGTTCAACTGTCAAAACCACCGAAAATCTGTAAAAATATTCACCGAACAGTTCTGCTGTTGAGATTTCGGTGAAATTTCACAGAAATCTGCGATTTATTTTAAGAACTACTTCTGAATCACTTGGCCGATTTCAACCAAATTTGGTACACACATTCTCCATCCTCGGGGGAAGTTAACAAAGGGGTGGGATGGTCATTTGAAAAAAGGGGAGGGATGGTGGGAGGGGTTTTGTTCAGAAAACGAACAATTCTGTGTAACTTTCAACTCCCAGGGCCGATTTCAACCAAATTTTGTACACATATTCACTACTTGGAGGCGATCATATGGGAGGGGATTTGGGAAAGGGGGAGAGGTCTGGAGGGAGGGGTTTTGTTCAGAAAACGGGCAATTCAAAGTAAATTATAAACCCCTGTACCGGTTTCAATCAAATTCGATACACACATTCTATATCATAAGGAAAAGATAACAAAGGGGATGGAATGGTCATTGGGAAAAAGGGAGGGTATAGGGGGAGGTGTTGTCTTTGGAAAACGAGCAACTCAGTGTAACTCCCAACCCCCAGGACCGATTTCAATCAAATTTTGTACACATATTCACTATGAGGAGGCGACCGTATGAGAGGGTAATTTGGACAAGGGGGCAGGGTTTAGAGGTGTGCGCCGCCGCGCCACGCCGCCGCCGGCAGTTTTTGGCACGCCGCCGCCGCCGAAATTTTTGCATCGTTTAAAAATTGTCACGCCGCTTATCTATAATTTTCCACGCCGATACAAATTTGAAGATGTCCGCAGAATTTTGGAAGTGGAAGTGGAAATTCTGAACATTCAATGGATTTCCTGTATAATTTCCTGATCCATCACGTTGAAACACCAGAGATTTTTCCGTGAAGATACCAATGATTTCCATGTAAATCCCATACAATTTCTACTTGAATTTTTGAAAATCACTTTAGAAAGAATTTACCATTGAAATTAATTTATGAATGGAAAAGAGGCGTTCAGCAGAAAGCCATATGGAAGGAGATCACAAGGCTGAAAGTTGTTTCGCCGAATATGTCGTTTAACCGAAAAGACTATTTGGTAGAAGCCTATCCGAGCAAAGATTGAGAGCAAATCGATAACTTATTTCAATGTTGTGAAATAATGGATTATTATTACTTAACTTGATATCTTTTTGGTCGTTTTAACGGTTGAGTAACAAAACGTATAGCAGAAAAGTCTTACTGTGACATCAAATCGAAAGCTATTCCTGCTGTCATTGAGAGCAAATAGAAAACTAATTTTGATATTGGTTTCCGATAACAAAACAAGTACACAGTTTGATGTCATATCATGCAGTTTAGTAATCTACAGCAAAATTAGATCAAAATATGTAATCAATAATGATTATTCATATTTGAAAACAAATTATGAATCAATTTTAAGTCAAAATCAAAATATGTTTTATATATGCACTCATTACATTTTCAGACTTTGCTAGGATATCTAGCATAGAATGTCATTTGGTCGGATAGTTTCTTTGGCTGAAAGAAATGGTTAGATGAATAGCTTAATAGGCCGAAATAGTCATTTGGTCGAAAGGGCCATTTGACCGAAATGAACATTCGATCGAAAGTTCGGCTGAATCGGTCATTTTGGATATTTTCAACACATTAACGGGAGAATCTTTTGAATTTCGTCAGAAAATTCTTCAAGTTTTTCAAGAATATTCATTTGGAAATTATTTTCAGAGTTTTCACGGGAAGTTGTTCAATATTTCCTTAGGAAAATATTCAGAATATGCACGGAAAGTTCTGTTGAAAATTTTTCGAAATTTACACTTCCTCAATCTAGATCATTTAAGATGGTTAGTTTTTTTTATTCTTTATTAGATTGCTTTTTTTTTGCAGGGAGAAGTTCATCACTAGACGGCTAGATTGGCAAAGCCAACTTTAAAACAGATTTTTTTTGCAATATCCGCGGGAGACTGTAGAATTTTCACGAGAAAAACTCCGGCATTTCCAATTCTTCAAAGTTTCTGCAGAAGATGGTTCAAAATGTAGATTTCAACGAAAAATTCTTTGGAAAATTGCTCGGAATTTTCAAGAAATGTTTTTGGATTACTTCAAAACATTCTTTCTATTTTCGATAAGAAATTCTTGGGAAATTCCATTGACGGAAGGCGACAGACGGGTAATTTGGCACAGAAAGCCGTTTGTCCTAACAGGTCGTCTGGCCGAAAGCATCGTTGGCCGAAAATGCTGTTTGGTCGAAAAGGTTTTTGACAGAATGGGCCATTCAGCGGAAAATGTCATTTGACCATTGAACAAAATTTCGTAGCCTCTCTACTTTTAAGTCGATACTGGCTTTTAGGCCAAAAGTAATCTAGCCGAGTACCATTAGCAGAACTAAGCGTTTAACGGTAACTGTTATCTGGTCGAAACAGGTTTGACAGAAAATGTAGTTGAGTCGTAAGCGACGTACAGGAACATTTGGCCGGATTTTGACCGTAACAGTTTGTCCTAACAGGCTGAAAAAGTCAGTACATTCAAAGTTAATTGCCTATATGCCGGGTATTAAGCCACCCGGAGTGGAAATTAATTACTATGTCTGAAACTTGATTATGCATATGTACAACATGTGATAGATTTAGTTCGGAAAAGGTATTGGAGGGTAACCGCCCCTTCGGTGGGGTTTGGGGTGGGGTCGTGGGATCAAACCCCACCGAAGGGGCGGTTACCCTCCAATACCTTTTCCGAACTAAATCTATCACATGTTGTACATATGCATAATCAAGTTTCAGACACTGAAAAAGTCATTTGACTGAATACCCAACAAACAATTAGGGCTGAATAAGCTAGTTTTTTATTGTAGAAGACCATTTTTGGTTGAATAAGTGCTCTATCAGCTCACAATGTTTATTACAAAAAATGCCGGTTGATTGTCATTTGGGAAAAAGAGCCATTTGGCCCAAAAATGTCCTGTCTGCAAGACAACCTTCTTCAAAAAGTGTCGTTTGACGGAATTGAATATAAAAACAAGTTCGGCCGAATAGGTCATTTGACAGAAATTGCCATTTGGCCGGAAGGGTATTTTGCAGAAAGGATATTTTCGTGTCAAATGACCATTCCTACCACACGGCATTTTCGGTCTAATGATTTATTTGGTTAAATGATTTTTTCGGCCTAATTACCAGTTCGGCCGAATGTTCCTTTTGGCTGTATGTCGCTTTCGACCAAACTACATTTTTTGTCAAACCATTTTCGACCTGATAATAGTTGCGGATAAACGTTAAGTTCAGCTTAATAGAATTTGATTAGATGACCTATTCGGCCAAACGACCTGTTAGGGTAAACGATTTTTTCGGCCAAATTATCAGTTCGGCCGCTTGACGCTTTCGGCCAACTGAATTTCCCAAGAATGTCTTATGGACAATACACTAGTCGTTCGATAACTGCAACATGTTTTCGTTTTAGTTAGCGAATGCAGTTCTAAACGTTCTAAACGTCCAACTATTGTCACGTCCGACAACTTCAGATGCAATATAAGTGCATTTGATTGTTCAGCGCAATGCAGCTATCATCGAATTTAAAATCGTTTCGAAGTTTAGCGGTCCGATAACTACAAAACTGATGTAACTATTAAATTGCAGTTAGAAAGCATTGCAGTTGAATTAGTTTCAGTTGTCAAACATCTAATATACAAAGAATTTCCTAAAATTCCTTAAAAATTCCGAACAATTTTCCGTTTAAATGCAAAGATTTTTCATATCATTCATATTCATATTCATATCAATCATTCGCGGAAATTCTATTAAAGTTCTTGTCAAATTCCGGAGACTAATTATTTTAGTCTGAGCAAGCCAACGTTAAAACACCCATTCTATCAGTCGCACTTTCCTACAATTATGAAGTAAATTTCGAAGAATACTCAACAGAAACTCGACAAGAACTTTCCGTGTATATTCCGAGGATTTTCCTGTAGAAATTTAGAACAATTTCTCGTGAAAATTCTGACGAGTTTCTCATGACGATTTTTTGCTGAAAGCCTTTCTTGGTAATTCCATAGATTTGTCTAAACTTCAGAGTAGTTCCTGAGGAAAATTACAATTAATTGCATATTATGCGGCAACTCGAAAACCTTTTTTTGTTGAATATCTTGGCTGTGCATATGCACAGCACATGTTTCAAAATGGACAAATTGATATGAAATTTGCGAAAAAGAATCCACGTGTCTTAGAGGGACTGGAACTCTCAACCTCCTACTCTCTAGATAGGCGTGATAACCCCTACACAACAAGACCACTTAAAGGTCACATTTGCGGAAAAGCCATCAGAGTACAAACCTCCATCGCGGTTAGTTTTTTTTGCAAATTGAATATCTTTCGGATGCTTGATTTGTCCTAAATAATTTCCAAATAAATATTTAGGAAAAAGGCAAAAAAATTAAGGGACGTGATAAAAAAACGCCACGCCGATGCACGCCGCCGCCGCCGGCGGCTAAAATGGCTATCGGCGTGACGCCGAAAACGCCGCCGACCAAAATTCTGACAAACGCCGCCGCCGATGAATATTGGACCGGCGCACACCTCTAGCAGGGTTCTGAAGGGAGAGGTATTGTTCAGAAAACGGGAAATTTAGTAGAACTTCTGAACCCCTGTACCGATTACCGATCGTGATTAAATGTTGACACACTATGTGTATGATTAATGATTAACGATCGATATGATTAATGATTAGGCCGTTAAAAATATTTAATCAACATTTTGTTCTATTGGTCTCCAGAAGATCAAGGGGGGGGGGGTATGATAATATAAAATAAATGAAAAAAAAACTAAAAAACTCCTCGGATTTGTTAAAGAATGTTTTGAAAATTCTCAAAATTAACCGAATTTTATTTTGTTGCCCCCTCAAAATATTAATTTGGGCAAAAAAATCCGAGGGGAGGGAAAAACAGAATAGTTTTTGAATATTTGTATCGGCCTTAATGATTATTAATGATCAAATTGAATGATTTGCACAGTGATCAATAATCGAGTAACCTTCATCCCAAATTTTAAAAGGTATAAAAATTTTATGATTAAAGCAACTAAAAAAATGGAATGACTTCAACACTTTTCTTTCCGAATAAAAATGCTTTCACAGAAATATGACTTTATGTGAATGAATTCTTAGAATAAATCCTTAGAATTGTCACACACACACACACTTTCACTCCAACATTACTCACAACATGCTGAAGAAACAAGAAATACTGCGGCGTGCATTGTAAATTTTTCAATAAGAAAATTATTTTGAGCTTTTTAGTGGAATGTTTTCACCTGTCATAAGACGAGTTTATACAATCCCATTGAATTCCACCACTTAATTGTATCTTGACAGATACGTATTTCGACCTCAAAAGTAAGGCCGTCTTCAGTGTCTCGTACTTGACTCGACTTCAGTATAAACTACTGTATAAACTCGTCTTATGACAGGGGAAATTTTTCAAGCAAACAAAGATCATGAGAAAAATACACGGTCGAACATTCTAAGGGTGAAAATGTTTCGAAAACTGCCATAGCATTATTTGGTATTCTCAGCTCAGGGTAGGTGATTGTAAGGCCAAAGCCACGAAGCAACTCATAAGCAGGATCAGAAGCAGCATTCCGAAAATCGATGTGGTAGAACCGTACAGCAATCATGTTATACCAGCAAGACTAAGCTGCGCCGCACGGTGAACCACCACTTTTCATTCCAATTTTTTAGTTGCCACCCGTTAAAAGCAAGGTATGCAATGATCCAATGTTCCAGCATAACTTCTGTACTCCTTGCCCGATTTCAACCAAATTTGGAACAAACATTCTTTTTCTTAAGAAGGCGAAGATGATAGGGATGATATTTAGAAAACGGGAAGGTTGTGGAGGGACTGGCATTGTTCAGCTCTCAATCACCTCAGTGTAACTTCTGATCTCCCCTTAGCCGATTTCAGTCAAATTTGGAACACACATTCTTCATATTAAGGAGACTACGATAGTGGATTAAGGATGGAAAAGGGGAGGGTGTGGGGGAGTTGTATTGTTTAGCTATCGATCAACTCAACACTTCATCGAAATCATTGTTTGCCCAGTGAAAAGCAATGATTAATGTGTTTCCTTCTGGATGGCATCGGTGGATGTTTTTCCTTCTTTTGAAATAGACGTTTGCCCGGAATAAGGTGATTTTGGGTTTGATTCCTTTTTTAATATTAGTCAATTGTTTCAAATGAAATCTACCTTCTTTTAATCAAATGATGAAGTATCAATAAGGAAATACAATTATCCTTTTGACCAATTGGTTTGTTCATTTTCCGATTGTGAAAAAAATAATGGCAACTCCGAGCAAGGCCGGGTACAAACAGCTAGTACAATATGAATTCTAGAAAGAATTTCTAAAGAAACAATTTCTAAAATTCTTACCACATTTCTGAAGGATTAAATTAAATTAAATTATTTCGTCAAGCAAACACTGTTGGCCTACTTAAGACATTTTCCCACGACGTTTTTTGCACTTGGTTAATTAGAAATTAGCTCCATGCCAGTTGTAAGTAGGTTGCCGTCGAATAATTTCGATTTATAGAGTTAATCGTAAATGATGGTAAATACTGTATAATTGTAAGTATATAATTTTCAAATGAACTTGGGTGAAAATATGTATTTCCATCAGGAAATACCATTCATGATAAGCTTGAATGCTCTTTTGAAAAAATGTGCCATCGGTGTAGTGAAAAATATTCGACGGCGTGGTATATTTCCATATGGAGGCACACCGGATCATTTTTAGGGCGGCGGCGGCGTGTAAAAATCAACGGTGGCGGCGACGTGGCGCGGCGGCGTACACGTCTATAGAAAACCATAAATACACAAATCCCAAGTGAAAAAACCGCTCATCTAGACTAAAACATGTAAAAACACATAGAGTGACAAAATCGGGTCGAAAACGTGATAAAATCGGGGGTAGACAAAATCGGGGAGTGACAAAATCGGGTCAATACTGTAATTAATATGCATTTCCACGTCACCTCGGTTTGTCGAGCTGAGTCGATCTGGGTCTCCGAGCCTTCTATCAAAAGTGGAGTTATCCTATAACCTTCCGGTCACGGTGTGTCTATGGGGTAGTATTATTTTTCAAAAATCAGTATCTCTGAAACACCCACCACGTGAAAGTATATGCTCTCCTCTTTCATATGGTGGGTAAACTAAAATGTTCTATCGGGGGATTTAGAACAATTTTTATTTTTGACACTATTTTTGGTGCAAACTCCATAGAAATCTCAAATGATAGCCGACTTAACCCCCCCAAAAATGTATGGAAAAATGACCCCCGGTAGAACATTTTAAAAATGCACCTACGTGAAAGAGGAAAACCTATACTTTCGTGTAGTGAGTGTTTTGTAGATACTGATTTTTTGAAAATAAGCCTCTTCGGACAAACACACCATGAACATTGTACGAGAAAGGCAAAGCGTACAAATTAAACACTGCTTGGAAGGTGTACCTGTAAATGTCAAATTAGGTCTTACAAATTTTATACACTTAATTATTATTTTTGTTAAAATAGGGGAAAACGGAAAATTATCATTCATATAGAAACTGTACTAAAATATATCTCGGTTCAGGTGCCATTTTAAGTTGAAGTTAATAACAAAAATTTATTATGACAATTTATCAATAAAAAATATGTTTAATTTTGTAGTAGGGGAACTGCTACTTGATTTCATCTTATGGCTCCGATGTTCATCCCATCAATCGACTATTTTGAACTAGCTTTATGTACCCGGCCTTGCTCGGAGTTGCCAGTTTGGTTTGCAGTTTTCTTTTAAAATCGGAAAATGATAAAACCAATTAGTCAACAGGGTAATTGTGTTTACTTATTCATACTTTATCATTTGATTAAAAGAAGGCTTTTGGAAACATTAACTGATTTTGAAGAAGGGAGTTTGAATAGCCTTATTCCGGGCAAACGTCTATTTCTAAAGAAGGGAAAACATCCACCGATGTCTTATTCCGGGCAAACGCATATTTTTAAGGAAGGGTTAACACCCACCATTGCCTTATTCCGGGAAAATGCCTACTTTTAAAGGAGAAATCACATCCACCATCCAGAAGGAAACACATTATTAATTGCTTTTCACTGAGCAAACTATGATTCCGATGAAGGGTAACAATTATCATTGCTTTATACCCTGCAAATGCATGCTTTCTATGAAAGATTTTTCTGATGCCGTTCAGTATTATCCCAAATTCACTTCATGTCGAATGACCTTAGGCCAAATAGTGTTATGTTAATGGCCTGCTTCATTCAGGGATATGTCATTTCCCAGAAATGTTATTGTCGAGGATTTGCCATTTTTGAGGAATTGCTTTCGGAGCATTGTACAATGTCAAAGAACCTCGGATGAACTAAATAAGAAGGATTTTAAATTAAGTCGTTTTCTAAACAATACCAGAACCCCAACATCCTCCGCATTTCAAAAACTCCTCCAAGCCTCTCTAAAATAGTTTCATTTGGGTAAACAATACGCGTTTAAATATTTGGTTTGAATTCACCCATGCGATAAAAAGGTATATTAAACTGTTCGTTTGATAAATATATTCTCTCTCGTTCAGCTATGACAATCCTACCCAGTCTGATTTGGTGAACATCGAAAATGGGTTCAGAAGTTATGCTGAATAGATCGCCAACTAAACAATACCTCTCTCTCACAACCTCCCCATTTTAAACGGACCTACCAATATCCACTAAAATCGTTTCCTTAGGACAGACAATATTTGATACAAATTTGGTTCAAAACGGTCATGGGGCTCAAGACTTACATTGAGTTGATCGATTGCTAAACAATACCCCTCCCCACATACCATCTCTTATTTCCCAAGAGCATGCTTAACCTCCCTATCGTCGTCTCCTTAAGATAAAGAATGTGTGTTCCAAATTTGGTTGATATCGGCTAAGGGGTTTAGAAGTTACACTGAGTTGATCGATAACTTAGCAATTGCCCTCCCCCTTTTCCAAAAAGCATCCCTAACCCCCCTATCGTCGTCTCCTTAAGATAAAGAATGGGTGTTCCAAATTTGGTTGAGATTGGCCAATGGGTTCAGAAGGTACACTGAGTTGATCGATGACTAAGCAATACCCCTCCCCCTTTTCCGAACAGCATCCATAACCCCCCTATCGTCGTCTCCTTAAGATAAAGAATGTGTGTCCCAAATTTGGTTGAAATCTGTCAAGGGGTTCAGAAGGTACAATGAGCTGATGAATGACTAAGCAATATCCTTCCCCCCACACCCTCCCCTTTTTTCGAACAACATCCATCCCCCCTATCGTCGTCTCCTTAAGATAAAGAATGAGTGTCCCAAATTTGGTTGAGATCGGCCAAGGGGTTCAGAAGGTACACTGAGTTGATCGATGACTAAGCAATACCCCTCCCCCACACCCTCCCCCTTTACCGAACAGCATCCATAAGTCCCCTATCGTCGTCTCCTTAAGATAAAGAATGAGTGTCCCAAATTTGGTTGAGATCGGCCAAGGGGTTCAGAAGGTACACTGAGTTGATCGATGACCAAGCAATACCCCTCCCCCACACCCTCCCCCTTTCCCAAACATCATCCATAACCCCCCTATCGTCGTCTCCTTAAGATAAAGAATGTGTGTCCCAAATTTGGTTGAGATCGGCCAAGGGGTTCAGAAGGTACACTGAGTTGATGGATGACTAATACCCCTCTCCCAACACCTTCCCCCTTTTCCGAACAGCATCCATAACCCCCTATCGTCGTCTCCTTAAGATAAAGAATGAGTGTTCCAAATTTGGTTGAGATCGGCCAAGGGGTTCAGAAAGTACACTGAGTTGATCGATGACTAAGCAATACCCCTCCCTCCACACCCTCCCCCTTTTCCAAACAGCATCCCCCTATCGTCGTCTCCTTAAGATAAAGAATGTGTGTTCCAAATTTGGTTAAAATCGGTCAATGCGTTCCGAAGTTATGCTGGAACATACATACAAACATTGAGTTTTATATATATATAGATGATTTATTTGTGCGGAAAAAATATCTCCAGTAGGGGGTGGAGTGGGGGCGTCGCAGATAAGTTTGTGTGGACGGAGGGGAGAAATCTCGGGTACTTATTCAAAAGGACGTATGTGATTTTGTAAACAAAGATTCAGACGTCGATTTGTCCGATCTGATTGCCCTCCCACGCAAACCATCACCATAGACAGATAGGGGGAGGCTTCGGCTACCTGTTAATGGTGTTGGTTTGCGTGGGAGTGCCATCAGATCGGACAAATCGACGTTTGAATCTTTGTTTACAAAATCACATACGTTCTTTTGAATAAGTACCCGAGAAATATTGCTTCACCAAAATACCTGATTGATAAAACAATACTCTTATACAACATATTTATAAAACAAAGGGGGGAGCGGTCCGACCTTGGTTAGGAGGGGGGCACTGACTGAAAACTTCTTTTGATACTTTAATACTTTCATTTGCAATATCAAATTTTGTTGACCCTGTGGTCGAGTTAATAGTAATCACATCACTCATTCCTATATCATCAGTTTTCCATAGTCTCTTAGAATTCTCTTAGATTTTTTTTTCAACGGACCAACACAATTTATAAGACAAATGACTTAAATAATTTCGTATTGTTGAAAACGCATCTGCCAGTTACCAATATGCATCATTCAAAACTGTAGATACGATCTACGGCAAGAAAGAGTTTCCCTGTTCAATCGCAATCTGGACCGCCTTCTTTTCAACCGCAGCGCAGCGCTGATAACAAACCGTCCGGTTCGGCACTGACCGTTGAGATGGACGGCTCTCGGCTATTGCAACTTTCATCGTACAGATGGAATGCACTCTGGTGTTTATTCATCCAGCATCATCCGTCCCGTAGCTACACATCAGTAGCGGCGTCATTTTATTGGCAGTCAGTTGCGCGTTGTTTTGTTTATTCCTTTACAGTAGAAGCGTTTGGAGCCCGCCATCACAGGGAATCACGAATCAACGGAGCGCGATGACGACGCGGCACCAAACCATTGTGGAAGTGATGTGTGGGGCCTCGTTCTTATTATTCACTCTTGCGCCGCAGCCGCCGCCTAATCGAAACCGTCTTATCGTTCTCAACACTTCCGTTTGGGATTGTTTGCTTGTTTTTAACCTTTTCTTTACTTTTCTTGTACACTGAGATATCTGAAGTAGCAAAGGGTTATATGTTCACCCGGTTTAATGGATAGTATGGTGATCTGAACAACTGTGCAAATAAATAAATACATAGTGTAAAATAATAATTTGGGGGTCATATTTTTTTGGAACATTCATCATTCATTTCTCACCAGCTTTAAAGCTTGGAAAACAGCATTACAAAATTATCCACGTCCACGTCGTATCTATTTTCGATACAAGCAAATTGGCCATGATATCTTCTTAAGATCTGCGAACTAGTCTTCAACGTGAACCCGATAGGACAGACTGCCCATGCCTTTTATAGATATGCTTTCCGTGGCTGTTTGCCTCCAAAAGAAAACATTGCGGGTGTTATTTGAACAAGAACTTATCAAATGCTCTGGGTGAATTGATCTTTTTTTTTCTAATTCATATGCATCTAGCTGTGACACGGCGATGATTGGATCACGGCACATTTAGGCTCGTATGCCGTCAACCCCCTACAACAATTGTTCGTGTTGTTTGTTGCTCTGTTATCAAATCAGAATAATTACGGCGGAGAAAACTGATGTACGTTCAGAACTTCTTACTGCTGAGTAGCCCTATGTGATGTAGGTGCCTACTATCGTGTACACTACTGAACAATTTCTTATCAGCAAATTACGTTGTTTCTACGAATTGCCAACAAGCGATCAAGTGTGGATTGAATCACTTTGTTGTGGTTTGCGGTCGTTATGATACTGCTTAATAACAATTGGCGTTTGATTTGAATACCTAAGCGGAATTGTCATTGAACTAGCAAATTGGATAGAGTATATTACCAAATAAACTTCAAGTACATGATGTTCAGAAGACCATGCAGGCCATTCTTGGGCAGATCATTTGAATATCAGTTGATTAGTGCACACTTTTACTTAGTCATAACTCAGTGCAGTTGCACTGATGGCGATGGTTCCGATGGTGTACGCATCTTTCCCCTACATCATAGCACAAGGGAAGCATAATTTCAGGATCAGAAAGAATTGTTTGAATCATTTGTTTGATAAACTACATAGGGGGAATGACGGCTTTGGCAGGTTTTGTTCTATTATTGGCAGGGGTTTTTTTATAACTGACTAGGCTCAAATTTGGCCTAAACATTCTTTGCATATCAAAGAATATTGTGACCAAATTTCATAAAATTTGGTCGACAAAAGCCCCCTGCCAATAATAGAACAAAACCTACCAAAGTCGTCTTTCCCCCTACCTATACACAATTCCGAGAAAACAACAAAACTGTTTTTGAGCAAATTGCATAACAATCTCAATTTGGTCAAAAATTTCACGTGTGCAGTTTCCCAAACAAACGGTTCATTTCTGGTTGCAAGGTATTCTATTGTTTACGCGCCAAATGAATTGAAAAAATATGGAAACGAAGGTACGACGCTGTTTTTATTTATAATTTAACTTTTTTCCAGCTCAAATTATTTTCAATTTTTCATCGAGTTCCGAAAGCCAATATTACGGAAACGATCAATAAAGCCCAAAATATGCTTAAATTTGAACTCAGACTTGGTTTAGGTGTTCCTCAATGGGTGTTTGGTAGAACATGTTGTTCTGATACACACCAAAAATGAGCATCGCTAAAAATTTAACTACCTGTACCATAAGCATGCCAGACCATGGCTGAGCTTTTTAATGCTTGGGCAGTGGAATGGGGCAGCCGCTGCACCAATCAGAGGGGACAAGCGTTACTCGAGGCACTTGCAAAACTCGATGCAGTGCTTGTCAACGACGGAGCCAGAAGCACATTCCGTAGGAATGGGGCCGAGTCGTGGATAGATGTAACGTTTGTCAGCCCCGGTCTGGTCTCTGACCTGGACTGGAGGGTAGACGAGAGCTACACCCATAGTGATCATCTAGCAAATCGCTTCAAGATCAACTATGGTGTGCAGCATCCGAGGGCGGGTGATCTCTGTCAGGTCCGTGGGTGGAAGTCCAATCACTTCGACAGCGAAGTTTTCACCGCGGCCCTGGGACTGGAGGTCAACACCGACAGTCTAAGCGGGGATGTGCTGGTAGCTGTCCTAACACGCGGGTGCGACGCTACTATGCCGAGGAAAGCCCTGTCAAGAAATGACAGACGCCCGGCATGCTGCTGGAGTGCCGAAATTGCAGCCCTACGATCAGCCTGCCTCAAGGCGGCTAGACGTAGGACGCAATGAGCCTGCACCGAGGAGGAAAGAGCGGTCCGCCGTGAAGTGTTTCGAGCTGCGAGACTGGCCCTTAACAAGACCATTAAGAGCAGCAAGAGAGCGTGCTTCGACAACCTGTAGAGGGTGCCAACGCGAATCCGTGGGGTGACGCCTATAGGATCGTTATGGCCAAGACCAAAGGGGGCTCTTCACCCCCCAAACGGTCACCGGACCGGTTGGCGAGGATTATCGAAGTACTCTTCCCGTCCCGAGCCACAAGTCCCTGGCCTCCTCCTGCGCTGCAAGCAGAGATGCATCTGAACACGAGAACGCGTGTTCGTGTGCAAAACGTTATGAACACTGCACACTGTTCAAGAGCACTGACCTAACTTAGCAGCTTGTATCCTAGGAAAACAAATTCAAGCGACGGCATGCTACTCATTTTTCGACTAGTAATGGAACACGTTGGCATTTGACGAATAGAAATCAAGCATGCTCGTATGTTTTTGCATAGTTCCAAATCTAAGGAATCTTAGTTACCATGATCGTTTTGCTTGCGTATCAACCCAGTGCACACTGAACTGTGTTCAAAGTTCAAAACTTAGAACACCAAGGCACGCTCTTGGCTCATGTTCTGTTCAGGATGCATCTCTGGCTGCAAGGCGCTGGGAGTGTGGCCGAAATTGTGGTTCCGGTGACGAACGAAGAGTTACTCGCAGTGGCTAATTCACTTGCGATGAACAAAGCTTCAGGCCCCGATGGAGTTCCAAACAGTGCACTCAAGGCAGCGATCATAGCGAACCCGGACATGTTCAGGCTAGCTATGCAGAGATGCCTGGATAAGTGTCTTCCCTGAGAGATGGAAGTTGGCAAAAGTTGGTACTGGCCTCGTATATGCTTAAATTTTGCAGTTACCAGTACCAATACTATATGTTCATCAAAACTAATAGTGTCGTATAATTCGAGTAAGCGAAAAAAAATCAGTCTCATGGGAAACGAATCCTTTCGATTTAAACATTTGAAGTTGGCTACATGAAAATGACGAATGTGTTGGTTTATGTTTAGGATGTTTTGCCGAGTAGTTGACATTTGTTTCGAATAGACATTTGTGTGTGAGTGAGTGCCTTTGTTCGAAATAAGAAGTGGAGATGAGTAGTGAAAAAAGTGTAATAAGAGAAATTCAAAGCAAGTAGTGAGTAATGAAAAGTGAGAAATGAGTAATGAGCAATAAAAAGTGAAAGTAAGAAGAAACAGGTGAATGAGAAGTAAGTGAATAGTGAAAAAAGAAGCAATATGTGAGATGTGAGAAATGATAATAGTGAATACTGAAGAAAGAGGCGAGAATCAAGACATGAGAAGTGAGAAATGAGTGTTGAGAACACAAAAGGAAGAAGAAAAAAGAAAAAGGAACAAGGGAAAAGAAGGAAGAAAGAAAAGAGGAGAGAAGTACGGAAAAAAGAAGGCAGAATGAAGAAAGAAAGAAAAGCATGGAAAGAAAAAGAAAAGAAGTAAAGGGCATGTAATAAGTAGGAAAAAAAAGAAAAAAACTAAGAAGAAAAACTCAAAGGTGCAGCCCAATCGGGTTGTACGCAAAAGTGACGTAGGACTACGTAGCTATACGAAATGGATGGTATTTGTCATCATAATTTGTGTCTCTCTATTAACATTGATATTTCACTCTTCCTAAAATCTCAGTATAAGCTCTTTTTTCCTCATCAAAGATTGGTGCCCCTGATAGAAGCCGTTTATTTAAGTGCGTGCCACCAAAGCAGTTCATTTTCGCAATTAACTCTTTCGTTCCATAAAATGATGGTCCTGAGAAGAACCAATTTTCTTTTCCCAATGGGCCTTTCCAAAAACTAACTGCATCCAAACGCTTGTCGGCACCTTGCGTTGAAACTGACCGACCACCACTCGGTGATTTTTCGCTAAGCCTCCACCATTTGGAATAAATTTGCCACTGCTACCCACGCCTTCGTGCTGCTGTGTCCGCTCCCCTGCATCAAATTTTGTCGAACCGCTCTTTGCGGAATCTCGATCAAAATGGCTTGCACGCGCCTGAAAGCAGCTTTTTTATATCTAATGAAGCGGAGAGCACGTTCGGAGAATAACAAATTCTTGTATTCAATAAATTAAGCCCGTTACCTCCGCCCCTAATGGAGTTACTTCATTAGATATAAGAAAGCTGCTTTCCGGCGCGCGCGAGCCATTTTCATCGGGATTCCGAACACAAAGGACCGTTCGGAGAATGACAAATTCTAAGAATCCTATAAAATTTTCTCGCAAGATTCTGAATTGTAATTGTAATTGTTTATTTCTTTTGAACGATAACCAGTTAGTATATACATACTTTTTATCGGGTCAACGCCAAACCAGATGCCACCGAAAGAATCATTTTCACAATTAACTCTTTCTTTCCATAAAATGTTGGTCCTGAAAAGAACCATTTGTCATTTCCCAAGGCGCCTTTCCAATAAACAACTGCATCCAAACGCTTGTCGGCACCTTGCGTTGAAACTGTCCGACCGCCACTTAATGATTTTTCGCTAAGCCTTCACCATATGGAATAAATTTTCAGCATTGCCACTGATACCCACACCTTCGTGCTGCTGTGTCCGCTCCGCTGCATCGAATGTCGAACCGCTCTTTGTGGAATCCCGATTAAAATGGCTCGCGCGCGCCGGACAGCAGCTTTCTTGTACTCAATAAATTAACCCTGTTATCCCCGCCCCTTTGCGATCTGATATGGGTGAAAATATAATGTGCACTCATAACGATTAATGAAGGGGCGGGGCTAATAGAATTACTTCATTAGATATAAGAAAGCTGCTTTTCGGGCGCGCGCGAGCAATTTTGATCGGGATTCCGCAGACAACGGACCGTTCGTAAAATGTTATCCGCCACTGCCTTGCAAACGGGAGACAATGCAACAAAAAAAAAACAAAATATTTTTTTAAAAAATAGGTTTTTACGTAAAACAAATTGTAATACGTAAGTTAGAAAATGCATCATAAGTGAAAACAAATTTTTTAGCACTTTTTTTTCCCAAGCAGTTTTGTCAAAAATCCAAACACCAAATATACAAGAAAGGCAAAGAATGTTTCAAGCCTCGTCATAATCTAACACATAAGATTCAAAATAATTATTACCAATGGGAAAAATATCTCTTGGTCGTTATTTTTCAACGAAATATAACTGAAAATCCATCTTCCACTCGAAACTTATTATCTGTACGTAAAAAAAACCGTTCTCAAATTGACATTTCTATTTTATGGCTCAAATTTATTTGGGGGATTACTAGGTAGTAAATATACCCACTACATTGGAAATAAGAAGTAGAGCACTTGTTAATAAACAGAAAAACATATAATTTGTTGGTGGAAATATAGTTGCCGCTGCCTTATAAATGGTTAATTCGCTCTTTGCGGAATGCGGATCAAAATAGGTCACGCGGCGGAGAGCAGCTTACTTGTATTCAATAAATTAAGCCCGTAAATTTGAATGGATGCAATCACTAACGGAAACCATGCCTACACGCCAAACGCCGATGCCACCGAAACAGTATATTTTCGCAATTAAACCTTTCTGTTCAGAAAATGCGAGTCCTGAGAAGAACCAATTTTCTTTCCCCAATGCGCTTTCCCAATAATGTAATAAAAGCATCGCCACTGGCGGCACGGGATCGCAACAGTGCTATTTTTATAGTCAACCCTTTCTTCATATGAAATGCTAGTTCGTTGAGGTTGAATGATCTGCTGCAACACACCGAGGACCACCACCAATGCGATGGATTTTCGTTGAAAATGTTACCATTGCTGTGTCCGCTTCGCTGCGATCGCTTTGAAGCGTCTACTCTGCGTGAAACCTTGTTCAAACTGAGGATTAGATCCAAGCCCGCAAGTGATTGATTTTTGAAGTCTGTGCTATTGATGCATGTACGTGGTTGGTTGGTTCACCTTTTTCTAAACTTTTTATCAATTATCGATAATAAATAGTTAAAAATCGGTGTTTTCAAATAAATACAAAGAAGCGTTGACTCATCCGTGATCGAATGGTCCCAAAAAATTGAAAATCCATCGAGAAACGGCTGAAATATTAAAGTTTAAAGTCTATCATATGTTCGTGACGGTCCCCGATTTTCGCAATGGTAAAGTGTACCCCAATATAGAAAAGACAGACGTAGTCCTACGTCAAAAGAGAAGAAAGACGAGTGGAAAAAGAACACTAGAAAGGGGAATAGGAAGAAGAAAGAAGGAAGAATATAGGAAAAATAAAGAAAAAATAAGAAGAAGCAAGAATGTTTAAGGAATAAAAAAGATGAAAAAAGCAGAAAGAAGAAAATATACAGATGGGAGAAGTTAAAGGAAGAAAGGAGAGGAAGACGGAAGTAGGGAGAAGGAAGATAGGAGGAATAAGAAGGGAGAACAAGGAAGAAAAAATAGCCTAACATATTTTTTCTGAAGAAAAAATAAAAATTAGAGGCAAAGTAATAAGGAACAATGAAGATATAAAAAGGAAGTAAGAAGAGAGGAAAAGGAGAACAAAAGAAGGGAGAAAAAAGACCGAAGAGGCCGAAGAAAGAGAAATAAAAACGAAAGAAGAAAGAAGCAAGAATTATAAAGGAAAAAAGGGATTAGAAAAGCACGAAGGATAAGAGTAAAGTATGGAAAAAGTGGCAATTAGACAGTAAGACAAAAAAAAAGAAAAAATAAAGAATAAAGAAAAAAGGAAGGACAAACGGGAAAGAGAAGAGGAAGAAAGAAAAAATGTGAAGATAGAGAGAATAAACAAAGAGAAGAAAGATGAATGAAAGAAGAAAAGGATTGTGAGGAAAAAAAGAAAAGGGAATGAGCCAAAAAATAGAAGAAGGGTGATTATATTTGCGGGAAATGTGATGTTGAGAAGTGAGTGGTGGGGAGTAATATAGAAGGAAAATGAAGAAAAAATATGAAAAATAATGAACTAGGAATAAGAAATAAGGAAGATGAAAGAAAAAAGACGAAAGGGTGAGGAAGGAAGAAAGAAGAAGAAGGAAGGATTAAGGAAGGTAACAAGCGAGACTTGAGAAGTTAGTGGTGAGAAATGATACAAATGGATGAATGGAGGACGAAAGAAAAAAAGATAAGGAAGAAGAAATAAGAGAGAAGTTAGGGGGAATAAAGAACTAGTAAGAAAGGAGGAAAAGGAAGAGAGAAGAAGGATGAACAAATGAGGAAGATGGATTGAAAAAGGAGAAAGAAGGGAGAAGAAATAATAAAGCAGGACAAAGAAAGAAGGGAACACAAGGAAGAAGAAAAAAGGAAGAAGAAAAAAGGAAGAAGAAGAAGGAATAAGAAAGAAGAGGAAAAAAGGAAGAGGGAAAAAAGAAGGAAAAATGAAAAAGGAAGTACGAAGAAGAAAGATGGTAGAAGGAAGAAGAAAGAAAGAGGAAGGAAGAAGAAGGAAAATAAAAGAAGCAAAAAGAATAAGCAAGGAGTAGGGAAGAAAGCAGGAAAAAAGAAGAGGGAAGATAAGGACAGAAAAACGGAGAAGGAAGAAGGAAAAAAAAAGAAATAAGAAAAAAGTGAAAATATGACAAAGGGAACAAGAAAAAAGTATAACAATGAATAAGAAAAGGAATATGGAGTACGACAGACAGGAGACAGACAGGAGAAAGAAAAAAAATTAAACATATAGAAGAAAAAAGAGAAAGAAGATAGAAGAAGGAAGAAGAAAGTAGGAAAAAAGGAAAATAGGAAGAAAGATAAGGGAGAAAAAAGTAGGAGGCAGAAAGATGATAAAAATAGAAGAAGGATGAAGAAAGAAAAACATATTGACAAAAGAAAGAGAAGAGAATAAAGAATGAATAATAAATAAGGAAAGGGAAGAAAAAAGGGAGCAATAAAAGTAAAGAAGGAAAAGAAGAAGAAAGGAAGAGGGGTTCATTTCTTATTTTTGAATTCTTATATACTTCATACTTCTCATTCCTTATTCATCACTTGTCACTTCTGACTACTCACCTCTCAATCGTAATTCCTCCTTTCTCGCTTCTTTTTTCTTATTTTTCGCTTCTCATTTCTCGCTGAGGGCAAAAAAGTAGCCTCAGAGTCACAAATTTCGACTACGCCGCTGAAATAGCATGTACATCAAACTTCTTTTTACGTCACTTATTGGGAGGACGTAAAACGAATAAAGATGAGCAAAGAATTTTGGTTCATATTACTTGTTTTTCGCTTAATGTATTGATCTTTGGATTCTTTTGAGTGTGATACTACGTCCACTAGTTGAACTTTTGTGGTGAATATGTTATCGCCAAATGCTTCAGCTCTTTCAAGATTTCACTGGAGTTTAGGCTTTCACACCTCCACGTGGAAACTAAAATATTTTAGCCTTTTGGTATGGTTAGCGCTTCCAGCTGACTATATAACGATTCATAAATCAAATTGGCCATACCTTCAACATATATTTCATTCAAGATAATCCAAGAATTCCCTGAAGTATAGGCCTTATCGTCTATACGCATAACGAAAGATCAATTAGCTCCTTTTAGAAATGAACAAGCTTTTAGCGATCATTTTAATCAAATTGGCTTCTGTTTCATTCCAAGAAATCCAAGAATTGGGATACAGGTCTTAATCACAGAATCATCACAGAATCCAAAACTAAATTCCCTCACGTTTCCAAGGGCACACCACTTAACGCGGAGGCAGCGGACAACTTTTGTTTTTATTATTTCAGCTTTGCTGTGTCGCAGCATGCGTGGAACAATGAAAATGACAGTTGTGCGATGCTTTCATATTGAGTGGCCCTTGAAAACGCGAGTTTAAAAAACTGTTAAAGGTTTTTTTTAGTAGACCGAACTCCATTGTACTCAAAGGTGATTGGAAGGCCAAAGACACGAAACAACTCATTAATAGGATCAGAAATATCATCAGGAAATGGCGCCGTCCAACGGTCATGTGATACCTGCAAGATTAAACTACGCCACACGGCGGACCACGGACCATGTGCTATTATTCATTAATCTAAGTTTAAATACTAAGGCCAACTCTTTATATAACGTATATAGGTTTGAACTATGTATACTTCCTAGTAGTTTTCTTCCCGAGCCACTCTTTTCATTTCCGCTATTTAGTGGTCAGCCGCTACGCATCTTACCGCATAGCTAAGAAAGACCTCGCTGTTTGTGATCATTTGAATCAAATAGCATTTGACTTCATATTTAAGGCTTATGCCATTCAGTTATATAGATAACACAGAGCATAAACCATCTTTAGAAAAAAAAAGCAGACAATAGAGCGTAATGTAGTACAAGCAAATTCTTAAAGGATCTGGAATAATATACTTTATGAGGGCATATCCAATATGGTTCTTTAGATTACAAGGCACATTGTCAGTTTTTAAAAACAGATAACAGCTGTTAGAATACCCGTGCAGACCTTAAGGTCTAAATTCCAATGAATTATTGGATGAACTGAAATGGGAACATTGGAATCATCCAATTCAATTAAAAAAGAACACAATCAACATAAACGATTTAGAAAAGCTAGCAGCTCTGAAGGAGGTCAAGACCTATACTTCAGGGAATTATTATATGAACTGGGATGCAATAAATGTTGAAGGAATATCCATTTTTATTCTATTTCGGTAGGGACGAGTCCTATCAAATTATTCGTGAAAATTGGGGAACAGTACTTTGTGTTTATTATTTTATTTGCACGAAAGAAGCTTAAGAAACAAAAAGATTGTGAGCCATTGTATTTGAATGACGAAGGTCACAATGTCGAGCAGAATCACAACTCTTTGTTGTTTGATCGAACTCAATACAAGAGTTCCCCCCTCTTCCACAACAAAATTTTCTGGCAATGCTACTAATTCACCGGATATGGTATCTTTTTTAAAGAAATCTGATTTTTTTCTGATGACAGATATTTTGATTTAATGTGCTATCAGATGATGCGATACGTTGATCAGCATTGAATTTCTGGCAATGTTGAAACCAACATTGAACCATTTCACATAGAAGAGCTAGAAATATCAGCGAACACCTGTTTACATAACCAGTACCAAACCAGAAAATCTTCCTGATACCATTTTTAAGGAACCACTTTCTGAAAAAAATGTTCTCTCGAAGTTCTGGAAAATTCATTTCTGGAAACTCCTCCATCATCGATTCTTTCTACAGGAATTCTGAGGAACTACTCTCAAAGAAGTTTGAAGAATTGCCCCTTTGAGAATTTTGGAAACTTCCTTTTTCCTTAATTCTGTGCAAATCCTCCCCAGGAATTCTGCGAAACTCCTTCTTCAGGGATTCTGGGAAGCTCATATTACTATAACACAGGGTTTTTAGTCTGCCTTATGAATTATGGGTAATCCCTTCCCAGTAGTTCTGCTTATGTACCCTGTACGCCTTCAGATATCGTGGAGAATTCTTCCACCAAAAATTTTTGGGAACTTTGGACTCCATCAGACTGTAATTTTTCTTGAATTCCGTACACATTTCTTTTTATAAAATTTCTGTGGAGATATGTCGATAGGAATTCTTCTTTAGAATTTGTAGGAGTTCGATTTACAAGAATTGTTATATATTTCTGCTTTAGAATGTTCAGAGAATTTCGTCTTCAAAACTCGGAGAATTTGATCCTACAAGAATAAAATTTCTGATACCGAAATTTTCCGGAATACTCATTAGGAAATTTTGGGGAATGACCCCTCCAAAAGATCATGGCAATTCCTCTTGCCAGAATTTTGAGAAAATCCCTTCCCGAGGAATTATGAGGAATTTCTCCTTCAGGAATTTAGAAAAATATATCCTATTATGTTCCTAGTGAATTTTGCACCATATGCCAGATAATTCTTCTCTCTGATAACTCTGAGGAATTTCTCCCTCACGAATTATGAAGAAATATTCTTCTATGAATAATAGGAAATATCTCCGACTTGACTTCTAAAAAGTTTCTTACACAAGATTCTCCCAGATTTTTTATTCACTACAAGAATTCCTTACCTAGGAGTTTTAGGGATTCCCTTATCCAGAAGTTCCGAGGAATGAATAATACCTACCTTAGATTTTCTGGATAAGAAACACCTGGAAAAGTTCCCAGAAAATATCTGTAGGATTCTCACGTATGTCCTGCTGGAATTTTCACATCTGAACTGTTTGGTTTATGGTGTTTACTAAGAATTTCCACAGTTATTAATTGTGAGGTCTCTAAGTAGACTAAGTAAACTAACACGATTATCTTCATAGGCATAGGGAAGTACCAAAAAACTTACACCGTAGCATGCTTGTGTTTGCTTTGTGGCCGTCAGGCTAAGGAAACCATAATTCAGATGTTTTACTAATGTTCTCACTAGAAATTACTTACCTTCCAGGACGAACTATAGAAGAATTCATGAATAAAATTCAAGAAAAATTTCAGGAGTAATCACTGGAGGAAACCGTAAATAAATTCCTGAAGAAAGTTTGAAAGAATTTTTAAGGAACCTTAGGTGATTCTTCTCATGGTATTCCCGAAGGAGTACTTTACAGCGTATGTACAATATAAATTATACTTATTGCGATTAGGGCACGAAAAGCAAATATAAAGAAGGTATTTTCGTCACCCACCGACGAAATGTTTGAAGGATAGTTTTGAACCGCGCCGAATCGAGCTGCCGCCGCGTCGTCGCCGTTAGCAATTTGCGGTCACGCCGCCGCCGGTTCAAAGTAAATCGGCGCACAGGTCTAGTCGATAGGACAAAATTTCGAAAGGTCGAAAGGACAAGGATGAAGAGGACAGAAGATCGAAAGGACAAAAGGTCGAGAGAATGAAAGGTCGATAGGAGTCGAAAAGACAAAAAACGGAAGGATAATAGGTCGAAAGAAAAGAATATCGAAAAAGTAACTGGGACAAAACTTCGAAAAAAAAGATCGAACAGACAAAAGGTCGGTAGAACAAATAGTCGAATGGACAGAGATGGTAGGTTTCATTCTTTTAATCATAAGCTATTCTCGCGAGTTAAGTCTTATATTTTGAACGGACGCTATTGTTTAGAGTTGACTTAACTATTGGATTTTATTAAATGTAACAAAAACAAGTGTACGTTCACAAATTCTTCTTCTTCTGGCCCATCGCCGCCTCGCAGTATTTATTCAGCACTTCCACGTTTAATAACTGCGAGGTATCTGAGCCAAGTTACCATTTTTGCATTCGTATATCATAAGACTAATACGATGCTACTACCGTTAACGCAAATTTGGACAATTCCAGACCCCTACCTCCTTCACAGCGTTACGTGATTTGTGAACGTACGTGGTTTCGTTTATAAAAAAAATTAAAATTTATGCAGCTCCCATTAAAATGTATCGCCTATTGATCGAATACAAAAAATATCATCACTATCCAAGCGTCAAAAATAATATATTTCGAATGATAATTTTGATGGAAATGAAGAACTAGTTGCATGGATTAGAATTTAAGTAAATAAAGAATATATGCTTAAGCGAAGGGAATTTTTTTTTCGACCTTTTTACCAACTGTGTTACGACTTTTTGACCTTCGACATTTTGTCCTACAACTAGCAAGTCGCGTAAAGCTTTTGAAGGAAGATTTTTGATCTTCCAAACGAAGCTTGTAAATTAATGATCATAACTATGTCCATTTTCCACCAATTTACGATCAACTGAGCAACAAAATAAAAGTTACATTAAAAATAAGAAATATTCCATTAAAAATTAATAAATAATCAAAAAAATTACATTGCATAGCATAATGCATAATTTCAATAAACATAAGAGAATTTACAAAAAAAATTATGTTATGTAATCGCTATGTTTATGTTAATATTTTTTTTTCCAAGTTCGTTTATTTGGTAGGCTCAGGCGTGTATAACACTTTACGGAGCCATGGTTCTTTGTGATATATACAATCAATATCATTTAATTTTTCAGTTAGTAAGAGAGGGGTAGAAGCCAGCGTACTCGTGGTGACTCGAGGTTAGTATACAATGTTTAAGGATGGACAGGGCTAAGGATTTGGGATCAGGGAATTTCAGCTTCTCATCCGGGTATTTGGCGTCAGGGACGATGTGGCGTGTCGTCGTGCTCGAGGAATGGTTCGACTGGGAGCATCTTCCGGATGGCAGAGCTATGGTGCTCTACGGAACAGAAAGCAGAGACTAAACACAACAAAAAAAAACTTTGAAGAAAGAAAAAAAAAAACTATTAGATTTTGATATCAGAAGCACAAAGAAAACTATAAATGGCCTGCATATAGACCACATCACGATCTCCCAAAACACCTCGAACTTCCCTGAAGGGTTGTTTACCTCGGGCCACTAGGGTATCCAATAATTGCTCTCTGGAGGCGTCATTTTACGAGCAGGACCAAACTACGTGATCGATGTCATCATAACCGTAAGTACTACATAAGTTGCTATCGACAAGGTTTATTCTGTACAGATGTGCGTTTAGTGAATAGTGATTAGACATAAGTCTCGACATCATGCGAATGAAGCCTCGACTTAAGTCCTCACCTCTGAACCACGCTCGCCCAGAAACTTTTGAAACTATAGAAAATAGCCACCGTCCAAGTTCGTTGTGTGTACAATTATTTTGCCAACTTTGAAGAGTACTCTGACGGACTAATGGGAAAAACTCGTTGCTCGAGAATTGTCTATCATAAACCTCACCTTCCTGTGCGCCCACCTTTGCCAGCGAGTCTGCCTTCTCATTGCCGTAGATTGAGCAGTGAGAAGGGACCCAAACACAGGTAATCTTGAATGATCTTTCGACCAAAACACGCATCTGCTCTCTTATGTTTGAAAGAAAGTAAGATGCGTGCTTAACAGGTTTCATCGACCGGAGTGCCTCGATAGAACTAAGACTATCCGAGAAGATGAAATAATGGTCTACGGGCTGATTGGAAATTATCCCCATAAACCGAACACGGTTCCTGAAGTTTTTGGAAGGTGGTTGAAGTCACATTGAAAACACCGAAGCCAGTGGATCCGTTGATGCGAGAACCATCAGTGAAATATCTGTTATTGCAATTGACATGTTCATATTTTTCAGAAAAATCTGAAGGGTTATGTACAAGACACGACCGCCCAACGTAAACTACGTAGAACAGTTTGGTGCATTGAGGAATGTAGTCATATTTTAAGATAATTCATTTGATTACTTATGTCACTGGTTTAGAACAAAATTACAATAACTTAAAACATAAAAAAGTGTTGGACACTGTAGTCAGGGGTGTCGTCCGAGCCCTCACCGACAGTCTGGAGCTCGGATAACAAAACCCTTCAAAAAGGTCACTTATAATTCAGTTTTATTGTTCTCAGATACATAAAATCTATTCTACAAGCATTATATGTAGTTGAAACAGTGACCCATTCTCACCCCCATTTGACCCGTTGTCTCCCCGACGACGGTACGATAACTTAAAATTTTAACTTTAAAACCCCAAGTGGTAATAATGCTTTTCGCAATTCCAACTGTTGCATTCGACTTAGAGTAAAATTAGTAGGGATTCAGTTTCATTCCAAATTTTCGACCACTATTCTAGTTTATTTGTAATAATATATAGGTGGAAATAGTGGAGTATGATTATTAAATAATACTATTCTGAAATAAAAATAACTCACTAGCGTTACATGGTTATGATATCCCAAGCAGCACACGTTGAGCCAATCTTGTTGCAGTAACCATATTGTGAGAGAATTCGGGCATATATAAGTTACTGTGATCGATGTGCTATATGTTTGTTGCTGGGGGTGAATACTGGTGAGTGCGTGTACCACGATTTAGCGATTTTACGACAGATGCGAGACGATACGCATCGGCCCTGGACCTTGCAAAGAATCTATGCTCTGGCTACGGACAAACAGGTGCCTCTGTCCAATGGTAGTCAGAGCATCGAGTCATCACTGGTGGAAGAATACGAGCCTTGGACCTTTGGCAGAATCTCCGCCTTCTGTTATTTGGAGTGACGAGGAATAGTTGGCAGAGAAGGGATAGTCGTATTGTTGAGTCCGACAAAGAAGCGCGAGTCGATAAAACCCGGTTGCGCCAACTAGAAATCAACAAATACTAGCCATGTACCGTTTTGACTCAAATTCCGAACTTTAGCTTTTAAATGCCCATTTTAACTTTATTCGTGTAATTTTCTCCACATGAGTTAGAATTCGTTTGTTATCTTGATCCTTAGTGCGGAAAACCAATGACAGTTTTAGTTTTAGGGCGCTAAAACGCCAGTGTTCGGAATATGAGTCATATTCGGGATTTGAGTCAGAACGGTACCAAAAACCAAGCCATTCGGTTGAGATGCGCCAGAGTATACTATAGTAAACACTGCGGACGGGAATAGGGTATTTGTGCTATTTTATTACAATCTAACTTCCACTATCTGGCAGTGGCATTATGGATAACATACTCGTGCAACCATATTATTAATATAATTGCAAGAATCTTAGATCCGGGAGCTAGAAAGTAATAGTTCTATTGTAACCTATAGCCCGTTTCAATAAAGTATGCGTTCCGAAGCTATAGCCGTTTACAATAAGCCCCGCATGATTGTACCCACAGAGTATCTGAAGTGCATTCAAACTTCCTGAATTAAAATTGAATTCTTTTGATTTTGGCGCATATTTAATAATAAAAATATAATTAACAATATGCAGTTTATCATAAAACGGCTCACCATTTTCCTAAGTTATCTTTGAATCGAAAATGTTTGTTCATTTGCATTGCGATTATCGCATTATAACATTGCATTGCCGTTGCTAACAATCGATCATCCTATCCTTGCACAAACATGCGCTTGTATGTATATCGCCGACTGCGGTCACTGCTCTGGCCCTACTTTTTGTGGCAAACTGGTGCGAAGCACCGCACAAAAAGAATAGCCCAAAAACCAACTACACTGAACGACGGCCGAATGAGACTCACGTTGCGAACGGGAAAAAGAGGTGCTGCCAAAATGGTCCAATACCCTACTTTAACGTTGATAATCAAATGTTTCAATATTACTGGAAAATTCGTGGAGAGTTTCCGAGTCGATTGATATATAAATCTCAAAAATCCATCGAAAGATGAATGCGCTATTAACGTTCAAAATCTTACATGATTTCGTGACGGTCTCGGATTTGGAAATTTTCATTTGTCACCCTGTATCCGAGTCTTCCCCTTAGACGTAGTTTACGTCAAAAGTGAGGGAATAGATATTTGTCGAAGATGATCTGGTATTCCTTGAATAGCATGTTTCATGGACAGATCGTATACAATTGAGGAACTGTCGTTGGTGAAGTGAACTCGAGGTGGATTATAACACGGAAGACAAAGATCTGATGATATGTAGTTGAGATAAACTCTCAGGAATCTTGAACGACAAGTTAGTTTAAGCATATTATCGAAGTTATCTAGAACAAGTGTGTTACTTGTCCCACATTTGATGAGTATTCTAAGTGAGAGCTCCCAGTAACGGTGCTTTAAAGGAGTGACTCCAGCAAGCACCTCCAGGCTCATGTTATGCGTTGAATGCATGCAGCCAAGAGCAATACGCAAACAACGATACTGAATTCGTTCCAATTTGATCAGGTGGCAATCAGCTGCTGAGAGGAAGCAGAAGGAGCCATACTCTAAAACAGAGAGAATAGTCGTTCTATAGAGTTTGATGAGGTCTTCCGGGTGAGCACCCACCATGTTCCGGAGATAGAACGTAGAAAATTGATCCTTTTCCGGCATTTTGTATCAAATACTCAATGTGGAGTTTCCAGGTACATTTGGAATCAAACACGACCCCAAAGGTATTTATAAGATAAAGATTGGTTGATGTCATCATTCAACAGCTTGAGTTTCAGTTGAGCAGGATACCGCTTCTTAGTAAACACAACCAACTGAGTTTTTGCGGTGAAAACTCGATCCCTAGATGTCTGGCCCAAACAGTCAGATTATCCAGGGTACTTTGAAATGGTCCTTGCAAGACAGCTACACATGGACCTCTTAGAGACCACGGCATCATCTGCAAGTTGTCTGAGCGTGCATTGTCCTTCCAAACAATTGTCAATATCTTTGACATAGAAATTATAAAGCAGGACTTAAACATGAACCTTGGGGAAGGCCCATGTAACTATTTCTGGAAGTTGTCAGACTGCCGAGTGTGAAGTTCATTTGTTTTTCTGACAACAAATTGTACAAGAAATTATTCAAAAATACGGGTAGCCCATTACTGTGCAGATTGTCTGACAGTACTTCAATGGAAACTGAATCAAAAGCGCCCTTAATATCCAAGAATACTGAAGCCAATTGCTCCTTGTGCGCAAAAGCCAGTTGTATATCTGAAGAAAGCAACGCTAGACAATCGTTTGTTCCTTTACCTTTACGAAATCCAAACTGAGTATTTGACAGTAATGCATTTTGCTCGACCCAATGGTCGATTCTTGAAAGGATCATTTTCTCCAATAATTTTCTCATGCATGATAGCATGGCAATCGGTCGGTATGAATTATGATTAGACGCTGGTTTCCCAGGCTTTTGAATAGCTATTACTTTGACCTGTCGCCATTCAGGTGGCACAATGTTGTACTCCATGAAACAGTTGTACAGGTCAAGTAATCGTCTTTTTGCGATATCTGGGAGGTTTTTCAGAAGATTGAATTTGATGTTATCGCATCCCGGAGCAGAGTTGTTCGATGAAAGAAGAGACATAGAAAGTTCCAGCATTGTGAATGGTCCACCCAAAGAACCGGGATCAGTGACTGATTCTCGAAATAGCGGTTCTGCTGGTACGGAATCTGGACAGACCTTTTTTGCGAAGTTGAATATCCATCGATTGGAGTATTCTTCACTCTCGTTGGTGGAAGTGCGGTTCCGCTTGTTGCGGGCCGTTTTCCTCAGTGTTGTCATTGAGGTTTCTCGCGATAGTCCTCGACAAAACGTCGCCAGTAGCTACGTTTTTAGCCTTTGAGAAGATTTTGAGCTTTCTTTCAAGCCTCAAATACTCTTCAAAAAGCTCAGACCTTCCGTATTTACGGAAAGCCTTGAAGGCATCAGATTTCTCAGAATACAACTTAGTACATTCATCATCCCAACCAGGAGTGGCTGGTCTTCTTATGACGGATGTACTTGGAACGCGTCGTTTCTGAGCTTCTAGTGCGCTTTTTTAATTAATTCGGTAAGGAATTGATATTCATCCAGCGGTGGAAGAACATCAGTTGATTCAATACCAATATTTACCGCCGATGCAAATTTTTTGCCAGTCAATGTTCTTCGTGAGGTCGAAAGGAACATTAACTGGCTCAGATTGTTGATAGCTACTTTTAATTGTGGTAACTATCGGCATATGGTCACTACCGTGGGGATCTTGGATAACCTTCCACGTGCAATCTAACGATAGTGAATTTGAACATAAAGACAGGTCAATATGGCTTTGTTGACCATTTGGTCCTATTCGAGTTACTTCACCAGTGTTCAAAATATTCAAATTGAAATCGTCACACAAATCATAGAAAATAGGCGCTGTATAATCGTCATACGTTTCGCTCCATACAATACCATGTGCGTTCATATCACCCAATATCAATACTGGAGATGATAGGAGGGAGACTGCGCTCCAAAAATGTCGACGATTAATAGAGGCATTTGGAGGAATGTACACTGAAGCTATGCAAAGATCTTTATTCTTCACATTTACTTGGCATGCGACGATTTCTAAGCCGGGAACAGTCGGAATGGAAATTCTGTAGAACAGAGCTTCCCAAACTTTTGGATATGCGACCCACCTAGCAAAATTCTTTATGTCTCGCGACCCACCTATGAAAAAATGCATTTTACCAAGTAATATTAAGCATTAATTGAAGCAGAATGTCATCTGTTTCGGCAAGTTATACAAAAATATTCGCGTTACCTTTATGTACAAATGCAAACAATGACAAACATGATATTGTATGTTAAAATGTTTTTATTTTACTTCATTAAGGGGCAGCTTTTAGGCATAAATGTTTTCTATAATAGCGTGGTGATGAATATTTAAAATAAAATGCGGTTTGAACTTGGAATTATGTTCCTGAAAAAAAAATGATCAGAAGGTTCGGCATTCGAGCTGCAATTAATATTTATTCTACGCGACCCACCAACAATCCGCTCGCGACCCCCCTGGGGGTCGGGACCCACAGTTTGGGAAACCATGCTGTAGAAGGAGTAGCATTTTTTGATCCCCAAAAGAACGCCACCATAATGATCATCCCGATCTTGGCGAATAATGTTAAAATCGTGGAAGTTGATTTCATCTTCAGAAGAAAGCCATGTTTCACAGAGTGCAAATATGTCGCAATCGGAATTGCGAATCAAAAACTTGAACATGTCTAATTTATTTTAAGACTATGACAGTTCCACTGCAGCACAGTGATTGTATCTTGTGTAATAGCCGTATTATCCATCGAAAGATACAATTCCTGCAAGAAGGGCCATGAAACAGTCAATTGCTTCAGATAACTTTCCACTGTTGGTATAAAGAGGTCAATGATTGGCCTCAATGAATTCGGAATATTGAATAAATTCAAAAACGGTCCACAAGGTCCTTAAAGGAGATCAATCCTCGCTTGGACGGAGTACTTTTTGGGAAGAACGAATTGAAGTTTTTCTTTCATTGATTCTCCTAGCCGGATGTTTCTTGGAAACATCGGTTTTGGGCAATGGCGGGAATGTCTTGCTGCAAGATGGATCCAAAGGAGCAGTGAAGACAGGTTGCTTCGGGATTTTAAATAATCCCCCATTGCCTTCAGATTTGGGCAAGCTTTTATGGATGACTTTTGATTTCTTACGGCGCGATCCCGGGGAAGACGGTTGCTTCCTCTTTTCGGACACGTGTACCTCCGTAGAATCATCCATATCAGCTGTGTCGCTGCGTTGATCACACCTTTGATTTCGACCTCCCGCGAGGGGACATAAACTAAATATTCTACATTGTACGCCTTGTCTTTAGCAATTTCGTTCGCCACCTGATATGTAGGTGCGGTGATTCGTAGCTTGTTCCTGTTGATCTGACTAAAATCAAGCTTCGTAAAACGACGCGTCAAATCTTAATGCCGAGAAAGTCTAGACTTTTCACTTTCTGCCGAAAGTAAACAACCCAAGGCCCAGGCGAAGCCGCATGGTACAATCGTGTGCGGACATCTTTCAGAGGACTACCGCCCCCCATAGTCTCTGCCTCCATTCTCACCTCGCAAGGTGGAAGGACTATTAATTCTTATACTAACTTAGAACTAATAGCAAATTAGAAAAAAATATTAAAAAACTAATTTAATGTATTATAATTAATCCCACTCTGTATCAGAGAGATGGGAGAACAATAAAACAATGCCTTCCACTTATCTGCGCTGCTGCTGTAGGTAGCAGCAGAAACAATAGCCTGCTTCACTGGCGTCGCCAGAAGCAGCTACTTCGCTCGCCGACAGTAATCGCCTTGGATCCGTAGGTAGGCACCACACAATAGACACGCACTACCGAACAAAACCCGCGATGAGACACAGCACACACGTCTGGCTCGTTCGAACTATCGGCACGGAAGGTTTATGTTAATATCTGGGAAGCTGATTCCTCACAACACAGGTTTAATCAAAATCTTTTTTTTTATTGAACAGTTGAAGCAAATCAGATAACATTGAAGATTTGATAAAAATTTGATGAGAGCACAGAAATCCAATTTTGCACCTTATCTTGAGCGCCACACACTTCGATCTCACCTTTAAGGAAGTGATGCGTATGCATGCGTATGTTTTTCATGGAAATTAACTAATATTAAAGCACAACTCAACTCCTAATAAATCAGCCAAAAACTATATAAACTATATTAATTATCATATAATGTACTGTGAAATTGATCCTTGACACATCAACTGCCTTTCTTGCAAATCTGAGCTCAATTGGGCATACTGAACCATATTTCAAATAGATTGACGGAGGTGTATTTTTTCATGTATTTTTGCTGAAACCCATATATAAACTTCAAATAAAATGCGTGGAGGATGGTGGGGATCTAAAATCGCCAAATTTAGCTTTACGTATTTTATGAACGAACCCTTAGCGTTTGTGGAGACTTGATTCCCTTCTTATGATAAATATCCACCATCTATCCACCAAGTGGCGGCCGAATTTTTAAAAATATCAAAGTAGCTTTTTTTCTGGATGTTTGTTTTTCTTGGTGTCTATCTGGCGCTCATATTTTCCTGCTATTAAAAAAAGCGGAAGAGTAGATTTTTTTTATGACCGGTACAATATCTATTCAACGTAAATTTTCAAAGCAACCTCTTTATAAAATTTGTAAATCTACAAAACATTAAAACCCTGCAAAATGATTTTTTTTTGCTTAATTTGTGTAAAGGTGAATAAAGAAGAATCAAGTATTACCATTATTGAGTTAACCATTTGATATCAAAATATCCTAAACATACAACCCGCCAAAAAGTCTACCCACCTCGCCATGCCGGAAACGGTACCTAAATGTCCCTAGTCGTCCCACGAGAAGCATGCACAACATTGAAATCATCGAAAGCTCCCAAAATCAAAAGCTCTATCCCGAAAGCATCTCAAACAGCAAAAGAGCGCGTTCGTTCCCACCTCCAAGAACGAAGATCTAACGCACCATCTTACGCACAAAATGAAGAACACTGACTTTCGCTGATTCCTTTTGAGCCATTAATCCGACGTACCTATACCGCTACAGTACTGACCCGATTTTGTCACTCCCCGATTTTGTCTACCCCCGATTTTGTCTACCCCCGATTTTATCACGTTTTCGACCCGATTTTATCACGTCCCGATTTTGTCACGTTTTCGACCCGATTTTGTCACCCTAAAAAAATTTGTCATTCTTTTTATTTTCGTAAATAATACCATAAACAACATTGATTTTCATGAAATAACTTTCACCGCCTGTAGTTTATTACGAACGACTTCTGAGTACCTGGGAAATATTCTGTAAGCATTTTCGACAAGAAATAACGGGTACCGTTCACGCATTTTGCCTTTCCAAGGCATAAAATGATTCATATTTGTGGAATGAATTAAAAAAAATGAAAAAATTTTTTTTCCAATTTTGTCACATACCCTGTTTTATCACCCCAAAATTCACCAGGGGGGTGACAAAATCGGGATATTACTGTATAGAATTCCCACTTCCACACCGAAGGGAAAAGTAACCGGACAGACGGAAAAGGAAAAAATACACCTCTTCCAAACTGTTAAGATGATTAGCCGCTTCTGTAATCCTCGCAAAGTGCATAACAAAATTCGCAACCTCTCCTCCATAAGCAGCACGTCTGTATACGAAAGCGACCTGTACTGTGTAGGGACAGTGTTAGAAAAGCGGAGAAGACGCACCACCACTTCTAGAAGGAAACTCCACCTTCCTTAGCGCTTACTCAAGACAGTGTCCAACAGTGTAAAGAAGCTCGCATACAATAGACGTACGGATGGAGCTTTCCCACAGAGTAGTGTCTGTACGAAGAAAATGATGAATGAAAGTTCACTGTACCGACGACGACGACGTCGTCGCTTCACACACGGAACCGTAGCGTAGTAAACGTAGAAGGGTTCTTCGAATGGGAAACACATGCGCCGTCACAACACAGCAGCAGCGGTGGAAGCGGTTTGTTTGTGTGTTGCGTACCCAAACGGACCGAAACGCTGCTGCTGGGGAAGGCAAACGATGAATGAACAATCTACTGACTGCTTGATGAACACCGTGACGAGTGCTAAGGGCGCCTGCACGCTGAGTACCACATTGAGTGGTGCTTGTTCAACAAACGTTTGAAAAGATGGAACAACAAACGAACGATGGATACGGAAGACGGCGACAACTCTAGCGACAAGGAGCGCACTCGGGAAAAGGAACTTAATACAGTCCCTTCCCGATTTTGGCAACACGACCGGATTTTAATGTTGCCAAAATGGGGATGTTGCCAAAAACGGGAAAAAATTTCATACAAAATTTCAATTTTTTTTGTTTGCATGATTGAAGCTAAATACTTAGAATATGTACTACAAAGTATGCGGAGTGTGTTTAAGTGATGCACGTGCATCATAATCGTCATTTTTGCGATATTCATAACTCGAAGATTGTAGCTCAAACAAAATTGAAACAAACTCAAGAATGGTAATCAAACGATAATGTAACTAATTAGCCAATTTCATAATACAAATTTAATAATAAATAATATTTGAAATTAACAATAGCGTCGGCCATGTCCTTACAAAAAAATTGTAGTGATAAAAAACGTTTATATAGTAGTCAATTGAAGTGCTGACTTCAATCTGACATCTCAAATGAATTATTTCTTCTTGTTGGCATTACATCCCCACACTGGGACAGAGCCGCCTCGCAGCTTAGCGTTCATTAAGCAATTCCACAGTTATTAACTGCGAGGTTTCTAAGCAAAGTTAACATTTCTGCATTCGTATATCATGAGGCTAACACGATGATACTTTTATGCCCAGGGAAGTCGAGACAATTTCCAATCCGAAAATTGCCTAGACCGGCACCGGGGATCGAACCCAGCCACCCTCAGCATGGTCTTGCTTTGTAGCCGCGCGTCTTACCGCACGGCTAAGGAGGGCCGTGAATTATAGTATACCGAAAATGCTTGTTTTTATCATAATTAACTATATAAATCAAATAGCCATCCAACAAATACAAGATGACTAAATGTGCTACAAATTTCGGATTCTTATATAATGGATAAACTTTCTTGTGGTCGGTATGATTGAGAGTAAAGTTCTGTGCACTATTTTTGCTGACATTATGGAAAAAAAAGAACGCAAGGCATAAGACGTTCCATTGTTTTAGTAAATGGTAAAAGAAATCTGCATTCTGCACATTGGTCAAGCGTAGTGCGAGTACAATGAGCTAGACTTTACTAAGGTGGCGCAGATCAGCGTTCCGTGCCACTGATATCCACTTTCTCTTACGTGCAGAATGCAGACCTCCGATAACGATATCAGCAGACAAATTCGGAGACGCAGCGTGGCAGGAAAGCGTAAGTACGAGATCTGTACTATGCTTGTGGAGGATAAACGCGCACTTGGTTCTCTACAACGATCCGACAGGCACAAGACGGCGAGGTGTGCAGCGATCAAGGTGGATCGATCAGGTGGAAGACGATTTACGAACCCTCCGTAGATTGCGTGACTGGTAACGTACAGCAGTGGACGGAGACGACTGTTATGTACCGTAGAGGCCACTCCGGCCTTAGGCTGAATAAATAATAATAAAACCACATGGGACGCATCACTCGCCTATCGAAGCAGCTAGACTTACACCAGCGATCTCATGGGAACTTCCCGAGCAGCATAAGTCAGACAAAAATGGTTGCAGCAACTTCATTGTGACTAAATCTGGTCATATTTGAGTTGCGGTAACCTGAGTGGAGCATGTGTGCTGCTACCCGAGCAGCACAATTCAGCCAAAAATGGTTACAGCAACTTGATTGAGACTGAATCTGGTCACATATCAGTTGCAGAAACCAATGAGAAACATGTGTGCTGCTAGGGTAGGGTTCTCAGGAGCCACTTCTGATACTTCGCCATCACAAACAGAGAGAGCAGAAATTGGAAGTGTGAGTGAGTCTTGTGAGTATTGATCTATTGCAAACTATACTACATCCATAGCCAATGAATGAACTGCCTCACTCAGATGTATGCCAAACAACGAGTAGGAGCGATCGTTGCTGTGATAAACAATCAGCAACACCATCTAACAAGCCAAGCCGTGGTGAGGTATCCATGTAAGCAACGATAAGATAGTCGAGAGAAAGTATCGACGCCTCCCATTCAGTGTACTAGAGTTCCAGACTCATAGAGGTCTTCATTTTTAGAATGCTTGAATGGCTTCTGCTATCAGCGCACCGGAACGACGCTCATTGTTGTGTTACCAAGTGATTCGCTTCACTCAATAGGCTTCCATCGGTGAGTGTTAAAGACCATTAAACGGTAAATCATCTAACTCCAATTTCAAAGATCTTAGGAAGCTCTTGCCCCGCGGAAGAGCATCAAGTTGGCTTAGATTAACCCGATTTTTTCTCATGATTTGATTTTTTTCAATGCCTGCTTGAGAGCCTTACGATTTCATGTTACCAAACTCTTACCATTACTGTTGAACTGTTGGCAAGCATGCTGGAATCAAAAGGCTCGTTATGCAATTGACACATCAGGAAACAGGAAACACATCAGGGCCAACAGTATTCTAATGTTAATCGCTAGATAAATTTGTGTAAATTTTAAACAATAAGATTCTTTGAAATAAAATTGTTGATAATTTTCTATATGGAAATTCAGCAGATAAAATGACATTTTCTCGGCGCGTAATGAGCAAAACGACTTAATGACTAAACAGCGCATCTATAAAATCGAATGCGCCAATCATTAGCAATTAAACCTACTGGGATTGCTTGTTCCTGGATCACTCAAGCAGTATCGGTTGCATTGTGATGTAAACGGCGGGCTTCGCTTAATAGATGTTGTACTATGTACAACGGTGTGAGTCAGCTTATCGACGACAAAATCAGTGAGATGCCAAATACGACATTATACGGTGGGCTGGTTAGATTAGGGTAGTGTGAATAGGGACATGGAAAACGAGAATAAAAAGAGCAGAAAAGTTTCAATAGACATTGTTTGCAATGAGCGGTAATACGAGTGGTGGTTCATTAATTCAGTGAAAGTGCCCACTATTAGTACAGAGCCCATAATACGCATATAAACCCTAATGACATTTACTTTCGGTTTTGATTATCCTATTAGATATTAATAAAAAGGTTTTAGCTCTAAAAAGTAACAAGAAAAAAAATTCTAGGTTGTTGCCAAAATCGGGAAGAAAATGTTGCCAAAAACGGGTGTTGCCAAAATCGGGGGTAGACAAAAACGGGTGTTGCCAAAATCGGGATGGGACTGTAAATTGACTAACCGGATTGCAATCGGTATTAGGCTTTAAACATTCAATAATATGTATACTGAAATGGACTATTTCAATTTTAGAATGTTTTTCTTTTCTCGTACAACAAAGTATTACTGGTAGTAGGCTAGTTACTATAGAAGGCTATACTGCCCATGATCGCATATTTGTAACATTTGCATTTTTAAGATTTTTGATTACGTCTGTGAATCGTTCAAGGGAAATAGTAAGTCACTGCTAACCCCAGGGAAGCAAAATAGGCAATATGCTTATATGTGGTAAGCCAACAGTATTTGAATTTGTTGGGGCCATTTACAGTCAATTTACAAAATCAACGAAAATGCTAATGTTACATTTATGCGATCGGGGGTAGCATACTGCCCATGATCGCATATTTTTCCCATATGAATAGGAAATCCAGCAAAGATGGGACTGATAAACGATCATAGGCAGTATAGCTTCACCTCAAAAAAACAATTTTAAATAGAAAAGTTAAAGGAACATGTCGTGACCCGACCGAGATTTATTTTTTTTAGAATTGATAAAAGAAAAGTTACTCAATGTTGTCACTGGCAAAACCGAAAAAATAGGGAAGGATTGCCCAATATGCATTCCTCAAGCTTTTTCGATGTTTTAACCAATAGAAACTGAAAACCCGAATTATTTCACTGTGCAGACACAAAATTCTCAAGACTAGCTGCATATCACATTGACCTCCTAATATTGGATTGTTGCGTTTGGTCCATTCGCTCAGAAATGAGGTACAGTGAAGTTCGCTAATTGGGTTTTCTTTAGGGGCTCATCAAAAACAACATTCATGGTTATCCGAGTGCCCCCATTAACAAACAACATTCGTGAATTGGGGTAAGGATGTGTTTCAAATAGCGACCGTTAACTGTATAAACGATTTTACGAATGATTTAATTTTTATTTTTATGTGTTTTTTTTTAATATAAAACGAACGATTGAGAAAATTTAATTTTTTTACTGAGAATATCTGAGAATAAAAGAACTTTTAAGGAATTCTACAATGGTAAAAACAAGCAATTGAAATATGTATATTTATTTTACTTTTTTAATGAAAGTGGAGCAAAGATGATATTTCGGAGAAGTAGAATCAATAGAGAACTTTTAGAGGAAAATATTTGTGAATTCCTAAGTTCCCATTGTTTCAAAAAGTATTTATGACTAGTTGACCCGGCAGACGTTGTCCTGCATAGTAGGCAAAAATGCGCGTTGCGAACTACATACAAATTTTTATTTTTGTTTTTCACGGTTTACTCAACTTATGATTTTCGCATCAGGACATATCATATAAACCCGTCGGAAACGATAACGAACATATCTGCTGAAGGAATGAAGAAAATCCATCCAGCCGTTTTCGAGTTATGTGGATACGAACACAGCCCATTTCATTTTTATTACATAGAAGAAGAAGATAGATGAATTTTCATAACAAGTGTAGCTCCAGGAGGAGTTTTGGAGAAAATGTTCGATAACTGTAATGCGTTTTTGACGTCAACCAGTTGTAAGTCGACGTCAAATACATTCAGTATATCTGATTGTACAGCGCAATGACATCATCCCATTTTTTTTTTTTCAGTTTCAACCGCCACATCTAGATTTTGCTAATTTTGGCGTTATCCGAACACATTTTTATTAATCTTCTTTTATTTTTATTTGTGCCATCCTCATCAATCTTCTCGTATATTTTAAAATCCTCTCGCATCCGCTGGGTACCATCATGAATCGTTCGAGCACTGTCAGAGGAATTGCTCCCGGATTTCCGGAGGATAACCGTTCCAAGAATGCGGTGAAATCGTTCGCAAATGTCCGGAGGAATCTTTCGTGGAGTTCCGGAGTAATTCTTCCAGAAGGCCGGAGGAATGTTTCGTGACTTACCGGACTTGATGAAGGAATTATACGTGAATTTCCGGAGGAATCAGTCACAGATTGTTGAAGGAAACGTTTTCTAACTGCCGGAGGAATCCTTATCGATTTGCCAGAGAAATCGTTCCAGCATTACCAGGGGATTTGTTCTTAAATTGCCGGAAGGATCGTCCGTGAATTACAGGAGGAATCTTTTCCAAATTGCCGGAGGAATCGTTTTCGACTTTCCGGAGGAATCCTTATCAAATTACTGGAGGAATCGTTCGTGAATGGCCTGAGGAATCTTTCGTGGATTTCCGGAGAATCGTTCACGGATTGCCGGAGGAATCGTTCGCGGATTGTCGGAAAATCGTTTCTGGATTTCCGGAGGAATCCTTCGCAGATTACCGGAGGAATGGTTCGTGGATTTCCGGAGGAATTGTTCTCGGATTATCAAAGGGATAGTTGCCGGATTACTGGAGGAATCGTTCTCGAATTGCTGGATGAATCGTACTCAGATTGCCGAAGGAATCGTTTCCGGACCACCAGAGGATTCATTTTCAAATTGCAGATGAAATCATTTATGAATTCCAACAGGAATCGTTTGCTGATTCCCAGAAGAATCTTACCTAAATTGTTGAAAGAATCGTTCTCGAATTGCCGGAGAAATTGTTCGTAAATTGCCTGAGGAATCTTTCGCGAATTGCCGGAAGAATCTTTCATAGTTTGCCGGTGAAATCGCTCCCAGGTTGCCAGAAGAATCGTTCGTGAATTGCCAATTGTTTCCGAATTGATGAAAAAATTATTCACGGATTTCCGGAGGAATCGTAGCAAAGCAATCCAAAGCAATCCGGGAACTATTTCTCCGGCAATTAGCGTACGGTTCCTCCGGGAATCCAGGCACAATTCCACCAACAATGCGGGAATGATTCCTCGGACAAAACGAGAACCATTCCTCCGAAGATATGAAAACAATTCCTCCAGCATTCCGAGAACGTTTTCTCCAGAAATTTAAAAATGATTTTTCCGGCTACTAGCGAACGACTCCTCCGGAAATTCAAGAAGGATTTTTCGGAAATACGCGAACGATTCCTCCGGCAAATCGGGAACGATTCATTCGGCAACTCAGGAACGATTCCTTCGGCCATCTACGAACGATTCCTCTTGCAATTCGGGAACGACATCTCCGGCGATTCGAAAACTATCTTGCAATCCGGAAACGATCCCTCCCACAATTCACGAATGATTCTCCTGCAACGATTCCTTCGCATTCCACAAATGATTCCTCCTCAATTCACGAAAGGTTCCTCAAGCAATCCGGGAACGATTCCTCCGGCGATCCACGAACCTTCTTCTTCTTCTTCTTCTTATTGGCATTACATCCCCACACTGGGACAGAGCCGCTTCGCAGCTTAGTGTTCGTTAAGCACTTCCACAGTTATTAACTGCGAGGTTTCTAAGCCAGTTTACCATTTTTGCATTCATATATCATGAGGCTAGCACGATGATGCTTTTATGCCCAGGGAAGTCGAGACAATTTCCAATCCAAAAATTGCCTAGACCGGCACCGGGAATCAAACCCAGCCACCCTCAGCATGGTCTTGCTTTGTAGCCGCGCGTCTTACCGATCCACGAACCATTCCTATGTTTTTTCGCTTTCAGTTCGGGATAGATTCCTCCGGCAATCTTGGAACATTCCTACAGTAATCTGGAAACAATTCCTTTGGAAATCTGTTAACGATTTTTCTGGAAATCCGCGAACAAGTCATCCGGCATCCGAACATTAGGAGCGATTCCTCCGTCCATCCACTAACGATTCCTCCGGAAATCCTTATTGAACAAGAATGCAAAGATTTTGCATCGCTCTGCATCGTTGCATCAATCTTGGCTCATCTTCGCATCTTTTCGAAAAAAAAATATGCAGCGTGAGAGATCTTATGAAAAAAACACTGATCTAAAATATCTCCTTAATCTTGATGGTCATCGAATTGTCTATCCAGATGTGTCGCACACCTCGGTTTCAACAATAAGAAGAATACATACACACTTAAATTATTTTGCCGACCTCAGCAAAATTTTCGCCGAGATTCCAACAGCCGAGATCTCGGTAATATTTTTTACCGAAATTCGGTAATTCTTTTACCGAAATTTCGTCATAATTTTACCGAAATTCACTTTTTACCAAGATCTCGGTAACGATTACCGATGACTCGAAATCGAAATCTCGGTGAAAAAGATATCTGGCTGTTGGATTCTCGGCAATCGTAAAATTTCGAATTTTAAGTGTGATTTTTGAATATTTGGAAGACATTTTTTTTTTAACTTGATGAACAGATTCAACAGTGCGTGCTTGTAAGAAATTCCATTCGGGGCATTTGATTGGCGAAGCTTCGAATATTTTTATATAACAGCTTCATGTACAAGGATTTTTCTGAAAGAAATTCTTGGTATTTTTCAACGGCACAGAGGTCAAATTTCTGATGCAATTGAACTGTAGAGAGTAGCGTGGAGAAATTCATTTCAATATGTTTATTTCTGAACAAAAATTTGGAGTAATTAGCTGCATTACAAATGTTAAAATATACTTTCTAAGAGATTTGGTTGCCACTTTGATAATAGTTTTATTGACGAAGTAAAAAGATTAAAAATCTAGAACCAATAGGAAAACGCACATATTCCAAAGGGACCGATCAGCATTTTTCCAATCGTTCAGCTTTGAAGATAAGTATTGCTTTTGAATTAACGGATCCTGATGCAGTTGATACAAAGCAAACTTCTTGGCAAAATTTCTTCTGTCACTTTCAAAATATTCTGTAATACGAAGAAAACTTACTTCACTACAATTAAAAGAATACGGACTACCAAAAAAGTATTATAACGCCGAGTAAACATAAAGGGAGATTTCGAGACGCCTTTCTTGTAAATACGAATTTGGGAAGGAGTGAAGAAACTAAAATTAAAAAATTAACATAAATAAAGAAAAAAAACGAATTTGGGGTAGAGAACGTTTAAGCAGCGAGAGCTATTTATGTTAATTTTACAATTGATTGTGAACTTACATATTTAGTCCAGTCCAAAAACTCAACCACGTTCGAATTTGTGCAATAGTCTGTGTCTTTTTGTTTTATTCTGCTGAAAGTAACAGCGTGGAATTTTCACGTGCTTGAGATCACGCAGTACTGTTACTCAGCGTCACCATTATCTAACTAAGAATCTGTTCATCTCAGTCCATGCCTGGTCTCCAAACGTACTTGATCTAGACCGTGCCATGATTAACAAACGGCACCACAAGTCATACAAACAGTTTTCGTCCCGCATCGTCCGAATTCGAAGGCCGATTCCGCCAGTGTTTGCTTGACGAACCTTTTCTGTAGAGTGGTACAGGGAGTATCCGGAGGAGCACCGGACGCAGAAGCTGTTGATTGATATGGATTTGCTTCCCTTCGGATTTGCTGCACCGTCAGCTGATTTCCAGTGTGAAGGTACCAGCTTGTACACACCTCACAGCTATCAACACCACAAACCGTGGCCTTTCATGGCCACTTTCCGTGCGGGATCAGGCAGTGACGACAAAAGTTATACTTCTAGTGATTTTCCAACGTTGATTGTTTGGAACCATTGCGGTCTTTCACTTCATGTTCATCCCTCTTACAAAACAGACACGATTTAGGTTGGTGACCTACACTTGACTTTTTCCTTCTTCACGTTGAAACATTTTACTTCCCCTTTGGCTTATCTGGCCTTCTCGTGGGCTCTACGAAGAGTGTAACATTGTTTACTGCAGACACAATTGCTGTTATGTAAGCAATGAGAACACGAAAAGCACTAGTACTTGTCATTTATGCATTGCCCTGTCCAGGTTGATATTAGCTGTCAGCCTATCCACCAGTTCCTGGAGTAGAAGAGGTTGGACAAATGCTATTGGGTCGTTGGGTACTGTTGGGTCGAATTTCCAGCAGGAATTATAGGTTCGTCATAATTATATAGATTGGGAAGGTTTGCTTGACGAAGCTAGCGAGTAAACGAAACAGTGTTTATGTGGTCCATTGTGTAGCGTAACTAGCATTTGTCCCCAATTGGTAAATGTACGGAAACTGCGCCTGTCTACCACTTCTTGGCCCACTCTAAACGAAACATGCACCGTAGTATTATTTAGTCACTGGAATTGAAACGTTGTTGATGCTAACAGAGGCTGTGCATTGATAATACTGGATAATACTGACTGGATGAACTTCGTTTGAGGTTGGCTAAATGTTGCTGTATTCCCTGCAGTTCTCGTTCTAGATCCACTGTAGACCTTTTGCCGACGTACGATGGACATTTGTCGGCAAAACAAGCTGCGTCCTTCGAAGAGGGGGGGGGGGGTGAGGAATCTGTCTTTTTTCCACTGGAGTACTGGACGTTGAAGAATCGAAGCTAAATTCGCCGGGAATCGAATCGACTTAGGTACAAGTATTCTCCGCAATGTTGAAGTCGTACAAACCAGGAGCTGCTACAGATGTAATAAGGAATATCAGCCTGTGTGGAAATGATCAGAAGTGTACTACCATCCGAACTATCTGCGGTTGCTTTGAGTTCAATTTCGGAATGGTGGCGGCACTGATGAGGAATTGGCTTGTCCCGGACCCAGTGGCCCTGACCAAATCTTGGTTATTTTTCACTCAACTTCGCTCAATTTTCTTCTAATGCTGGAATTAATTTTTCGGCTCCCACCATTATTCGACAATTCCTTCTCCCATAGCAGGAAATTTCTTTACCGATTTATTTGGAAATTCCTTTAGGAATTCAAGCAAATTCCTTGTTCGGAAATTGATTTAGAAATTTCTTCGGGATATGTTTTAGGAAATCCTTCAGAAATTCTTTTGAGAACTTCTCCAGAAATTAATTCCAGGAATACAGTAGACGTTCGATAACTGCAAGTCATTTAACTGCAATTCGATAGTTGCAACAGTTTTGAAGTTATCGGACCGCTAAACTTCAAACTGATGTCAAACTCAATGACAGCTGCATTACGCTGCACATTTAGATTCACTTTTATTGCATCTGACGTCGATTGACAACCGTTTCATTAACTGAAAAGTAAACATTTTGCAGTTATCGAACGGCTACTGTAATTAAAAAATTAAGCTAGGAATTCCTTGAGACATTCCTTCTGAAAATCCTCTGGAAAAAAAATCCAAAACTTCATCCAAGAAATCCTTCGGAAATCCTTTTAGTAAAGCCACACGGATTTTATTTTTGATATTCCTGCAGTAAATTCCGGAAATTTTGTAGGGAAAATTATTTCAGGGATGAACAAGGAAATACTAAAGGTATTTCCAGATGAAATTTCCGGAAGAACTCTAAAAGTAATTTCCGAATGATTCTTAAAAAAAAGTCTGAACAAATTTTTGAAGTGATTTCCGAAAACTTTTCAAAGGACTAGCATTAGCATTAGCATTGAGATCCTTATCTAGAATGCTATCAGAAATCAAGAAGGGGAGTGGTCCTTGATTCCAGTCTTAAACAAAAATAACAAAAGCATGAGGATTACTACTCCTAGCCACGCCCATCTTCACCGTAACTAGGGAGAGGAAGGAAGTGTTGATATAGTACTTACTTAACGAGAGGCCGCCGACTTAGCGACACCCTCATAAGTACCACGGAGTTGGATGCTGAGGAAGGTATTCGTTGGGTCAGTAACCGTGGTAGATCTTACCCCGTAACACACCACGTAAAGGTGTCTACCCAGCATTACGGGTAATTCCGAAAACTTTTCAGAGGACTATCCAAAAATTTTTGACTAATTAAATTTCCTAATAAATGTCCGAAGGAATTCCTAAAAAATCGAAAGAATTCCTAGATGATGTTCTAAAGAAACTCCGGAGGGATTTCTTATGGAATTACTGGAAGAAATTCTTTGAGAAATTCCTGAAATAATTGCTGAAGGCATTTCTTAAAAAAGTTCGAAGGATTCCAAATCTGAAAAAACCCATTTCCGCAGGAATTTGTAGAGCAATTTCCATAAGAAATTTTTGAAGGAATTCTCCTAAGGAAATTTCGGAAGGTTCCCCTGATTTAATTTCCGTAGGTATTCCGACAAGAAAACTCTTTAAATAATACCCTAAGCATATTTCGAAGAAGTTCTCAAGACGCAAGTATTCCTTAAGGATTTTTTTTAGTTTTCCTAAAGGAATTTTCGAAGGAATATCCTAATGCATTTCTAAAAGAATTTCTGGATCTACTTTTAAGCATTTTTTGAAAGAATTTGCCTAAAGAATCCTTGGAAGAAACTCCGAAGGAATTCTTGGAGGAATGTACATCTATATATATAAAACTCAATGTTTGTATGTTTGTTCCAGCATAACTTCTGAACGCATTGACCGATTTCAACCAAATTTGGAACACACATTCTTTATCTTAAAGAGACGACGATAGGGGGGTTACGGATGCTCTTTGGAAAAGGGGGAGGGTGTGGTGGGAGGGGTCTTGCTTAGTCATCGGTCAACTCAGTGTACCTTCTGAACCCCTTGGCCGATCTCAATCAAATTTGGATCACACATTCTTTATCTTAAGGAGACGACGATAGGAGGGTTATGGATGCTGTTCGGAAAAGGGAGAGGGTGTGGGGGAGGGTTATTGCTTAGTCATCGATAAACTCAGTGTACCTTCTGAACCCCTTGGCCGATCTCAACCAAATTTGGAACTCACATTCTTTATCTTAAGGAGACGACGATAGGAGGGTTACGGATGCTCTTTGGAAAAAAGGGTGGGTAAGGGGGGAAGGGTTTTGCTTAGTCATCGATCAACTCAGTGTACCTTCTGAACCCCTTGGCCGATCTCAACCAAATTTGGAACACACATTCTTTATCTGAAGGAGACGACGATAAGGGGGTTACGGATGCTCTTTGGAAAAGGGGGAGGGTGTGGTGAGAGGGGTCTTGCTTAGTCATCGATCAACTCAGTGTACCTTCTGAACCCCTTGGCCGATCTCAATCAAATTTGGATCACACATTCTTTATCTTAAGGAGACGACGATAGGAGGGTTATGGATGCTGTTCGGAAAAGGGAGAGGGTGTGGGGGAGAGTTATTGCTTAGTCATCGATCAACTCAGTGTACCTTCTGAACCCCTTGGCCGATCTCAACCAAATTTGGAACTCACATTCTTTATCTTAAGGAGACGACGATAGGAGGGTTACGGATGCTCTTTGGAAAAAAGGGTGGGTAAGGGGGGAAGGGTTTTGCTTAGTCATCGATCAACTCAGTGTACCTTCTGAACCCCTTGGCCGATCTCAACCAAATTTGGAACACACATTCTTTATCTTAAGGAGACGACGATAGGGAGGTTGGGCATGCTCTTTGGATATAAAAGATGGTATGTGGGAAGGGGTATTGTTTAGCAATCGATCAACTCAATGTAAGTCTTGAGCCCCATGACCGATTTGAACCAAATTTGTGTCAAATATTATCTGTCCTAAGGCAACGATTTTAGTGGATATTGGTAGGTCCTTTTAAAATGGGGAGGTTGTGAGAGAGGGGTATTGTTTAGTTAGCGATAAATTCAGCATAACTTCTGTACCCATTTACCGATGTCCACCAAATTTAGAACCCATATTCTCTGTCTAAGGAAGACTATATCAGACTGGTAGGACTGTCATAGCTGAACGAGAGAGGGTATATTTGGTCGAGGTTCAGCCAAAACGCACCAAGCGCCAACGAAAAAATACCGATTTTTCTGCTCAAACTTTCGTTTAGCAGATTTAATTGATCGTAAATCGTATCGGATATCCCTCAACCGCATAACTGAGGATATCCTACTGCAAATGTACGTTTAAAGTGATATGAAACTATTTCCGTTGTCTTACGAACAAAATATCACAAGTCAGTCGAAAAGCCGCTTGGTGCGGTACTATACTGCGGTACATAATACTATTTGGCCTAAGGTCATTCAACATGAAGTGAATTTGGGATAATTATGAACAGCATCACAAAAATCTTTCATAGAAATCATGCATTTGCTGGGTATAAAGCAATGATAATTGTTACCCTTTATCGGAATCATAGTTTGCCCAGTGCAAAGCAATGAATAATGTGTTTCCTTCTGGATGGTGGATGTTATTGCTCCTTTAAAAGTAAGCATTTCCTCGGAATAAGGCAATGGTGGGTGTGATTCCTTCTTTAAAATATGCGTTTGCCCGGAATAAGACATCGGTGGATGTTTTCCCTTCTTTAGAAATAGACGTTTGCCCGGAATAAGGCTATTCAATTCTCTTCTTCAAAATCAGTCAATATTTCCAAAAACCTTCTTTTAATCAAATGATGAAGTATCAACAAGTAAACACAATTACCCTGTTAACCAATTGGTTTTATTATTTTCCGATTGTGAAAAAAAACTGCTAACCAAACTGGCAACTCCGAGCAAAGCCGGGTACAGAAAGCTAGTAGAAAATAAAAAATCTCGGAAATCCATCCATCCATATATATAAAACTCAATGTTTGTATGTTTGTATGTATGTTTGTATGTATGTTCCAGCATAACTTCTGAACCCATTGACCGATTTCAACCAAATTTGGAACATACATTCTTCATCTTAAGGAGACGACGATAGGGGGTTAGGGATGCTTTTTGGAAAAGGGGGAGGGTGTGGAGGGAGGAGTATTGCTAAGTTATTGATCAACTCAGTGTACCTTTTGAACCCTTTGGCCGATTTCTATCAAATTTGGAACACACATTCCTTATCTTATGGAGCCGACGATAAGCATGCTCTTTGAAAAAGGGGGAGGGTGTAGGGGGGAGGGGTATTTATTAGTTATCGATCAACTCTGTGTGACTTCTGAGCTCCTTGGCCGATTCAACGAAAATTGGAACACACATTCCTTATCTTACGGAGACGACGACGAAAGGATTAGGGATTTTTTTTGGCAAAAGGGGGAGGGTGTGGGGGAGGGGCATTTCTTAGTTATCGATCAACTCTGTGTAACTTCTGAGCCCCTTGGCCGATTCCAACCAAATTTGGAATATACATTCCTTATCATAAGGAGACGACGTTCGGGGGATAAGCATGCTCTTTGAAAAAGGGGGAGGGTAGGGGGGGAGGTGTAATGTTTAGTTATCGATCAACTCAGTGCAACTTCTGAGCCCCTTGGCCGATTTCAACCAAATTTGGAACACACATTCCTTATCTTAAGGAGACGGCAATAAGAGGTTAAGCATGCTCTTTGAAAAAGGAGGAGGGTGTGGGGGGAGGAGTATTGTTTGGTAATCGATCAATTCAGTGCAACTTCTTAACCCCTTGGCCGATTCCAACCGAATTTGGAACACACATTATTTATATTAAGGAGACGACGATACGGGGGTTAAGCAAGCTCTTTCAAAAAGGGGGCGGGTGTGGGGGGAGGGATATTTCTTAGTTATCGATTAACTCTGTGTAGCTTCTGAGCCCCTTGGCCGATTTCAACCAAATTTGGAACGCACATTCCTTATCTTAAGGAGACGACGATAGGGGGGTTAAGCATGTTATTTGAAAAAGGGGGAGGTGTATTGTTTAGTAATCGATCAATTCAGTGCAACTTCTGAACCCCTTGGCCGATTCCAACCACATTTGGAACACACATTATTTATCTTAAGGAGACGACGATACAGGGATTAAGCAAGCTTCTTGAAAAAGGGGGTGGGTGTGGGGGTAGCGGTATTTCTCAGTTATCGATCAACTCTGTGTAACTTCTGAGCCCCTTGGCCGATTTCAATGAAATTTGAACACACATTATTTATCTTAAGGAGACGACGATAGGGGGGTTAAGCATGCTCTTTGAAAAATGGGGAGGGTGTGGGGGGAGGTGTAATGTTTAGTTATCGATCAACTCAGTGCAACTTCTGAGCCCCTTGGCCGATTTCAACTAAATTTGAAACACATATTCCTTATCTTAAGGAGATGACGATAGGGGGGTTAAGCATGTTTTTTGAAAAAGGGAGGGTGTGGAGGTAGGTGTTTTGTTTAGTAAACGATCAATTCAATGCAACTTCTGAACTCCTTGGCCGATTTCAACTAAATTTGAAACACATATTCCTTATTTTAAGGAGACGATTGCCCGGATTCCTAAAAAAACAAATTCTTGACAATGACATTTTTCCGGTAATGACATTTCAAAAAATAATGAAAATGATACTTCCTGATACACATATCCCAGAATATGACATATCCCTGAGTGAAGTAAGCCATTAACATAACACTATTTGGCCTAAGGTCATTCGACGTGAATGGCATTTGGGATAATTATGAACAGCATCAGAAAAATCTTTCATAGGAATCATGCATTTGCTGGGTATAAAGCAATGATAATTGTAACCCTTAATCAGAATCATGGTTTGCCCAGTGAAAAGCAATAATTAATGTTTTCCTTCTGGATAGTGGATGTGATTTCTTCTTTAAAAAAAAAAAGCATTTGCCCGGAATAAGGCAAAGGTGGGTGTGATTCCTTATTTAAAAATATACGTTTGCGTGGATTAAGGCATCGGTGGATGCTTTTCCATCTTAAGAAATAGACGTTTGCCAGGAATAAGGGTATTCAAACCCACGATCCCTTCTTCGAAATCAGTCAATGTTTCCAAAAGCTTTCTTTTAATCAAATGATGAAATATCAATAAGTAAACACAATTACCCTGTTAGGGTAACCGTACCCTTAGTGGAGGTAGCACCAATAGTGGAGGTAGTGGGGTTTTAACGAAATTTATCATATTTATACACTTTATGATGGTTTCAGTTGATGCGTCGTGCTTTAAATATCCTGTTAAATGCAACTTATCCTAATATTTTGCTCGGAAAACTATTGAAAACAATGATTTTCCTTAACAAAATTGACTCCCTTGCACCTATAGTGGTGCAACTGTACCAATAGTGGCGAGTCTCATAAGAAACGAATGGATAGCACCACTATGGGAACCAAAATTAATTTTTACCTCCACTAAAGGAACAGTGTACCCATAGTGGTGCAAGCAATATTTGGTAATTGTTGATGTTAAATGACATCTATCTCATTTTTGTTAGCAAATTTATTTGTTTTTCTATTGACTAAGATATAAAAGCTGTAAATTTTCCATAATTATCAATTTTTAAAAAATATTTTCTTTTGTGGATCTACTAATACCTCCACTATTGGTACCGTTACCCTAACCAATTTGTTTTATTATTTTACGATTGTGAAAAAAAAACTGCAAACCCAACTGGCAATTCCGAGCAAGGCCGGGTACATAAAGCTAGTTCCTTAATAAATTAGTTCGGAAATTCTTGAAAGGAATTCCGGCGGAATTAAGGGAGCCGAGAGAATGGAACAACTGGAAGATTTTCTGAATTTCTAAAAATTTGCTAAAGAAATTTCTGAAGAAAATTCCGGAGGAGTTTTCAAAAGAAATGTCAGACAAAGAAATTTTCGAGAATTCCTAAAGAAATTTGTTCATGTATTTCTAGATTTATTTGCGGAAAATTTTCCAAGAAATTCTTTGAGGAATTTAGTAATGAATCACTGGGAGAATTTCCTATACACTACTTAGAGAAATTTACGATGGAACGCTTGGAGGAATTTTTGAAGGTATGACTGTAAAAACTTCTGAATGACTAATCAAATTAATTTCTAAAGGTATTTACGAGGATAAATATATGAAATATCACCTGGAGGAATACTGGAGAAATTTCCTAAATTAAAGAAAATTCCTAAGGAATATCTGAGAATATCTGAAGAAGTATGATGGTGGATCGACTGCAATTGTGATATGTTTGGCTTTTTTTTTACTACTGTCCGGATTTTAAAAGGAATTTCTGGATATATTTCTAGAAGAATTCAAATATTTCTGAAGAAACTCTTGCAGAAGTTTCTGAAGTAATTTCAGAATGAACTCTTTTGGAAATTTAAAAATTTATACGAAAATTCCATTTGCAATTCTTTCGGGGATTCGTTTAATAGTTATTCAGGAAATTTATTCAACAATTCCTTCAGAAATTCATTAAGAAATTCTTTTCGAAACCCTATTCAGAATGTTCTTTGGAAATTCGTTCGAAAATTCATTAGGAAATTCCCCCTGAAATACATTTTGAAATTCCTCCAAGAATTTCTTTAAGAATTTCTTCAGAAAATCTTCCAGATATTTTTTCGAGAACTAATCCAGGAATCATTTATAAAATTTTCCGAGTAGCTCATTTGTATACTCCTCCAGGGACTCTTTCGTAAAACTTCCCAAAAATACAGGGCAATATAAAAATACATTGTCTGGAAATCTAAAAAGAAGGGGACGTCATAGTTGAATCACCCCTAACATATATAAAACAAGTGCAATCGACTCAAACAATAATTAGTTTTGTCCATGGGACGAAAATGCAACCATTTTTTCATTCATTTGCCTTTAAATTAAAAATCAAAAATATTATGTTTTGCCTTTCTCGTATGTATTTTTCTAAGGACATAACTGGAGCCGTCATCAATTCTGGCAATGTTTCTCATTGTTTTGCCTTTCTCGTATTTTTTTGTTTTCATCAACTTCTGAAAGCAGTTATGAGTAATGCGTCATTCATACTAGTCAAACATCACCTTTACAAAACCATCAGACCAAACACAATCATCGACGACCACACTCCATGTACGTAGGAAGCGTCTTGCTTGTGTGGGAGTGATTCATACGCAAATGATGCGATTCCAAGCAGGGGAAGGCGAACTATCAGAATGAACATTCAAACGATTGCCTGCGTTTCAATGAACACACGGTGAGTGCGGCGCTCGCACTCCTGGGTTACCGATTGAGTGGCGCTTGTACAAAAAGCGAAGTTCAACAGACGACGACGGCGACGTCGATCCAAGCATCATCTGGTAAATTACTTTTGCTTCTCGTAAACTCGAGAGTCGAGGGATCACCGCACAAAAGATGAGGGTGCTGGCTGATGGCACACCGGTGCGATATTCTCTTCCATCCTTACATACACTCACACAATGGAGGCGCGTAACGGTGGACTGTGTACACACAATCCGGTCGGTCGGTCGGTTCTGCCGTGGACGATGCTGTGAGAGAGCGGTATTTACGGGACGACGTGCACGACGAAGAACGCCTGCTGCTGGGGTGAGGGCGAGGACGATTGGAACACTGAACAGTGAACCGTCGTTGTCGTCGTCGTGTGAGATATGTGCCTCGTTTGCTGTAGCTGACTGGCTGCTGCTGCTGCTGGCGTTGGTGCGGTGTGTCGTACCTATCGTACATACAATTTAGTAGCGACCGAAACGTCGCAGCGTAAACACGAGATTATGAGCCCTCCACAGAACGCATATACAAATTAAATTAGAGGTGTAGTGTTCCGAGAGTGATCTTATACATAGAGTAGGAAGAAGAAGACGAGCGCGCGATTCAGACGTGTCGAGCTCCGCGGCAAGGACCCAAGGTGTGATAAGAAAAAAAAAAAACAAATTAGCAATCAGGTGCACTGCCGCTGCACCTTGCGACCGATCGCGTTGTTCCGTTAAATCGTTTCCGGTTGCCGGTGTGTGAGAGGGTTCGCGACGCGTCGCATAAATCCGCGCGTTCAAGGATTCCAACCGTTTATTGTTTTAGTAGTGACCTCACTGATCACGTCGCCGTCGCACCACACAGAACAAAGAACCGCAATCCACACACCTTCCACACCTATTCGAGACACAAAGGAATACAGTTCGCCAAGTTCGAAGAAGGTAGTGCGTAAGCAGTTTCGTTCTAGTTGTTTTACTTAGAAGAAAAAAAATCAAGGAAAACCAGACAACGAATCGTTCTCTGCCTAATGACAAAAGCCTGTTAGCAACAAAGTGTTTAGTGCAATAACACGGGCAGCGCAACCGCGGTGGAATACGCCCCCTCACAAAGGTGATCCTTGGGCGGAAAGTGATCTTGTTTACTGCTGGTTCCTACTACGGTGAAAGTGAGACTTAGAGCTTAGAGCGCGATAAAGTGTAGGAAGGATGGAGCCGAACCGGAATCGAAGCAAACACTGATACGGCACTGAGTAATCGCGCAGAAAACCAGGTTACTGGTCACCGATAGCAATATGGATTGAGATTCCCGTAGAATGACCAGACCAGTGATTCATCCGGAAAGTTTTGAGTTTTTCCCCATCGTTTTTTTGGTTTGATGATTGATGAAACAACAGTTCCAATTCCGGAAGTTTGAAGTGCGTAAAGTGTGCGTGTTCGAGTGAAGTGGTGATACCGAAGACCAAACGGCGGAGTGTGGAAAGTGCCAGGAAATCCGAGTGAAGGCGGCGGGAGCGTTGAATCCCACACCGACCGGTTACCAATGTTGTCTTGTCTGGTGCCGCCACGTTTCGGACAAGAAGACTGTGTCATGCCGTCATCCGCCACGTTCGCCTTGCAGTGTATGTATTTTGATTTATTCTGTTTGAAATTTTAAAAAATATCAATGATTTGCAACACGGGTCACTCGTTCCAAATGGGTATTCTGGGGAATAAACAAAGCTGGGTTTCAGTAGATTTCGATTTGCTATAAAATTTGATAACGTGAATTCGAAAATGCCAAAATAAAATGTGTTTCCATTTGTACTCCTAGTTGTAGATCGTTAAGTTATGTTGACTAGTCAATGTTGTACGGAAAATCAAATTAAATAGTTCTGAACTGTAGAATATAAGAAGAAGTTCTGAACTTGTTTGGAGATATTCCTTCAAATACGTCTTAAACCAATAATCAAATTGTGGATAAGAAATATTTTTGAAGCGGCTCACACTAATTTAGGAATTCAACATCGTCTCATTGATATAAATTTGATTTCAAGTGGACAATGTATATAAATACTAATGAATGAAATTAACTTTCACATGCTTTTGGATGAGGATTGCAAAACTTCTCAAAAATGTATCACTTGATCGAAACGTAAAAGAAACTACATTGTGGAAAAAGTGAATTCTAGCAGTTCGAGCATTTTTGTTTTAATTTGCGTCGAATTGGAGTTCAGTTTGAACTTGATTGAAAAATACGACAGTGTGAAGTTTAAAACTCGTAAAATATTATTATTTTAAACTATTTCTTCTAGAGTTCTCTCAAAAAGATATTCATTAAATTCTATTTGGAATAAAGAGGTTATTTTCCGACTATTTACCATTAAAATGATCCGCGGCAAGACTCTTCTGATTTATCAGTTTTAACAGTGAGTTTATTCAATTATCAATCATGCAATCTTCATATGCATGTGAATGGTTGATTTTTGTTGGCCAAATATGACGAAAAAACAAAAAAGGAACAGTTGTTTTGTGATTCCCGATCATAACACTTGTTTTCAACATTTGAGAAACAAAACGGTCGATTTGGTACAGTGTTTGAAACAATTCAAAGTTGAATACTCCTACTCCTAGTGGCGTCTCCTGGGACGCCACCGAGAAATAGTTTCACGAACAAAAGCATACTTATGTGTTCTGCAAACAACATCATCCTGAAGGCAAAACATTTGACCGGAATATTTGAATTAGAGTGATTTTGGACTGAATATACGAATTGTTATGTCTCGCTTATCGGTTTTAGTAGGATTTTGTATTGGTCTCTGTAGTATATGTATATTTTTTTAAAGAGCTTATCACACAGTTACAAACTTTGTTAAACTGTTTGATATCTTAGTATCGTGGGTGACCGGAATCCGACCATTTCATGAAATATCAATAAATTGAAGGGGGTTGAAAGTAAATAATTCATGAATATTTTTTTATCCTGTTCATATACTAGACAGAAAGCATTTTGGCTGTTGAAATGAAAAGCAGGCTTTGAAATTAAAACAACACAAATCAAAAACAAATCACCACCCTGAAAACGCGGAGTTTTAAGTTGCCGTTCGTTCAAGTGTTGATCATAATTATACCAAAAGTGACTGTTTTGGAATGCAAATCGCATTAAATAAAATAAGTTCAGTAGAATATAAATCAAAGAGATTGCTTCACAGGATGCGTATTGAACTATTTACAGTGATAGTCTAGTCAGTAGGTCAATAGGCTTTAATTTGAATATTCAGTCAAAAATAGCTGCACGGATTTTGATCCTTTGATTTGTAATCCGTACAGGATTGTTGGATTTCGATTCAGGTGGTGTTGAATACGTTCAATATTTTAACAAGTTTTTCGTAGTTTTAAATGAGTAGAAAAAAGTGGAACACTTAAAAAATAGAGACCCTAATGCACAGCCTGTATCAACGTCGAACATTTCATTTGCATTCGATTCGTATTGTGTGGACACTTTTACAACTACTGAAGTTTTTAGACGGTAGCTAAAAATGAAAATAGTTCCATAGGATTTGGACTCTCTTTTCAGGTGCTTGCCACGCAAGATACAATATCATCCTCCGATAACCGTCCCTAACGGTCTAAATGTTAAATTGAAAGACAGGCACACAAGTGTACTAGTTTTTATATTTAAGAAGTCTCATAACATACCTTCTGCCAGTCTTTGGCCGTTCAGACCGCTAGTCAGCTTCTTCCATACTTTCTCATACGATTGACCCGCTTCGCAAAACTTTTGCTTTCTGGTCGCCGACGGATTCGCACTCATCCGGTTAATCAGCAAGTGCAACTGCTTCCGGTTGGTAACTCGTACGTCGAAATCATGATTTTTTACATTTAAATCCATTTACGATCAGAATTTAAAAAGGAAAACTTACCGCTTGGTTTACATTTTTTTGATTTTGAACCCTTCTCGATCCCTTAAATCGACGTAACACAAGTCTCGCTTGATATTATCGTTCCAATCAGACTTTTGTCGACATATGTCGACTATTAGAATGCAATGAGCGTTCATCGAAGTTCATTCAGTTCATTCGACAATAATATTGTCCCTTTATTCAGATACGGGAATTGGGAAATTGCGTGATGCGAACGACTCTTGGAACGACTCGACTCGTTTCGAATCGCGCGAGACGTTTTTGCATAGACGCATTTTTTCACTGCTACACAGACTCCCGATCTATAATTTATTTCTCAGTTATGATCTCTCATCTCAAATATGAATAGCAGCCTACTTCGATTGAAAATCGTTTTCCTTGCTTTGTTTCAGCTGTTTTAGTCACTGTTTTAAGTCACTGGAAACAATAAAACGTGTAGCGTCTTTTTTTAAATAAAGATCGAATGAACATGATTTCGAAATCTTTAGGAAATATGCATCTAAAGAAAAATCGGGCTCACAACACATTGCAGACACCACTACTTCTTTAACTAATCTAAAGTTTATCTAATTTTTGTTCTCTATGCTCCTCCACTTTTATAAAATATCATCGGTTCAACTTTTTGTTCTTTTAAAAATGGAGAAAAGAGGAGGAGTGTATTTAAGGCAGTGGCGTCGCGTAACCTCACTTTTTACCTGTGCATTGACCCAAAAAGTGAAAATTTTGATATTTCGACAGCCCAAATGGAAAAGAAAATTATCAGAGCCGTTTATACTAATCAAAATCTAGTTATTCTAGGCATTTCCGCACACCAATTCCTTAAATTTAAACTCAGTGCACAGGTAGATTGAGGCTAGGGAAACGCCACTGATTTAAGGTCATGAACGTTCTATGATCGTTCCCTTTTTTCTTCGATAAAAATAATTTCAGCCTAGTTTATCTCTGAACGTTGAGAAGTGGTTGCAGGATGGTTTGAGTAGGGTTAGAAATTTTTCGTCAAGCCAGGATGAACTATCGGGGTTCTGGCACAGTAAATCCATCTACAATAATAATAACAATCTATAATAAAAGTTTCATTTTGTATAATTTTGTCCAGCTCGTTTCCATTAGAGGAGTTTGTAAATCGGTGCCTGTAGAGTTAGTCGTTTTGGGTAGCCAGGTCGTCAGATTTATTTGAACAGATTGATGTCCTTCAAGAAGCTAATGGTCTTCCATTCGTCCAGAGTGTTTTTCCATAGGTCGGTTGTCGTGTTTTGTGACCCGTGCGGAGCCCCGGCAAAACAACCTGCTCGCGTCAGTTTATCAGGCCACCTCTCTGGAGGGGTCAATATTTGCCAGTCCCGTTCAATGTTTGCCAGTGTATCAGCGTACTCGTTTTCCCAAATGCCACAGTGGCCGGAGATCCACTACATCCAACCAGTGGATGGCAGATTTTAATGCAGTTCTGCCTAAAATCCTTACAAAAACTGAATAATAATTTGGCATATACAATTTCGGAAGATTTTAATACAATTGTTGTAAATATTGAAATCTTACAGATTTGAATTATTTTAAAACAATATCTTTATAAAAAGCTTACAGAATTGTATATGCCAAGATACAATGATTGTCGGATATGTTTTTTGGGTGTAGAGGGTAACATCACTGTCAAAGACCTCTTCGATTGACTGTATGTAGGGATATTTGCTGGTAGGAGTCAGAGGCTTCGCTATGGGTCGGGTCGGAGACTGGAGGATGGCCGTAGCTTCCGCAGAGAATACCGACCAATAATGGTTTGGTAGACGGTAGGAAGCTTATTTGATGGCGTCACAGGCGACACCTACCTTCGGATTTCGAAACGTCCGTGAAAATCATTTTTTTTCGGAACTCGGGTATTTGTTCGAAATTCGCTCGTTGAATAGAGTCTGAACATTTTTAGAAAGCTCCTCCGCCAGCTTTTTGATCCTAAGCGGCGGAGACCGACAATCCTGGGAAGGCGTTTCTAACAATTTGATAATCTAAGCGAAATATTTTCTTTTTTAAAAACAGCAAACAAGCGTTCTCGCACGTCATGACTTGATCATTGATATTTATCCATGATTGTACCAATATCGCAGCTGATGTTGCTTTACAGATACCTCAAACCTATCTCGATTGAAATCCGGTCTGAAGTATTAGCTTTCAAAAAATTCATTAAATTCCAAACAAGTTACTAGACGTTTAGTTATTGGAGACGTAATCGTTTAACGGAGAATAGAATACCTTCAATTAAGGTTAATATTTTTTCGGACATTGGAGTGGCCAAACAAGCGGTGCTGTGGCCATTAAAATTATTTTTCCAAGCTTACCTTGGCCGTTTGCTATACATCATGTTGTAGTGCAAGTTTGGTTTCATCAACAACATCGGTTTGACATTTATAGCATCGGTACTTTTGCTTCTGAAGGAATTTCGGTAAGAAGTTCCCGAACAAATTTCAAACTAATTTCTGGAAAGAGTGGTACTAAAAGCACATGGCTGTTTTTTTTGTCTAGGACTAGATGACGGTAATTTGAATGTTGAGTAATTACGAGAAAAAATTTGAGCCCTCCAATAATTTCTATCGAAAAAGGTTTTTCAAAATATTCACTTGTTTGAATTGCAAAAATCTATACATGGCACGTTTGTTTTTATCTGGAAATTAATTTAAGCACCTGAAACAAATCTCGAAAAATCAGGGAATTTTGTTTTAACAGATGAGAAGCCACCCCGATTTACCTGACTAAATAAAAAATCACAACGCCATAATAATAGCGGAAGCTTTCCAATATGACCAATAACAATTCGATGGAATAATCGGATTACCCCAATTTTTCTTCAAAGGCTTCGATCCAAAAATGGAAACTTGTCGACATTATGCTATTTGGTGCTTTTCAATTGTTCTTCAAAGTTTGAAAGTAAAGTGTTGGGAATTTGAGTCAAACCAACTCTGTGTGACATTTGGCCAAGTTCTTGCGCTACCTTTACTTTGAAAGCTTAGAATTTCATTTTCTTCATGACTTTCCAGACTAGAAACACTTAGAACAGATCAACTAAAATAAGTTCTTTGATTCTTAAGTTATTCTTGTTTTCTAGAGTCTTGTTTCTTAAATCATTATTTGTAGTATTGTGCACAAATTATTGTTTATCTCTCAAGCAAAAATTGCGTCTAAAACCCTCACCGAAATGTGTATTGTTTATTACTAAAGGGTAATATGAACTTCTGAAGTTTTGTGTCATGTTGTTGTTGCGATTTGCGTTTTTGGCTTGAGGAGCAGTGCCTCATATCCGCCACTAGCGGGGACAAGTATTGATTCTGGCTGCAGCAGCCATTCCTTGAGCAGTACGAAGCTGACAAGAAAACAGAATTTCGTAACGCTGGTAACGTCTGCAACGTAAGCTGTCATTTTCTCTGCGAAGAAATATTTCTTCTTATTAGTCGGTAAGCAAACGTTTCATTCGGGCTATCCTTGAGCAGCTATGTAAATTATTTCAGTAATTGAAGTAGTTCTTCTTTTTTATGATAACCGTACAAGGCTTTATGCCTAATACACTGCATATACGGAAAGAGTTCAATTTGATGATGGGAGAAATGTCATTTTCAGGGTTCGTAATGTTCACTCAATCTCAGCAGTACAGGATGCTCCCTCACGAAAACTTTCGGGGAAGAAAAACAGTCTGGAGTCTGATTGCCGTGGGAAATTGGTTTGCTCGTTTTCTTTTATGTATATCCGAGCATTTTAGGTGCCATCAGCAATGCAAACGGTAGTAGCCTTTGTGGAACAAATAACATGGTACACACTTAAATTATTTTGTAGACCTCGGCAAAATTTTTGCCGAGATTCCAACAGCCGAGATCTCGGTAATATTTTTTACTGAAATTCGGTAATTCCTTTACCGATATTTTGCCGAAAGTCGGCAAAGTTGATGTTTTTCCGAGGTCTCGGTAAGCCTCACACCTCGGAATTTGGACGGCGGGATTTTTCCCCATGTATTTTTACATATGCGATGTTTTCGGATTTCGGCACGGAAAATCAAAATCCCGACCCCATTTAAAACGCACGGGGACCAAGAAACTTCATTATTCATGCCAGTCTTGACTTCATCATTATGCTGGTTAACAACCAAACACTGTCAATAAAATGCTTTTTTTCTGTATAGCGTTATTTAGTGATAAAGTCAAGATGTTAATAACGAATGACCAGAGATTGTTGAGATGTGTGTCTGGAATCGAACATAATTGGACATACTCGACTACGGTCGACAAGTCTCCAGACAAAACTCGAGTCGCTTTCAAGAGAATATAGATCAAGCATCTTTTTCAAGAATCTGCAACGAAATGCTAATTAGCTTCGTCTAGGACTCTCGGAGATATCCTTGGTCTCAAAAACTCTCCGAAGCGTGGGTGCCATGTTGCTTTCCATTCAGTGTGTGTGGAATCAGTCTTAACGCTCAATCATCGAGACTTCATGCGCGAGACGACTCGCTTGCGATTCTGTAGGAGGAGCAACGCGCTTGAGTTTCTCGGACAGAATTGCATCGCCGAATTTCGCTCTACAAAGCGTCAACACGCAATCAAGGCGTATGTTTTGTTTACATACGGATTTATTAGCCATTGTATCAAGCGAAAAAAGTTAATGCAATGCATTTAACAATGAAGAACATCTGATGGGATTTGGCTCTCGCGCGATTTGAATTGCCGGTGAGAATTTGAGATTTTACCAACACTGTATCACTACCGAGAAGAGCTCTTGACGCGACGTTAATGAAATCTGGTTACAATATCATTTCCATATCATACATTATACTTCTGACAAATCCGGATAGTTCCTCAAATAGTTTCAAACGTGTGTGGAAAAGCCTATGCATTTAAAATAGCAAACGATGTTTCTTCATGTTTCTACTAGAATAATTATACATGAATTAATGAAATAAACACCTGGTCACTTTTTTCCTGATTTTTTGAATAATTTCTAGAAATTTCCTACTTTTTCCTGCATTTCCCGCATGGACTTTCTATTCCCGCATATTTCCCGCATTTCCCGATTTTCCGACTCCCTGGTCATCCTGCTACATGCAGATAGCGTGGTGGTGTGGCTAGAGTGAGCGCATTCCTTACGGCTATTATTGTTGACATGCTGGGTTCGAGTCCCACGGTGGCCATACAATTTTTATAATTGTTCTGCGATTATTCTCGCGAAAAGTGAGTGAGAGGTAAAAAAGAGGTGAACGAAAAAGGAATTTCATCTAATTGGCATGATTTTCGTTTATCCTGCAAGGCTAGCTCCAGAGAATAGATTGGTGGGTGAATAATGTTCCTCATTTATAAACAACGAAAATAGATTCTCCCTGAGCCCGAAAAACGCTTGGTTTGGTCTAATCGAAACGAAAAGTCAGAACACTGGCTTTGTGCAATATTGCGAAGGAACAATTTTCCGCAAGGAAGAGTGACAGCTCTGTTTTAGGTATATAGCAGGCGTTATTGGCGTTACGAAATTTTCTCTACTTGCCAGCTCCGTACTGCTCATGGAATTGCAGTAGCGGAATCATTCCATTATCTATTTGCACAGTACTATTCAGTGGCGTCGCGTAACCTCACTTTTTACCTGTGCACTGATACAAAAAATGAAAATTTTGATATTTCTACAGCCCAAATGGAAAATAAAATTATCAGAGTCGTTTAAACTAATCAAAATCTAGTTATTTTATACATTTTCGCACGAAAATTTCTTAAAAGTCCAGTGCACAGGTAGATTGAGGTTAGGGAAACGCCACTGGTACTATTGAAGTCCGTACTACCCTTTAGTTAGCAATCACTTCTGTAACAGTTTTAGTAACATTGACGACAATGGCGACAACCAAGAAAGTAGGTATTTCATACAAAATATTACCCCTATAGGCGAATCAACAATACTAATTCAAAATTCAACTGAGTTCATGAAAAAATGTTTTAAAATTACAACATCGTATGAATTGTGTTTGCGCTTCGACATATTATCAGATTTTCTGGATATGATACTCTGCGCGGCTTTTGTAATGTTCCCAAATGGGTAGTTGCACAAACTTCACCCGGCGAATGACTGTCGAAAGGTACGGCCGCACCAAACGATACACCGCAATGCTATTCACCCATAAGAATCAAGTAAACGGGGTGCAAAAAGCGTTGCGGTACCTTTCCTGAAAGGTGCGTGCAATTTTGAGAAAATTAAGCTATACCAAGCATTCGCTCAATTGGGGATACCTTCAGGAAGCAGATGACTGTAATGAACAACACAATGACAGCTAATGTCATTTATCCGTGCGTACCACCTTATTACATTGTGATTGTGAGTAATTTACCTTCCTACCGGAGAAGAATCTGCCGTGTTCGTTCGTCGTGGCCTTGTGATTTGCATTCGGTACCATCAGGAAGAGGATCTATTTTTAACTCATGACGGTCCCTTGGAAATAAAAACCTAAAAAGGGGAATTGATTGCGTGCCATCCAGCAGAGACGCGCACACGGTGAGGTGACGCGTGCCTTTCAACCGGTTTTGGCCAGTTGTTGACGGAGGGTGAAGCGTTTAAAAATCCGATTTCAGGAAAGGTATTTGCGTGCAAGTGCGCGTCGTTACTGCCACGCACCTTGTCCGTTTGTGGACGATTCCGATTGTGTGGATTGAGACTACGGAGGTTCGAACTGCACCCCTCCGTCAGGGTTAGCAAGAATGAGAATATTTAAATCCCTATCCGTATGGGCGAGGGTGCCGCCAACAAAGGTAAAAGCGGTCGACCAACTCCGTAGTTGGATTAGAATAGAGGTTTAATGAATTTTTGTTTCGGTCCAGCAGCGGCGCAACGTTACCGAAGTTAATTTGATTTCTGGGTGTAAGATAACGCAAGAGCGGATTTGACCATTGTGAATAGTTGACTGATTCTGGGATATTGGACAGTTACAACCCTATTATTAGCTTTTTCGTTCAAGAAAATCAAACAAAATGGATTACTTGGATGGCCTGTACTCAAATTTTGCATCATAACACGAAGCACAATGTTCGAAAAACGATCGCCGCACACGATTATGTGCGGTGTGTGTGGCGTGCTGCTGGCCGCTCGCCAAGCTCCTCCCACTATCGCTTGAAAACCGGTTTTCATCCATCACAAAAGGTGAAACGACGACACCTACCTACCGGCGCGTTGTTGGAACACATTCCCCACAAACGTGCCATGCAACAACAACAACAGCAATGAACAGGTCTTACCTGCGCTGGTATACGACGACGGTGATGGTCGGTGGCATGACCGAACGACCAACCACCGACGATGGCGATGCCGCGCCGTACCGCGCGCGTGTTAGGCCCAATTAAATAGCTACTTCCTCAATTATTATAGCCACACTACATACAGCAACAGACACAGTCAAGAGCGCAATATCGGACTCTGCTGGTGGGACTGATATAATAATGCGGTACCTGCCTTCGTGGCCGGTTAGCGGGGGTTAAACGATGGATGTTTGCATTTTGTGATTGAAACAATTGGTCCTATGTGAGTGTGGTGATGGATCCCCTTATTGCTGGATTTGTCTTTTCCGTGTCTGGTTTTAGAATTCTTGACTACGGAGCGTAAACATCACAATGCAAAATTCGTGAATCGATCATTGCAAATCCTATTATGAATGCCAAGGAAGGATTTTAAAGTAGTGAGAATTATAGAAAAATCATCGATTGAACTAATATGAAATACAATACTGTGATTTACATGAGTGAATTATAAAAAACGAGCTCCATAAATGTATAAAACATAAAACATCTAACTTTTTGTGAATTTTTGCCCCCGATTTTTTAAACATTACTACTTTAAGCATCTTAAAATAAACAAGTTGAAGACAAAACAATGTTATCAATTGGATAGGATTGAAATCGAGCTCAATAGGAACCCCGCTGAGATTTATTTGTGAGGTTTAACCTATCTAAAGATAGTGACCACACTCCAAAATAAGAGGCCACAAAATGGTCGTAGTCCGTGCACGCACGTGTTAGAAATTCTTATCGTTTACCTTCTTATCAACTCATTCGAGAATTTGTAGCCCATTCCACGGCCTTATCAGTGCCAGTTTGACGAAAAGGTCTAAAAAGTAAACCATCATCGTTGTCTACCTATCCTTATCGCAGTTACGGTAGAGGAGCGTAACCAGGCGGAGCCCGGTCCACATGTGCGATGATGGATGGAATGACGTCACCATTTGAACAGGAAATTCGTGCAAGCTTACCGTTCGTTGCCTACAATCTATGTATGTACATACTATCATTTAGGTAATGAGTTTTGAGCGCCCGATTGCCTCTCCTCTCCGATTAGAGATCACCTCGTCTGACGATCTACTCGAGCTGGGAATGAGGTGAACGCGATTTAACAACCCTCATTATCGGGCGCAAAAATGACAACTCAACAAATAAATGTTACTCTACATTATTATGCCGTTGTGGCGAGGACAATTTTGCATTCTTTGATCTGTTTCGGTAGTTTCATAAAAATCCAAGATGGTATTCGATTACCAAACCATTTTATTGGATTCCGACCGTTACAAATTTAAAACTCGCGAGCTCTCCATATCTTAAGTCTCAGTATCGACTTGTGAAATGAGAAGATGCACCAAGTGCATCGGGACCATCTGCAATGAACCGCAAAGAAACAGCTTAGGCGTATCCGACGGCTGCTGCTAGGCTGGCACACTGCTCAGTCAGTCAGAAGGTTGGTAATGATCGATTAGGGACGCATCCGCTCTCGATTTATTTAGGTTTTTTTTAGCGCTAGCAAAATGATTCGGTAAGAATCCGATCGAACTGAAGTCCATTAAATAGTGATCTTATGAAAACTAAGTAATGAAATTTTAATGAAATACAGTTATACCCCGATTTTATCACCTCCTGGTTTGACTTTGGGGTGAATGTGACAAAATCGGAAACAAATATTTTAATTTTTTAATGCATTTCACTGATATGAAGCAGTTTATGCCTTGGTAAAGCAAAAAGCGTTAACAGCACTTGCAACTTTTAGTCGAAATGGCTTTTGAGTCATTCTAGCTGAGACCGGGCCGGGACTATTTGCACGAGGTTCTTAAAAATGTCTAAAGGTATGTTCATTCGAAAGATTTCGGCGAGTATATTGAGTATCCGAGTTTAATTCATCAGAAAGATGGACCCCTCGTTAGCTATACACGAAATCACTTTTATGGACCCCTCGATTTTTGTCAATTCTTGACTCACCAAAACTGTCATAACTCCAACATTTCTCAACCGATCTTAGAGATCAGCATATCGTTGGAAAGAGGAAGAGTGTGTCCTCAATTTGCAATAATAAAAATATCAGCAGCCGTATTGAATTTGGCCGCCATCTTGGATTTATTTTTAAAAACTATTTTCCACCAATTTTGAATATTAATACATCGATGAAAATCTTAGCTTATATTGTGCATTGTGTCCGAAAATCTCAGGTGTATGTTTTTTCTATCAGAAGTTATGTACGATTTACCAATACCAAAATTCTTGTATTATTAATTACAATAACTTGAATACGGCTCCGTTATGCTCAAAACTTTTGAGCCCTTCAAAAAAAAATACTGTTGTAGATATGCTTTTCATTTTTGAAGAGGTTCATCTTTCTGAAGAATTCAACTCGGATCCTTAATATACTCGCCGAAAGCTTTCGAAAGAACATAAATTTAGGCATTTTTAAGAACCTCGTGCAAATAGTGGCCCGGTTTCAGCGAGAATTACTCTTTTAAAACCTTTGACAGACACTTGTGAATGATTCATAATAACATAATAAACCACTTTCGGTGGAAGTTATTTCATGGAAATCATTGTTGTTTGCATTGCATTGTTTATCAGTTTTGTTATTCAGGTGCTTAAATTAATTTCCAAGTTGCTGCGAAAAACCTTTTTTGAAAGAAAATTTTGAGGACATTTTTTCTCGTAATTACTCAACGTTCAAATTACCGTCATCCAGTCATCGACAAAAAACACCTCCCCCTCCTCGAAAAAAAATCCGCCCACCGAATTCTTTAGAAATTCCTTTGGATATTAATTCGGTAATTTCTTAAAGAAACTTTTTCCAGAAATTAGTTTAAATTTTTTTTTCGGGAATTCCTTCAGAACTTTTTTAAAGAAATTCCTTCAAAAGCAAAAGTATCGATGCTATAAATGTCTTGATGAAACCAAACATCTGCTACAACATGATGTATAACAAACGGCCAAGTTAAGCTTGGAAAAATAGTTTTAATGGCTACAGCACCACTAGCATTGTAGTACTATTGGAAATACCTTCAAAATATGCTTCAGAAGTTCCTTGAGATTTTTTTTAAGGAATTCATTCGAAGATTTTCCTACGAAAACTTTAGAAAACACCGTAAGGAATGCTTCCGGAGATTTCTACAAAAAATCCTGGAGGGATTCCATCGGCAATTCATTTACGATTTTTTTGGATAGTATAGTAAATTATTTTTTAAATAATTTCTTTGGAAATTATTTCTGGAATTCCTGAAAGAAATTGTTCCAGCGATTCCTTTAAAATTCTTCCAGTAATTTTTCAGGAAATCCTTCGGACATTTCTAGAAAATTTCTTTCAATAACTCTGTTTAGAAATTCAGAATCCCTTGAAGAAATCCTTTGAAAATTATTTTAGGAATTCTTTCTAGAATACCTTTAGAAATTCCTTTGGAAATTTCTCTTGGAAAATCCATTCGAAATTCCTTCGAACATCCTTTAGATTTTTTTTAAATCCCTTCAGGTTCTCCTTCAGGAATTCCTTGAAGAATCCTTCGAAAATTCCTCCTAGAACTTCTTTCGAAATTCCTCCATAATTTAAAAAAATATGCGAATAATTCCTAGGATATACTTCTTTAGTGATTCCTTTGGATAATTCTCAGGAAATTATTTCGCAAGTTTCCTCCAGGAATTGCTTTTGAAAATCCTTAGTAATTTAGTATTGTTTAATACATTCCTGAAGAATTTCCAAGGGACTTCTCAAAAGAATTTACAAAGCAATCCATATTTGATTTCCTGAATAAATTCTTAGGTATCTCTAGGTATTGCTTCGGGAACTCACCAGGAATGCCTTTGAAGATGACAAAACGTGTTTTTATGCCCATAGATCGGAATAACGATCCATAAATGATCAACATTTTCAATTGTGTGATTGGATTGATACATTTATTCAAAGTTATGGATCATTTTCATCTTTTGAGTTATTTCCATCAATGATCACCGAGCTAACTACATATAGAGAAAACTGTATGGAATTATGTTTAATGTAAATGCTGCCTTCGTAATTTATCCAGGAATTCGTTCGGAAGCATCTTCAAAGATCATCAAAGCAGCGGATTTTTTTTCGGAACGATTTTGGCGTTATATAATCTAATTTAAGGATAAATATTGTGTCGCAGCTCAGCTCTGTCAGTGGAGGCCGATAGCAATTGAAAATCGAGAATTTAAGTTGGGCTGGGCTGGTCACAGCTCACGTTAGGACGGAAATGAAATGTATGAACAAGCATTAGACTGGAACCCCGCTGGACAGCAGAGGACCCAGAGATTCATGGTGGTGTAGCCTCCATAAATAAACAAAAAAAAATCGAGTCGAATTATATCTTGGACACATGTTAAGCTGGACATCGCTCAAGATGAAGATGTTCAGTTTAACATGTTGCCAAGTGAGATTAAAAACGAAGGATCATCATTCGACAAATTAATGACGTTCTGTTTTGATTAAAATGGTTCTTCAGGAAAGTTGACCATAAATAAGTCGAAAAATTGACTGAAACAATAAAACGCGATAAAATTTTTGACGGGAAAGGTCACCTTTGATCCTTTGTTATAATCTTGTTAAACACTTTTGATCGGATATTCCGGCAACAAAATTGAATGATCTTTGGAGCTTATCACCATTTGTAGTTCAGGAAAAATACTACGAAACTTCTTTGGAAACATTAGTAGGACCGCAAAAGGACGGTCCACAAGAACAATCGGGTGGCTGCCCATTTTGAGAAAGATATTTACGATAAATCCGATGACGAGCAATAAGAACTACAGTCGCAATCTGATCAAGATTCGTGCTGATAGGTTTATGACAATCATTTTCGTCAAAGGTCAAAGCGATTATTTCAAAGAGATATCATGTTACCCAATCTTCACCAGAACCGAGTTCTGCATCAAGCTTATAACCGGAAATAGGCATAGTACAAAAAAAGCAGGAAATAGGCATAGTACAAAAATAGCTGACATAGCTTCTCCTCTGTTTCCCTTTAAAACATTATTTGATCTAATCTAATAAAAATAGTTTACTTGTTATTTTCCAATCGAAATACTATTTTTCTTCCTAATTTTTGAAAAGAACTTGCTCTTGCAAGGAGGCTTCCGAGCTTATTGGATAGAGGCTTCTGAGCCTATAGGAAAGGGGCTTCTGAGCCACTTGAAAGGAGGCTTTCGAGCCTGTTGAAAGTAGTGCCTTTTGAAAAGCTTCCGAGCTTTTTGAAAGGAGGCTTCCGAGCCTCTCAAAAGGAGCTTTCCCAGCCTCTTGAAAGTAGACTTCCGGGCGTCTTAAAACAAGGCTTCTGGCCTCTTGAAAAGAGGCTTCCCAGTCTGTTGAAAAGAAGCTTCCCAGCCTCTTGAAAGGAGGCTTCCGAGCCTACTGGAGAGAGGCTTCTGATCCTCTTGAAAGTAGGCTTCCGAGCCTCTTGACAGGAGTTTTCCGAGCCTTTTGAAAAGAACCTTTCGAGCCTCTTGAAAGGAGTCCTCTGAGCTTTTTGAAAAAAAGGCTTCCGAGCCTCTTGAAGGGAGCTTCCCGAGCCTCTTGAAAGGAGCCATCCAAGCTTCTTGGAAGACGGCTTTCAGGTCTCTTGCAAGGAGGCTTTCGAGCCTATTGGATAGAGGCTTCTGAGCCTATTGGAAAGAGGCTTTTGAGCCTCTTGAAAGTAGTTTTCCGAGCCTTTTGAAAAGCTTCCGAGCTTTTTGAAAGGAGGCCTCCGACCTTCTTGAAAGGAGGCTTCAGAGCCTATTGAAAGAGCATTCCGGGTATCTCAAAGCGAGGCTTCGGGGCCTCTTGAAAGAAAGCTTAGAGGCCTCTTGAAAGGAGTTTTCCGATCCTCTTGAAAGGATATTTCCAAGCATCTTGAAAGGAGGTTTCCAAACATCTCGAAAGATGCTTCCAAGCCTCTCGGAAGGAGGCTTGTGAACATCTTGGAAGGAGGCGTTCGAGCTGCTTCCGAGAAGCAAACGGACACGACACCAAGGACCAACGCGCACTTGGAGTTTTCAAAAGAAAAGTGCTGTGAACTATCTATGGTGGGGTGCACATGGTGGAGAAGACGATTGAACCACGAGTTGCATCAGCTGTTGGGAGAACCATCCATCGTTAACCCCGCGAATATCGGAAGACTGCGGTAGACCGAGCACGTAGCCAGAATGACGAGTAACAATCTGGTGAAATTGGTTCTTGACAACGATCCTACGGGAACAAGAAGCCAAGGTGCGCAGCGAGCAGGGTGATCAGGTGAAAGATGATTTGCGGAACCTCCGCAGGGTGCGTGGTTGGCGACATGTACCATGGACCGATCTGAATGAAGAACACATTTATGCACTGCACAGACCACCAAAGTTTTGAAATGAAAAATACACAATTGCCAAAACTTTATCAACAAGTTTTGATTGTAAGTGTAATACGTCCGCCATTACGCATTTTTGTCCGATGTACCCCCTAGGACCAGCGAAGGTACCCCCAGGGGTACATGTACCCCAGGTTGAGAACCGCTGGTCTTGATGTTAGATGAGCATCTATAAAGCAAGACCATGGTACGGTATAGAAGGTTTGCCCACAAAAAAGATACTTCACTTAATTACTATCGTAAGAGCTGCCCTGTTCCACAGTTGAGGCGCATACTGATGCCAGGTGAAAAGGTATTCGTTTTTGAACATCCCTGCAATATTCTAGATTGCCTTTTACGACGGTTTACGCACTGATTGTCTTCAGTAAGCAGTGCGATCTTCGATCCATGTGGCAAGGATCAGATCCTTGATTGTTGAATGTAAAAATCAATCAAATTTGAATCTCATTTCCACTACCTTTATTAAAAAAACAAATGGCGGCGCTGATGAGTTCTCCTTCGGAATTACAATTTTCGCAATCGTTTTCTCCGAAATTAGTCTTTTTGCCCCTTTATACTCCTCCTTATTATCAGTTTTGCAACTACTTTCATTAACCATCCGTTCTGGTTTCCAAATAAGTATCCTTGGGACTATCACTATGATCAGATTTTACTGTTCGGTAGACGAACAATCCGCAATCCGGAAAGAGAAGTCGCATTGCTGCTCAACCGCAAAAGTATTCCGCGCCGACTGGAACCACATTTGGCCGCTACCACTGTGCTTGAAATCAAATAGATTGATTTGTCAAGTTCTTTTATTTAAAAGGCTCAAGCATGTATTTAACTTTACGGAGCCATGGTTATTTTATTGTGTAAAATTGATATATGTTTTTGATTAACAGTTAGTTATTAAATTTACTACTTGACATTTGAAATCTTCTGATGCTTTTGTGTAAAATAGCAATTGAGTTTTGGAAACTTTAGGATCATCAACTATTCTGATTCTGATTCATGTGAATGACGCATATGATCTATTCAAAAAGCACTCTAGAGCTATACAAAAATCAGTGGTCTGTCCAGAATGGACAGTTTTTTATGCTTTTAAAAAGAAAGTTCAATCAACTCGCTAATCCGGACGAAGATAACAAACGTGATACCGACTGTAATACTCATAGTAACACCGAATGCAGTTCGAAATAAAAATCCTTCGCTGCACAACATAAGCCTACCTACCTAAAGATTGAAACGAAGCAAATCGTTCTCCAGACAGGTTGTTTATGTTTGCGGGGCCGTGTTGTTGTTGTTATGCTTTACGATGGAGAGAACGATGAAAGGGAAAATAATATTTAGAAAATGTATAATATTTCGCTAACGTTGGCGGTTCGTGATTTACCTGCCAGCAAGAGCCTCCCTTTGCTCCCCCCCCCCTTCACAATAGACCCTGTCTGCGGTCAGCAGGAAGACGTGATGTTTACGAATTGCATCCACCGTCGTCGTCGTCATCGTGGACTGCTTCGATCCCATAATCGGAGTCCTCTTCTTCGGCGGAGGCCTCGCTTCGCCGGCTGCTGGTGATGCGGGTACAGCGCAGCATTACTCACCTCACACCGAAAGAGGCAGAAAATGAAAAACTCACATGTTTATGAAAGTCGAAAACTTCTCGGAAACCGGGCCGGGGGTGGCTTCGCACCACACACCGCACCGCACGCGGGGGCTTATGAATGCAATTCTTTCAGAACTAAGGAAAGATCGACGCGGCGCGAACATCGCGTCGTCCCATCACTGCGCTGCTGCCGGAGATGAGGAAGAGATGCCTAAAGTAATTTCTCGAATAAATAAACAATAAAACGATTGAGAAGAGAGAGTGAATGCAACGAGTAACAGTAACGGAACGACCGACGACGACGACGAGACGATAGTGAAGTGCTCTTACATGTGTGAGCACTCGCATGGAAAAGCACCAGAAGAGTGACGTGTGAGGTAAGAATAATTAACAGTTAATAAGTGTCTGCCATATTGTTGATTAGTTTTATTGTTTGTTTTCGTTAGTGTCGATAAAAAGAAAGATGAAATAAAAGAGGCTCTCGGGTTGAAGGAACCCATTTTTCTCGCACCGTGGTGCAGTTCTCGTCCGGTTGGGCGCTACGGATAAATCGCATTCATTCAACAGCTGTGAACGATTCAGCGCGATCCAGCAGCAGCGCAGCTCTAGCCGGGCGATGAAACATGACGACTCGCACGGCTGGTGCACAATATGGTCGGTGCTGCCAGCAAGGTGCTCTCGCCGTCGTAACCCTTCGGCTCGCCCGGAGTGAATGAAAGACCAATTTCAAGGTAATTCAACTCCTTGTAAACACAGCGGTTTCAAGTGAGCGAAGGTAAAGAAAAGGTGAGACCCTTTGTTTTGCATGCTGTTGAGAGCTGTTGTTTACGGTAACGGTATTAAAAGACGATAAGCAGCCTGCGAAAGAAAGCGACGGAATTGCCAATTGAGTACCCATATCGGCAAAGCAAACGACTGCCAGTAGCCGTTTTTTGAGCCATTATGAATAGCAGTAAACAAAAGGTTGCGTCGTACGAAGTTTTTAATTAAACCGATGACAGATGATCGCAGTAGCCATAACAAAAGAGGTGTGCTTCGCAGATACTGAGACGAACACAGTAGTCCTTGAAATTTAATTAAACCAATTTCGCACTCTCATGAACAAAGCATTAATCACAGGTTACTCACCCCACCAGGGCAAGGCAACCTGCTTGGATCAGGGTACGGATAGAGCGGAAAATCAAAATGTTAACCCCCTGAATCCCTGAGGTTAAGCCCCTCCAACCACTGTCTCCTGCTCTAACCAACCAAATCCCACGTCATATGTGTTGGCTTTTTTTTCTGGTCGAAGCTTTTGCCAGGCTCTGCCGCTCTGATTGAAGTTGGGGATAATTAATTACGTGAACCTTTTGGTCCTATCTCTCTGTATCGCCATCATCGTCGTCGACGACGACGGTGGCTTTCCTGCAAGGGATACGATGGCCCTTCCCTCCATCCCCACTCACTCCGGTCAAGGTATGTAGTAGCTTACACAAACACCCGAATCGAGTTGTTTGGTCAAATCTAATTGCTTCTGCTCACAGAAGTGGAATCGTTAGTAAAACACAGTCGTCATTCCGGGGCTTACCGGATACGATTGCTGCCGGGTGTAGGGTGTGAAAAGGTATTATTTGACCGCAAAAGAAAATAAACAACCTCTCCATGGGGTCTCCGATGAGCTGTCGACTCGAGAGCACCGACCGTACCTGACTTAATTTTCCAACAATTCAATGAATGACCTGTCGACTCCTTGTCTTTTTACTACCGCACCCCCTGCTGGTCCGATTCGTTGCTACCTTTGACAGCTCTCTTCGCACTCAATTATCTTCGGACAACACCTCTTTTCGTTGTCCCTTCTCGCCGTATCGCATCCGTAACCTGTTCCATTAGGGGTTTCAACTTTTTTTCTTTTCGCTTCCCTATCTCCTCCTCCGGATCGGTGATTAAGGTTTCGCTAAAGAATAAGAAAAAAGCCACCGCATTCTGCCTTTCTGTTTGGCCTCTTGGTGATGCTCTTTGTGCCTGACTGTCGTCGTTTAGGTAAATGCTTATTCAAGACCTGACCTGAATGGCTGACGCCACGGTGACTCACAGGTTATCCGCAGGCAGGCAGCCAGGCGCCTTCTGTCCTGCTCACACCGGAGTTTCGCAACCAACCGGTCGGTTGGTCGGTTGGTGGGTACGCAAATTGAAGAATCATTTATTTCCCCCCTCCCCAGGAAGGAGGCTCATGGGTCGACTCATGTCAGAGTTGTCTTCGTTGACGGTGCGTGATTCCTCGAGGCAGTTTACCTTCCATCCAGTACCTACGTGCGTGACGTCCTTGCCGGTATTCGCCTCGCACACTTACGTCATCTTCGGTTCGGAGAAAACGCAAAGGATTTTTCCTCCACACACCGCGGCCCGGCGTCGTCCGGCGCTTCTCCTCTTATGGAAGTATTTATGCTACGTCTACCCAAAATAGACGAGGGCGAAATGTAAGTCAGTGGGGTGAGTTGGCAAAATCCGACGAAGGAAAGTTGTTTACCAGGGGGGAATGAGTCTAATTCTGCAGGGGTTACCTTGATATGGTATTTATTTGATCGTCGAATCGGCGACACGGTGGCGGCGACGGCGGCAACGTCGATGAGGACTACGACATTTCAGACTCGGAAGAGACCAACTGGGATGCTGAAGCGTAGGGGAGGACACGAACGTTTGTTTTATTTTGGAACCTGTGTTTCGGAAGCAGGGGACGGACAGGTGAATTCGGGAACTGGTTGATATTTTCTTATGCTGGAAAAAAGTATCCTAATTTTTAAGATGATACAATATTTAAAAGAGTATTTAAAACCCTGTAATTTGCATTGAAAAGTTTTTTATTTCCACCATAACTGGTTTTTTGATTCCCACAAGAAATTCTTCTGAATTTTTCCAAACAGAATTATTTTTAATTTCCTCGGATTTTTTTTTTCAAACTTCCACGAGAATTTCTTCTAATTTTCTGAGAACAATTCTTTCAATTTGCCTCTCGAAACGAATTTCCACGGAAAAGTCTCCAATTTTCCACGCGGAATTCTTCCGATTTTGAACAGGAACGTCTTTTAATATTCTACTGGAAATTCTTCAGATTTTCCACTGATTTTTTTCCAATATCCCACGGGAAATTCTTCCAGTTTCCCAAGAAAAATTCCTCCAATTTTCCACGGGAACGTCTTCCAATTTTCCACGGGAGCTCCATCCTCGGAAAATCTTTTCTATTTCCACTGGGAACTCTTTTCCGATTTTCCTTGGGAAACTCTTTCAATTTTCCGCTGGGAACTCTTGCGATTTCCCACGTAATTTTTTTTCCAATTGTCTACTGGAAATTTCTTCGATTTCCAACGGCGAATTTTCCCAATTTTCCAAGAATTTTTTTCCAGTTTTCTATGGGAAATTCTTCCGATTTTCTACGGGGAAGTCTTCCGATTTTCCACTGGGAAGTTTTCCGATTTTCCAAGGGAAATTTTTCAAATTGTCTACTGGAAATTCCTCCGATTTCTCACGGCAAATATTTCAAGGATTTTTTTCCAGTTTTCTTGGAAAATTCTTCAGATTTTCCACGGGAAAGTCTTCCGATTATCCACGGAAATTTTTCCAATTTTCTACTGGAAATTCTTCCGATTTCCCACAGGAAATTTTACAATTTTCCATTGGGAACTTTCGCAAACTTTCTCAGAAATTTCTTCCAGTATTCTATGGAAAATTCTTCCGATTTTCCACGGGAACGTCTTCCGATTTTCCACAGGAATTTTTTTCCACTTGTCTACTGGAAATTCCTCAGATTTCCCACGGCAAATTTTTACAATTTTCCAAAACATTTTTTCCAACTTTCTTTGGAAAATTCTTTCCGATTTTTCACGGGAACGTCTTCCGATTTTGGAAGGAAACTTCTTCCAGTTTTCCTCAGGAAATCCTTTCTATTTTCCACTGGGAGCTCTACTGAGAGCTTTTCTACGGGATTTTTACAATTTTCCACTGGGAACTCTTCCGATTTTCCACGTAGATTTATTCCAATTGTCTGCTGGAAGTTCTTCCGATTTCCCACGGTAAATTTTTCCATTTTTCCACTGGGAACTTTTGCGAACGTTCACGATTTTTTTTCCAGTTTTCTATGGAAAATTCTTCCGATTTTCCACTGGGAAATCTTCCGATTTTCCACGGGAAATTTTTCCAATTGTCTACTGGAAATTCCTCCGATTTCCCACGGGAAATTTTTCCAATTTTCCAAGAATTTTTTTCCAGCTTTCTATGGAAAATTCTTCCGATTTTCCATGGAAACGTCTTCCGATTTTGGAAGGAAACTTCTTCCGGTTTTCCTCAGGAAATCCTTTCTATTTTCCACTGGGAGCTCCTCTGAGAGCTTTTCCACGGTTTCTTCCGGTTTTCCTCAGGAAATCCTTTCTATTTTCCACTGGGAGCTCCTCTGAGAGCTTTTCCACGGGATTTTTTTCTCCAATTTTTCACTAAGAACTCTTTTGATTTTCCACGGGAAAATTGTTCAAATTGTCTACTGGAAATTCTTCCGATTTCGCACGGGAAATTTTTCCAATTTTCCACTGGGAACTTTTGCGAACGTCCACGAATTTTTTTCCAGTTTTCTATGGGAAATTCTTCCGAGTTTCCACGGGAAAGTATTCCGATTTTCCACAGGATTTTTTTTTACAATTGTCTACTGGAAATTCCTCCGATTTCCCACGGGAAATTTTTCCAATTTTCCAAGATTTTTTTTCTAGTATTCTATGGAAAATTCTTCTGATTTTCAACGGGAAAGTATTCCGATTTTCAACGGGAAAGCCTTCCGATTTTCCACTGGGATATCTTCTGATTTTCCACTGGGAACTCTTCCGCTTTTCATCGGGAAAGTCTTCCGACTTTCCAGTGGGAACTCTTTCGATTTTCCACGGGAAAATTGTTCAAATTGTCTACTGGAAATTCTTCCGAATTTCCCACGGGAAATTTTTCCAATTTTCCACTGGGAACTTTTGCGAACGTCCACGATTTTTTTCAGTTTTCTAATGAAAATTCTTCCGGTTTTCCACAGGAAAGTCTTTCGATTTTCCACAGGGAATTTTTCCAATTTTTCAAGAATTTTTTTCCAGTTTTCTATAAAAAATTCTTCCGATTTTCTACGGTCAAGTCTTCCGATTTTCCACTGGGAACTTTTCCGATTTTCCGAGGAAATTTTTTTCAATTGTTTACTGAAAATTCTTACGATTTCCAATTTTTCCAATTTTCCACTGGGAACATTTGCGAACGCCCACGATTTTTTTTCCAGTTTTCTATGGAAATTTTTTCCGAATTTCCACGGGAAAGTCTTCTGATTTTCCACTGGGAAGTTTTCCGATTTTCACGGAAATTTTTCCAATTGTCTACTGGAAATTCTTCCAATTTCCCACAGGAAATTTTTACAATTTTCCACTGGGAACTTTTGCAAACTTTCACAGAAATTTCTTCCAGTTTTCTATGGAAAATTCTTTCGATTTTCCACGGGAACGTCTTCCGATTTTAGAAGGAAACTTCTTCCGGTTTTTCTCAGGAGATCCTTTCTATTTTCCACTGGGAGCTCCTCTGAGAGCTTTTCCACAGGATTTTTTTTTCCAATTTTCCACTGGGAACTCTTCCGATTTTCCACGTATTTTTTTTCCAATTGTCTGCTGGAAGTTCTTCCGTTTTTCCACGGGAAAGTCTTCCGATTTTTCACTAGGAACTCTTCCGATTTTCCACAGATTTTTTTTCCGATTGTCTACTGGAAAATCCTCTGATTTCCCACGGCAAATTTTTCCAATTTTCCAAGATTTTTTTTCCAGTTTTGTATAGAAAATTCATCCGATTTTCAACAGAAAAGTCTTCCGAGTTTCAACGGGAAATTTTTCCAATTGTCTACTGGAAATTCCTCCGATTTCCCACGGCAAATTTTTCTAATTTTCCAAGAATTTTTTTTCCAGTTTTCTGAGAAAATTCTTCCGATTTTCAACGGGAAAGTCTCTCGATTTTTCACTGGGAGCTATTCGGATTTTCCACGAGAAAATCTTCCGACTTTCCAGTGGGAACTCTTTCGATTTTCCACGGGAATTTTTTCAAATTGTCTACTGGAAATTCTTCAGATTTCCCACGGGAAATTTTTCCAATTTTCCACTGGGAGCTTTTGCGAACGTCCATGAATTTTTTTTCCCAGTTTTCTAATGGAAATTATTCCGGTTTTCCACAGGAAAGTCTTCCGATTTTCCACAGGAAATTCTTCCTATTTTCCACAGGAAATTTTTCAAGAATTTTTTCCAGTTTTCTATGAAAAATTCTTCCGATTTTCCACGAGAAAGTCTTCCGATTTTCCACTGGGAACTCTTCCGATTTTCCACGGGAAGTCTTCCGATTATCCACTGGGAACTCTCGATTTTCCACGCAAATTTTTTCCAACTTTCCACTGGGAACTTTTGAGAACTTCCAGTTTTCTAGGGAAAACTCTTCCGATTTTCCACGGGAACGTCTTCCGATTTAAGGATGGACAGTTTTCTGATTTATCATGGTAAACTAATTCCGATTTTCGATCGAAATTCTTCCGATTTCCCATAGATTTTTTTCCGGATTTCCAAAGAAAATTCATCCGATTTTCCACGGGAAACTTTTTCAATTTTCCACGGGAGATTTTTAAGATTTTCCACGCGAATTTTTTACGATTTTCCACTGAGAATTTTTTTCTATTTTTTAGAGGAAATTCTTCGACTTTCCACGGAAAATTCGTTCAATTTTCCACGGGAAATTTTCCCCGTTCTTTACGAGAAATTCTTCAAATTTTCCACTGGAAATTATTTTAGTTTTCCATGACCAATTCTTCTGATTTCCCACGAGAACGTCTTCCGATTTCAACGGGAAACTCCTCCCATCTTAGAAGGGACATTTTTCCGATTTTCCAAGGTAAACTTTTCCGATCCTCAAGGGAAAATCTTTCGAATTTCCACGCGAAATTCTCCCAATTTTCTACACAACATTTTTCCCGTTTTCCAAGGAAAATCCTTACAATTTTCATTTTTTTTTTATAGGAAATTTTCCCGACTTTCCACGGGAAATTCTGCAGATTATCTACGGGAATTTTTTCAATTTACAAAAGAAAATTCTTCAAACTTTCTACGGAAAATTCCCTGGATTTGCCACTGGGAATTTTCCCAGTTTTTACGAGAAATTTTTCCGATTTTCCACAGAATCTTCATCCAAACTTTCGCGGGAGATTTCTCCAATTTTCCATTTTCCACGGAATTATTTTCCTATTTTCCACGAGAAATTGAAAATAATTAAATGAAACTTTTCGAATTTTCCACGGTAAACTTTTCCGATTTTCATGGAAAATTCTTTCGATTTTCCACGCGAACGATGTCCAATTTTCCACGAGAAATTCTTTCGATTTTCCACAGAAATTTATTCCAGTGTTCCAAGAAAAATTCCTCCAAACAATTTCCACATGAAACTTTTATGGTTTTCCTTGGGATTTTTTTCCGGTTTTTCATCCGAAATTCTTCTGATTTTTGGCAAAAAAAAAATTTTAGATTTTCCACGCGAATTTATTCCTATTTTCCACGGAAATCATTCAGATGTTCTAAAGGAAATTCCTCCGAATTTCCACGGAAAATTCGTTTTACTTTCTACGGAAAACTCTTCCGATTCTCGATGGGATATTTTTCCAGTTTTTCCGCAAGAAATTCTTCAAATTTTCCACGGGAACGACCTTCAATCTTCCAGCAGAAATTTTTCCGATTTCCCAGGGGATTGTTTTTCTGATTTTCCACAGGAAATTCTTCTGACTTGCACGAGAAATTCTTTTTATTTTCCACGGGAACGTCATTCGATTTCCCCAGAGAAGGTTTTCCGTCTTTTGATTTTCTTTGTGATTTTTTTCCGTTTTTTTAAAGAAAATTATTTTGGTTTTCCATGGATAAATATTCTGATTATCAAAAGAAAACTCCCGATTTTCCAGGGGAAAATTTCTTGTGATTTACAACGGGAATTGTTTTTTTTAATTTTCCACGAACATTTTTTAGATTTTCCTCAGAAAACTTTTCTAGTTTTCCACGAAAAATATTTCCGATTTTCCACAGGAACGTTTTCTGATTTTCCACGGAAAATCCTTTCGATTTTCTACGGGAAATTCGTCCGATTATCCACGGGAAAGTCTTCTGTCTTTCCACAAGAAGGTCTTCCGATTCTCCACTGGAACACCAAATTTGTTTTTCGATTTTCTCCGAGAAGTTCATCCGATTTTCCACGGAAACATCTTCCAATTTTCCACGGGAAATTCTTACGGTGTTCCACAGGAAATTATTCTGACCTTCCCCGATTTTCCAGATTTTTTTTTATTTCGGTTCGCTTAGTCTGTGAAAATAATTAATTGAAAGTATAAGTTTTGAAATATTTACATGCATGTTCCGTCTCTCAGTCAGTGGTGAATACAAATAGTCCATTTCACCATTGGCATCAGCATACTTTTTACTTCGTCAAATCGATTTGGATATCTATTTTCTGCGATCGAATACCTCAAAGTCATCACAGTCGCAAAAAATGCATTCTTTTCGGTTCAACTTCGCTGTCACAATATCTTCGGGTGCCGCTCTTCCGTTGACCACCAGCGGAGTTACCTCCCGTTGCGAACGAAACACACAGCTACGAAAAAAAAAAACGGCACCAATAACAATACACATAATTGTTAATGGTCCACGGCGCGAGATGTCATCGGCAATAAACGTCAAACGACGTGCAACAAAAAGTGTTTACTTAGCCTCCTCCGGAGATTTCGGTCTGCATTCACATTCACATAACTACCGGGGTTCGGTATTTTGTCAATTCGTGTCCCCACGCCGCCGGATGAGTCGAAGCAATCACTCAGGTTGTGCCCGGTCGCCTCGCCGTTCGTATTGTCGCGGGTGGTGAAATGGATTTTTAATACTCACGTCAATTGCTTTGGGCTAATTTTTCTATCACTCTTCTTGCGAGTGAAGTTGGGGGTGCCTACGCACGCAAGTTCGCACGAAGTCACGCCGGAGGCGAACCCGACACCGCTTCAAACCGTCGAAGGACACTTAATTAGTGGGAAAATGCGAGCGACGACCGGTGCGACGCTCCCACCTTCACCCATCGCTAGCGCACAGGAAAAAGGTGAAACAACAAACGTCAATTTCGGTTATTCACCACACGGCATGTCACGGCGAGGTGCCGGTGCGGTGTGGTGCGTCGCAATCGATCGACGTTTGATTGAGGTGCCCTGTGACTGACATTAGCTTGTAGAGAGAAGACGCTAATGGCGCCGCTTCCTGTGAGGTGTGCTCGCATCCGATGAATGGTCGGACCAGCGATGCCAGATCTACGGAAATTTCCGTAGATTTGCGGAATTGAGTGCTTTCTACGGATCTACGGATCCGTAGGTAAAAACTACGGAAATTTGAAAATTTCTGCGGAAATCTACGGATTTTTGCACTTTTAATTTCAATTGGAGTATCTGTGATTTTTAATTTATTAATGATTTTTACCTCATTTAATTCTAACTACCTAGTGCTATAAATATAGAACACACAGATGAGGAAATGAAATTTTCCTGGAGGAAATCCTGACGTAATTCTCGAAGAAATATCTGGAGAAACTAGGCATTCCATTAGACCTTCCATCGTGAATTCTTTCAAAAATCGCTTCATCAATTCATCCGGAAGTTCCACAAGGAATTCTTTTAGAAACTTCATTCAAAATTTATTTAGAAATTTTCTCAGAAATTCCTTTAGGAATACTTTTAGGAAATCCGTTCGGGTTTTTCTTTGGAAATTTTTTCTAAAAATCATTTGTAAATTCCTTCAGAAATTATTTCGGGACCTCCACCAGGAGTTCCAAATAATTTCCATTGAACATTCTTCCATCCTTTCAACATCCTTTGTGAATTTCTCCAGAAGGTTTTTCGAAAGATTCTACGGGAAATCCTCTGAAAATTCTAAGAAATCCATATAAAACTCCCTAAGGTTTTCTAAATAAATATGCTGGAGGCAGTTCTGAAGAAAGTTCTAAGAGAATTTCCAAACTATTAGACTTTCAATTGAATATCTGGAGGAATTTCCCAAGAATATTCAGGATTTTTTTTGGAATAATTTTGTGAGAGTTCTCCAAAGAAATCTCTGGAGGAGAACTCTTAGCTGAATATACAAAAAAATCTTGAAGAAATTTAACCTTCCAGGACTCGCATCGTTGTAAAAAGTACAACACCTCCGAAAAAAGCTCGCGTGTCGTTTACAACAGAGACGGAACTGCTTGACCGATCCAGGACCATGCGAGTCCTGGAAGGTTAAGAACTTCGAAAATTGTTTTACAAAAATCCTTTAGAAATTCTTTTTGTAATTCGTTCGGATATTCATAGAATTTCGTCTTACCATTTTTTCATCCATTCCTAAAAAAAATCATTTCTATTTGGAGGGAATTGAGCTGGATAAATTTCAGAAAAAATATAATTTTCGCTGTAGCGATTGCTCTGGGCATTAATGAAATTATTTCTTAAGAAATTCCTGTAGGAATTTCTGAAAATGTTACAAAAGGACTTTTTGGAAGATTTCCGTTAAAAATCCTTAGAATTTCTGAACGAATTCCCAGAAGAATTCCTTGCGGGATTTGGTTTTCTTATAGAAATTTCCGAAGAAATTTTTCGAAGTTAGTGAGTTTCCGATAACAATTTCTGAATTCATTTGCGGAGAATTTTTTAAAAGAAGTCCTGTTGGAATTTTAAAATGAATTCCTGGAATATTTTTTAATGAAATACCTAAATTCCGAAGGTATTCCTTTAAAAACAAAATTGGAGGTAGAAATATGTGTATGGCTTACCGAATTAATTCCTGGGAGTATTTCATATAGAATTATTTTAAATATTTCCTGGAAGGCTTTCCGATGCATTTCTGGATAAATTTATGAAATAACACCAGGATGATCAGAAAAAATATTTTAAACTCTTTTTAGTGGAATGTATTCAACCGTGTAAGACGAGTTAAGTAACCTCCATTTAATTCCACCAATTATATAATTGTGGTGGAATTAAATGGAGGTTACTTAACTCGTCTTAGACGTTTGACCAGGATAATTATTCCAAGATTTTTTTCGAGGAATTTTTGCACCAAATATGGATTATAATGTCGATATTTTAGGTGATTTTCTTGGTTGCTATCTTAATTTCAGCGTCAAAATAGGGTTTTGTTTAACTTCTGTACTGGCCGAATTATGAATGAACGTCAAAATTGCTGGTGAACGAACATTATCACAACTCTGGCACCGCCAGTACTAATTTATAATGGTCAAGATGATCTCCTAAGTGATGAAAACTTTATCATCTGCCTAAACTGAAGAGAGATCTGCATAAATTTGAGAAAACTAAACTACCAGTTACATAGCCCAACTGGATTCACTCCAACAGGTGTAATCAGGAGAAAGGATCCAGTTTTTTCTATCTGTACAGTCTTACTCTTATACACCTTTGCGAAGCAATCCAATTTAGACATTGTGTTGGGCTCGGTTCAACGCTATCCTTGCTTATTTCGTAGTTACGGATTGTCATCGGAGCATTTCCGTCTTTAAAATAGGAAAACTTTTCTCGGGATTGTTCCCATGTAGGGTCGATATTCAAGAATACTCAAACCTATTAGCACTAAAGAGCCAAGTAATCAGCTTTAGAATTGGAGTTGTCCTGGAAATTAAAAAGTCCATAATATTAAACTGAATCTATGTTGAATCAATAGAAGTTCTATAAATAAAATGGGGAAATGATAATCTCAGCGTTGGAAATAGTTACTGTCAAAAATATGTATAGCAACTGCCAATTGCCTTTATGACGAGTGTGGAAATCTATATAGGGCACTGTGCCTATACTCTTTCGTTTTTGGATTTTCATGAAAATAAGGATATAACAAGACCAGTAACTATAAATGTTGAAGTTTAGTGGTCGTATTGTTATCTTGTATTGTGGATGAGCGCCGAAATAGGGCTGGTTAATCTACGGAATTGATGTTGAAGCAATCTGGCATCGCTGGGTCGGACATCGATGGACAGATGATGATCGTGTGCGCAAGGTGAACGCGCGGTGTCAGCGCCCGGACCGCCAAACCGACGACGCACGGTGGACTATTTTCGGAAGAGGGGAGCGCAATCTGTTGCGGTGAAAGAGTTTAATGTTATTTTTGCTTTTTTTTCACCGCCGTCCACCGTCGACCACCGAAGGAAGCTGATGATCGTAAAATAAGACAGGGAAATGTGGTAAGAACGTTGTGTTTTGTTGCGTGTTGTTCTTTTTCCAAACAAATACCCATCGAGAGTGGCGAGGGCTCGGGACTGTCCCTGGTGAGTGGCGGGACGGGTGGGAATAGGTCAGTCTTGCGTTTGTTTACACAAGTGGTGGACAACGACGGGTCTTGATGGCTGCTGGCGGCAGCCAGAAGCGGGTCCGGCGCTGGTTAAATTCGGTTCCAAAATCTTTTGCGTTGGCCTCTTTTTATCTGAACTGCGGTGGAGTGGTTTGTCGTTAGGAAATTGCCCATACTGTTTGGTGCTCCCGGATGAGGTGACCAGCTGACTCCAGGTGTGGAGTGGTGAATAAAGATGGCAGCTAAGTAAAAGACGAACAGCTGCAGAGCCGTGACAGCCCACCTAAGTTACAAGTGGATTAACTGTTTGACATTTTGAGGCCTCCGCAATTATCGAACACCTCGGAGCAAGTTCGGGAGTTTTGCTGTGGTAGATGAAACGTGAAATGTAAACAACCGCATGGCACGGCCGGCCGCACCTTACGACAGTTGGGGTTTCCCGTCGTTCATGCAACCGTCGTCGCCGCCACCGGGCTGTACGTGCTCCACGATGACGGTTCAGTTTGTAAACATGCCCTGTTGCCTGTTCCCGTTGCAATTTGAATCTGATGCATTTCTAGCAGCCACGCCAAACGTCAGCGTTTGCATGAAGTGATTAATTTGAGGGACTGCGTCCCCCATCCGTAATTGGGTTACACGCGGCTTACACGGAACATATTTTAAAATGATAATAGACAGAAAAGCGACGGCCTCAGCAACGGCACGGCAGAGCCAGTGATCGCCCGAGCCACGGGAAAAGTGAGATTTATGTGGTTGATTTTCTGGTCGAGTTTGTTTTCGTCGGCCATCGCACGGAATCGGACCCCACCTCCCACGGTGGCATAGGTAAATAAATTTTCGTCCAACTCTTTTCAGAAACAGTCTACGCGCACGAAATACACGACCGTCGGAGCGCCGCGCGGTCACTACCGACTGGTGATAAACAAATAAATTTTGCACAGTACCACTCCGGCCATTGAGAGACCTAGTGGAGCGATTTATCGTTTTTTCGGTGTGTCCCTTTTGGGAAGGGGAATGGCAACCGGCAGCGTGCAGAAGTAGCAGCAGCAACAACAACAGTTCAATTACACCGGCTGTTTTATAGGGCTGGGAGGTGCAGACGGCGAAGAACCTGGCCATCTCCCGTGAGTCCATTGTAAGCAGCAGTAATTTGACTCCAGCAGGGAGCTCTGAAAGTACGTGTAATTCACCTCATTAGAGTAAATTGACAGCTTGAGCGGATCGCTGCTGCATCTCGAACCCGCATCACAGCAGCGTTTGTCGGAATAACTCACGGGGAAGCAGAATCCATAACTCGGGGAAAACGAAGCAGATCCCTCTGGCTTCGCTTCGAATGGTGTCAATTATCTGGCTTGAATTGAATCATGTGAAATTCTAAAGAAATTCTCGCAGACGGGAAAAAGATTCTTCTACACGGTCACATGTGTGCGGAAGCGAGGACTATCGCTCTGTTTACGACTTTGGAGATAAGTCTACGTGATTATTCTTTCAAATCGAAAAAGAGTAAATCGAATATGTGACTACAGTCTGCTTTCGGAGCACCTTCTATCTTTGTCGGTGTATTGAGAGTTTGTTTCTTTAACTAGGTCAAATGGGGTTTTCCTAAGATTTTGGAAATCCCTGAAGAATCAATCACATTTACATATAAGGTCTAATTATTGTTGTGGAGCTTATCTACTACACATTCTTAAAGAGTTTTTATTCGATCTGTACAGATTATGTAAGCATTTTCGTCCATATATTAATTATTTTTCCCATTTCCACGAACTTTGGGCCGAATGCAACTGATTCCGTTCCATTGTTCACAGCAATGAGATATCCGCGAAGAAAGCGTGTCCTTCATCGAGCAGACGTGAAAAATGGAAGAAATTGGTTATCTTCGGGTTCAGAAAACGACAAATTGATTTCATGTCGGCTTCGAGTGGCATGGATTGACGGTTATGAAGTGCGTCGGTTAGCTCCCCAGTCCGCGGCCGGAGTACATTTCACTAGACGTGCGTTTCGCACTGATAGCGGCGTCGTCATCGTCACGATTGACGCCGACAACGACATGATGGACCAAGATGATGATGATGCTGATGATGATGATGGCCGAAAATGATTACACGTATTGATGGCGTAAATTGCTGTCATCGCCCGGTGATGAAGTTTTATGATGAATGAGCTGCTTCGCTCGAACCACACCGTTTCGTGATTGGGAATTTACCGCAGACCCTGGATTTGACCAAAATAGAAGAAGGTGGTACCCAGCGGCACTCGTCGGAGACGACGCACGGCGGTCACCGCTGCACACGTTTCACCAACCGTTAAACAGTGTGATCAATGTGGAAATTAATTGGCTGCGGTGCCACGTTCGATAGAATCCAAAGCCATAAATCTCAAAATAGTTGGATGGAAGAAAAATACCGCGCTCAAAATTCCATCTGCTGTGAGGTGCGAGTTCTCGTTTCCTCATAATAGCGATAGATTCGATGTTCCACCGCACATGTGTGGCTGCTCACGTTGCTGCTGCGGCGACCATTTCTCGGAATTATGTCACGTTCTTTGTCTTCGGAGGTGTCTCCAAAGCCAGAACTGCGCACAAGAGCTTGTTGTGAAATCAACGTTAACGATCCAGCTGTTTAATGAAAGACAGGTGAATGTCGAACGTTGTAGCTTGGTTCCCACATGTGGGTGAGCCGTGAAAAATTCAATACCCTGCGCGTATAAATCACACCTCTCTCCGGGCCGACTGCAAAACATGCAGAACGATTTCTACTTTTTATTCCTACTGTCCCAAACTTCCTGTGCACCTTTCAACGCACGAAGCAATAAATTTCTTTCACGATTTACATTAATAAAATGGTTCATCTCGCAGACGATATGCGTGAGTTTTTTTTTTCACTCGTCTATCGCCGGAACTTCGATCCCGTAAAAAAAAGGTGCTCTCGCCTTCCCCTCTCGTTGCACCATCATAGGTGTCACTTCATAAGAATGGCATCCGGCTCCCTTACTTTTCATAACACATTAATTTTATGTACTTTAAATGATCCCGCAGCTAAGTGGGCTTTCCCATCAATATCGTTCTCACCTTTTGATGGTTTGATGGTGACGGATGGAAATGGGAAATGGCAGATGGAAACTCTTTGTATACAACTGAATATTCTTAGTGGCGTATTTGTAAGGTTTTACATAAATAGTGATAAGCAATGAAGCAATATTATCAGTGCATTTTTTCTGTTGTTGGATCTTTGGTGAAAACTTCGAAAATTCGATGAAATTTACCTTCGGAAATTCGAAGGAATTTCCCTTTGGAAATTCGAAGGAATTTCCTTTCGGAAATTCGAACGAATTTCCCTTTGGAAATTCGAAGGAATTTCCCTTTGGAAATACGAAGGAATTTCCCTTTGGAAATTCGAAGGAATTTCCCTTTGGAAATTCGAAGGAATTTCCCTTCGGAAATTCGAAGGAATTTCCCTTCGGAAATTCGAAGGAATTTCCCTTCGGAAATTCGAAGGAATTTCCCTTCGGAAATTCGAAGGAATTTCCCTTTGGAAATTCGAAGGAATTTCCCTTTGGAAATTCGAAGGAATTTCCCTTTGGAAATTCGAAGGAATTTCCCTTTGGAAATTCGAAGGAATTTTCCTTTGAAAATTCGAAGGAATTTCTTTTTGGATATTTGAAGGAATTTCCCTTTGGAAATTCGAAGGAATTTCCCTTTGGAAATTCGAAGGAATTTCCCTTTGGAAATTTGAAAGAATTTCCCTTTGGAAATTTGAAAGAATTTCCCTTTTGGAAATTCGAAGGAATTTCCCTTTGGAAATTCGAAGGAATTTCCCTTTGAAATTTCGAAGGAATTTCCCTTTGGAAATTCGAAAGAATTTCCCTTTTGGAAATTCAAAGGAATTTCCCTTTGGAAATTCGAAGGAATTTCCCTTTGGAAATGCGAAGGAATTTCTCTTTGGAAATTCGAAGGAATTTCCCTTGGAAACTTCGAAGGAATTTCCCTTTGAAAATTCGAAGGAATTTCCCTTTGGAAATTCGAAGGAATTTCCTTTGGAAATTCGAAGAAATTTCCCTTTGGAAATTCGAAGGAATTTCCCTTTGGAAATTCGAAGGAATTTCCCTTTGGAAATTCGAAGGAATTTCCCTTTGGAAATTCGAAGGAATTTCCCTTTGGAAATTCGAAGGAATTTCCTTTGAAATTGAAGGAATTTCCTTTGGAAATTCGAAGAATTTCCTTTGGAAATTCGAAGGAATTTCCTTTGGAAATTCAAAAAAAATTCCCTTTGGAAATTCAAGGAATTTTCCTTTGGAAATTCGAAGGAATTTCCCTTTGGAAATTCGAAGGAATTTCCCTTTGGAAATTCGAAGGAATTTCCCTTTGGAAATTCGAAGGAATTTCCCTTTGGAAATTCGAAGGAATTTCCCTTTGGAAATTCGAAGGAATTTCCCTTTGGAAATTCGAAAGAATTTCCCTTTGAAAATTCGAAAGAGTTTCCCTTTGGAATTTCGAAAGAATTTCCCTTTGGATATTCGACAGAATTTCCCTTTGGAAATTTGAAAGAATTTCCCTTTGGAAATTCAAAGGAATTTCCCTTTGGAAATTCAAAGGAATTTCCCTTTGGAAATTCAAAGGAATTTCCCTTTGGAAATTCGAAGGAATTTCCCTTTGGAAATTCAAAGGAATTTCCCTTTGGAAATTCGAAGGAATTTCCCTTTGGAAATTCGAAGGAATTTCCCTTTGGAAATTCCAAGGAATTTCCCTTTGGAAATTCCAAGGAATTTCCCTTTGGAAATTCCAAGGAATTTCCCTTTGGAAATTCCAAGGAATTTCCCTTTGGAAATTCAAGGAATTTCCCTTTGGAAATTCAAGGAATTTCCCTTTGGAAATTCAAGGAATTTCCCTTTGGAAATTCAAGGAATTTCCCTTTGGAAATTCAAGGAATTTCCCTTTGGAAATTCAAGGAATTTCCCTTTGGAAATTCAAGGAATTTCCCTTTGGAAATTTAAGGAATTTCCCTTTGGAAATTCAAGGAATTTCCCTTTGGAAATTCAAGGAATTTCCTTTGAAATCGAAGGAATTTCCTTTTGAAAATTCGAAGGAATTTTCCTCTGGAAATTCGAAGCAATTTTCATTTGGATATTCGAAGAAATTTCCCTTTGGAATTTCGAAGGATTTTCCCATTGGAAATGCGAAGGAATTTTCCTTTGGAAATTCGAAGGAATTTCCCTTTGGAAATTCGAAGGAATTTCCCTTTGGAAATTCGAAAGAATTTCCCTTTGGAAATTCGAAAGAGTTTCCCTTTGGAATTTCGAAAGAATTTCCCTTTGGATATTCGACAGAATTTCCCTTTGGAAATTTGAAAGAATCTCCCTTTGGAAATTCAAAGGAATTTCCCTTTGGAAATTCAAAGGAATTTCCCTTTGGAAATTCGAAGGAATTTCCCTTTGGAAATTCAAAGGAATTTCCCTTTGGAAATTCGAAGGATTTTCTCTTTGGAAATTCGAAGGAATTTCCCTTGGATATTCGAAGGAATTTTCCTTTGGAAATCCGAAGGAATTTCCCTTTGGAAATTCGAAGGAATTTCCCTTTGGAAATTCGAAGGAATTTCCCTTTGGAAATTCGAAGGAATTTCCCTTTGGAAATTCGAAGGAATTTCCCTTTGGAAATTCGAAGGAATTTCCCTTTGGAAATTCGAAGGAATTTCCCTTTGGAAATTTGAAGGAATTTCCTTTTGGAAATTCAAAGGAATTTCCCTTTGGAAATTCAAAGGAATTTCCCTTTGGAAATTCAAAGGAATTTCCCTTTGGAAATTCAAAGGAATTTCCCTTTGGAAATTCAAAGGAATTTCCCTTTGGAAATTCAAAGGAATTTCCCTTTGGAAATTCAAAGGAATTTCCTTTAAATTCATAAAATTTCCTTTGAAATCAAAGAATTTCCTTTGAAATTCAAAGGAATTTCCTTTGAAATTCAAAATTTCCTTTGAAATTCAAAATTTCCTTTGGAAATTCAAAGGAATTTCCCTTTGAAATTCAAAAATTTCCTTTGAAATTCAAAGAATTTCCTTTGAATTCAAAGAAATTTCCTTTGGAAATTCAAAGAATTTCCTTTGAAATTCAAAGGAATTTCCTTTAAATTCGAGGAATTTCCCTCTGAAATTCAAGGAATTTCCTTTGAAATTCAAAAATTTCCTTTGGAAATCAAAATTTCCTTTGGAAGTCAAAATTTCCTTTGGAAATCAAAGGAATTTCCTTTGGAAATTCAAAGGAATTTCCTTTGAAATTCAAAGGAATTTCCTTTGAAATTCAAAAATTTCCCTTTGAAATTCACAGAATTTCCTTTGAAATTCAAAATTTCCTTTGGAAATTCAAAGGAATTTCCTTTGGAAATTCAAAGATTTCCTTTGGAAATTCAAGGAATTTCCCTTTGGAAATTCAAAGAATTTCCCTTTGGAAATTCATGGAATTTCCCTTTGGAAATTCAAGGAATTTCCCTTTGGAAATTCAAGGAATTTCCCTTTGGAAATTAAAGGAATTTCCCTTTTGAATTCAAGGAATTTCCTTTGAAATTCAAAGGAATTTCCTTTGAAATTCAAAGGAATTTCCTTTGAAATTCAAAGGAATTTCCTTTGGAAATTCAAAATTTCCTTTGAATTCAAAGAATTTCCTTTGGAAATTCAAAGGAATCTTTCTTTGAAATTCAAGGAATTTCCTTTGGAAATTCAAGGAATTTCCTTTGAAATTGAAGGATTTTCTCTTTGGAATTTCGAAGGAATTTCCCTTGGAAATTCGAAGGAATTTTCCTTTGGAAATCCGAAGGAATTTCCCTTTGGAAATTCGAAGGAATTCCCCTTTGGAAATTCGAAGGAATTTCCCTTTGGAAATTCGAAGGAATTTCCCTTTGGAAATTCGAAGGAATTTCCCTTTGGAAATTGGAAGTAATTTCCCTTTGGAAATTCGAAGGAATTTCTATTTGGAAATTCGAAGGAATTTCCCTTCGGAAATTCGAAGGAATTTCCCCTCGGAAATTCAAAGGAATTTCCCCTCGGAAGTTCAAAGGAATTTCCCTTTGGAAATTCGAAGGAATTTCCCTTTGGAAATTCGAAGGAATTTCCCTTTGGAAATTCGAAGGAATTTCCCTTTGGAAATTCGAAGGAATTTCCCTTTGGAAATTCGAAGGAATTTTCTTTGGAAATTTGAAGGAATTTCCTTTGGAAATTCGAAGGAATTTCCCTTTGGAAATTCGAAGGAATTTCCCTTTGGAAATTCGAAGGAATTTCCCTTTAGAAATTCGAAGGAATTTCCCTTTGGAAATTCGAAGGAATTTCCCTTTGGAAATTCGAAGGAATTTCCCTTTGGAAATTCGAAGGAATTTCCCTTTGGAAATTCGAAGGAATTTCCCTTTGGAAATTCGAAGGAATTTCCCTTTGGAAATTCGAAGGAATTTCTTTCTGGAAATTCGAATGTTATCCCTTTTGGAAATTCGAAGGATTTCTGTTTTGGAAATTCGAAGGATTTCCCTTTTGGAAATTTGAAGAAATTTCCCTTCGGATATTCGAAGGAATTTTCCTTCGGAGAATCGAAGGAAATTCCGTTTGATAATTCGAAGGCATTTCCGTTTGGTAATTCGAAGGAATTTCCGTTTGGTAATTCGAAGGAATTTCCCTTTGGAACTTCATTAAAATATCCCTTCGGAAATTTGAAACAATTTGCGAAAATGCGAGGCAACAAGCGAAAGAACGAACAAGCTAAATATTATTACCTACTTGAAAACTGACCCGACAACAGCTCTTAATCCGGCTGTGTTGTTGCACCAAACGGTGACGAAACGAATTTTCAATTAGGATGAAAAATGGCCCGCGGTAAATACCCATCCAAATTGCAAAAGACAAATTGACAACCGACCAAGGCGCGGTGACGGCGACGACTGTGGGGGAGCACACCGAACTGAAGACCGAGACCGAAGTCGGAAGCGAACCGGTCAATTAGAGGAGGTTCGGTAGAGGAGACAGGTAGGATCTGCACCGCCAATATGAGGGGCACTAAATGTGTGTAGCCTTGAAATCGACCGCTATACCGCGTCACGCCATAACCCGCGCCCGCGAGCGAGAACCCCAGTAAAGGGGGAACAAGCACGAGAAAAATGGGCAGCTAGAAAGTTTGACAGGCGTATTTTTAAATTAACTGAAACGGTGGTGGCTGTATCGCACCTCACCTAGCGATTGAACGGACGATTGCTCGCACTTTCACTTTGTTGGGCGCCACAATGTAGAGCCGCTCGCCGAATGCACGGGAAATGAAATATTATTACAAAGTTTTATTGGAATATTGAAATATCCATTGCGGGGCACGCTTGTCTAAACAAAAACTTTGGGGTGCCACTCCCGCGTCCTTTCGAAAGCGGGGGAGCCACACGTCGCCGAGGTCGACGAAGATGCGACGGCAAGTTGACAGCTGTTTTCATTCTCCGTGTCGCGTCTCAAAGCCCGGTACGGATTTTAAAGTGGCGGTGGAGGTTCTGTGCCGTGGCACGGGAACGCCAAAATCAGTGAATAATGAGCTTCATTATTCAACTTTCTAGCGTTCTGCTGTCGGGTGAAACGAACTGACTAGCGACTGCATCTGCGGAGGTGTGCTGCCGGCATTTTGATTGAACAAATTGGTTCTTGTCTTTGCTTAAAGCAGTAGGCTTAATCGACTGCCGCCGGTTGCATCTGGTGGGTACGGGAACAGCGATGCCAAACAATAATCCACGCTGTCAAAAGAGGATTTCAAACCAGAATTCAAGGTTGCCAAATGCTTCCGACACCCGCATGTGTGCACAAGTTCATGGAAACAAATGTCCCTACTGATGTTCCTACCCCTCTGTAAGTATTTGTTTGCACTTTCATTCCCGAATATAAAAACGGGCAAGTTTTCCACTGAACTTGCAAATACGGAAAAGTAGCTACGTACCCATACCTCATATGGGAAAAGTTTAATGTGCTTCCCGAAACCCCCCTTGCAAAGGGGGACACGAGTGATGGAAACTTCCCAATTGTTCTCCGAATGGGTCTTGTTTGACAGTTTTCTGGCTCCTTCCGTTTGTTTTCACGCATTCAACAAGTAGAAGGGAGTCGACCTCACCCAAAAGTAGGTAAATAACACATCTCCACTGTGTCCATGAAAACTCGTCGCCGCCGTCCAGAAATCGGAAAGTGAAACAATAATTAAACAGAGGCATTAGACGCTGAATTGGTGACTTCGTCATCAACGTCGTTGTCGTCGTCTCGTCACATACGACGAGACGGTCCAGCGCAGCCCGCATACTTTCCCAGTTCGACGTTTGAAGAGCAACCGGGTCGGTCGGTTGTTGCGGTCCAGTTAATTGATATAAATTAAGGTGGTTGCGTGTGACTCACTCTCACTCCCCTCGCTTCGCTATTATATACACACGCGGCACGAAGCAGCAGTGCCCCAACAACAACGGAGCGGAATCCGAGAGTCACATCAAGAGCTCTACAACCGCAAGTGGGTCGTGGAATTTGAATAGACCGATGATGGCGAGAGCGAAGTCAGTCTGTGCGCGTTGAGAGCCCTTCTCCATTAGGGCCCAACCGAACCCCGCCACGTAGTGTTCGTTTGATGTTGCTGATGCGAAAAGGAAAATATGAGATTATCATTATATTATATGATTGCTATCATCATCACACGCCAAAGTAGCTTTCTAGTGGTGGTGATGATGTACGAGTCCAGCCGCCCGAGCCCGACCGACTGCTGCGGCGTGTGATCACTCGGTGCGGATGAAACAGCCACCACGATGAGATCATCGCCGGCTTTCGCTTGAAAATGAATGCCTTTCCTCCACCGCCGCTCACCCGAAAGACAAAATTACTTATGTTTCCATTTCTGCGTTCTTCTGTTTTTCATTTTCAGTTCCAGCATTGGCATCCGGCCTGCCGAAAGATGATGAGAGTAACACCCCCCAGACGGATTGCTTCCTCCAGTGTCCGCAGTGCGGCCAAACGCTGCGCGGTTTTCAGGTGAGTTTTTTTTGTTGGCAAAATGTAGATTGAAGAAAATGGTGAATCTGTAGCGCATTGTTGAACATGTTGAATTGAAAAAAAAAATTGTGTAAAATCAAGACGTTTTTGCACATAAAAAAAAGAAAGCGGAAGGCGTTTGCAAATTCTAGTGTACACTTTCATTGATGAAGATGTCAATGCCTGTCTACGACTTCCAGCCGGGAAGTTGTCTACGACTTCCATTCGGGAAGTTGTCTACGACTTCCATTCGGGAAGTTGTCTACGACTTTCATTCGGGAAGTTGTCTACGACTTCCATTCGGGAAGTTGTCTACGATTTCCAGCTTGAAAGCTGTCGACAACCTCCAGCTTGCTGTCTATGATTACCAGTTTGGATGTCATCTACGACTTCCAGTCTGGTAGGTGATTACGACTTCCAACCGGAAAGTTGTCTACGACTTCAAGCCTGGAAGTTGTCTACGTCTACGACTACGACTAAAGTCGTAGTTTGTCTACGACTTCCAGCCGGGAAGTCTTCTACGACTTCCATTCGGGAAGTTGTCTACGACTTTCAGTCAGGCAGCATTCTGCAATTTCCATTCGGAAAGTTGTCTACGACTCCAGCTTGCTGTCTATAAAAAGCTGTCTATGATTTCCAGTTTGGATATCATCTACGACTTCCAGCCTGGTAGCTGACCACGATTACCAGCCGGGAAGTTGTCTACTACTTTCAACCGGGAAGTTGTCTACGACTTTCAGCCGAGAAGTTGTCTACGACTTCCATTCGGGAAGTTGTCTACGACTTCCATTCGGGAAGTTGTCTACGACTTCCATTCGGGAAGTTGTCTACGACTTCCATTCGGGAAGTTGTCTACGACTTCCATTCGGGAAGTTGTCTACGACTTCCATTCGGGAAGTTGTCTACGACTTCCATTCGGGAAGGTGTGTACGACTTCCAACCTAACTTCCCTCTTTAGTTTGATGTAGGCTTCCTTCTCAAAGTAATGAGCCATGATATCAATTTCATCGGCGAAACCAAGTATGTGAGCAGACTTCGTGAATATCGTACCAACCGTCTCAATACCTGCCCTTCATAATACCCCCTCTAAAGCGATATTGAATAGAAGGCACAAAAGGCCAATTCCTTGCTGTAATTGTCTACGCATTTCGAAGGGACTCGACAATGCCTCTGAAACATGTACAACGCAAATTGCCCGATTTATTTCTACATTTTTCAAAACCACATTCGTGTAGACATTCGGAGAGATTCAAACATTACGAAAATCAGAAGACTTCGGTGGGTCAGGCACGTAGCCAGAATGTCGGATAGTAATCTGGGTAAAATGGTGCTCGACAACGAGACGGGAACAAGAAGACAAGGTGCACCTCGGACAAGGTGGATCGATCAGGTGGAGGACGATTTGCGGACCCTCCGCAGACTGCTTATTTTCGTGTCTTTTTCGTCATAGTTCATTGACCTACTGCAAACAGAATGGAATTCCAAAAGATCATATCTACGATAGCCTTCAGTTTCTACATTCTTTGAATTCCACTGCTTGATTTTAGATTCTTGCACCATTACCTTTGTTTCCAATTCACGAACATGCGAAAGAGTCGTTTTTGTTTTGGTCCTGACCACGAGTTGGTGACCGATTCATCAAACAAACGTTACAGCAGCTAAAACTTCAGCCCAATACGATTCTCGCATCTTTCCATCGAACAGCATCGTGGAGAAGGGTCATTCGTCCGAGAGTCATTTGGCCCTTCAAAATTTTGCATTCATTGAGGTACCCCTTCATAATAAGTTTAACTCATAAAATATTTGAAAAACGAGCCTCTTGAAAGGAGGCTTCCGAGCCTCTCGAAGGGAGGCTGCCGGGCCGCTTGAACCCGAGTAGGAGAAATTGGCTCAATAATACTTAATTCTGTTATTGATACCATACTCTGTTATGAACTAGCCCTGGATAAGAGGTAAAATACCAAAGGAATAATACCAAAAACTAATATGCACAATACTTAAGCCATAACAAACTCAGTTATTAAATTGAATTTCAATACCAAATGCATAACCAATTATTATTCGTTTGGTATTGAAATACCTAAGCATGGTATGCCTTAAGTATTCTGCATATAAGGTTTTGGTATTATTTTTTGGTATTTTACCTCTTATGCAAGGCTAAATCATACCAATTTCTGTTATCGAGGTCGTCGCTCCTGCTCGGGAAAGGAGGCTTCTGAGCCTCTTGAAACGAGGGCTCCGAGCCTCTTGAAAGGAAGGCTCCGAGCCTCTTGGAAGGAGGGCTCCGAGCCTCTTGAAAGGAGGCCTCTGAGCCTCTTGAAAGGAGGCCTGAGGCCTCTGGAAAGAAGGCCTCCGAGCCTCTTGAAAGAAGGCCTCTGAGGCCCTTGAAAGGAGGCCTCCGAGCCTCTTGAAAGGAGGCCTGAGCCTCTTGAAAGGAGGCCTCCGAGCTCTCTTGAAGGAGGCCTCAGGCCTCTTGAAAGAGGCCTCCAGCTCTTGAAAGGAGGCCTCCGAGCCTCTGAAAGGAGGCCTGAGCCTCTTGAAAGGAGGCCTCTGAGCCTCTTGAAAGGAGGCCTCCAGGCCTCTTGAAAGGAGGCCTGAGGCCTCTTGAAAGGAGGCCTGAGCCTCTTGAAAGGAGGCTTCTGAGGCCTCTTGAAAGGAGGCTTGAGCCTCTTGAAAGGAGGCTTCCGAGCCTCTTGAAAGGAGGCCTCCAGGCCTCTTGAAAGGTGGCTTCGGAGCCTCTTGAAAGGAGGCTTCTGAGCCTCTTGAAAGGAGGCTTCCTGAGCCTCTTGAAAGGAGGCTTCTGAGCCTCTTGAAAGGAGGCTCTGAGCTCTTGAAAGGAGGCTTCCGGGCCTCTTGAAAGGAGGCTCTGAGCCTCTTGAAAGGGAGGCTTCCTGAGCCTCTTGAAAGGAGGCTTGAGCCTCTTGAAAGGAGGCTCTGAGCCTCTTGAAAGGAGGCTTCCAGGCCTCTTGAAAGGAGGCTTCCTGAGCCTCTTGAAAGGAGGCTTCCGGGCCTCTTGAAAGGAGGCTTCCAGGCCTCTTGAAAGGAGGCTTCCGAGCCTCTTGAAAGGAGGCTTCTGAGCTCTTGAAAGGAGGCTCTGAGGCCTCTTGAAAGGAGGCCTCCAGTCTTGAAAGGAGGCCTCTGAGCCTCTTGAAAGGAGGCCTGAGGCCTCTTGAAAGGAGGCCTGAGCCTCTTGAAAGGAGGCCTGAGGCCTCTTGAAAGGAGGCCTGAGCCTCTTGAAAGGAGGCCTGAGTCTTGAAAGGAGGCCTCTGAGGCCTCTTGAAAGGAGGCCTCCGGGCCTCTTGAAAGGAGGCTTCCGAGCCTCTTGAAAGGAGGCTTCCGAGCCTCTTGAAAGGAGGCCTCTGAGCGTCATGAAAGGAGGCCTCTGAGGCCGCTGAAAGGAGGCCTCTGAGCCGCTTGAAAGGAGGCCTGAGCTCTTGAAAGGAGGCCTCTGAGCCTCTTGAAAGGAGGCTCTGAGCCTCTTGAAAGGAGGCCTGAGCCTCTTGAAAGGAGGCCTGAGGCCTCTTGAAGGAGGCCTGAGGCCTCTTGAAAGGAGGCCTGAGCCTCTTGAAAGGAGGCTTCTGAGCTCTTGAAAGGAGGCTTCTGAGCCTCTTGAAAGGAGGCTTCCAGCTCTTGAAAGGAGGCTTCCGAGCCTCTTGAAAGGAGGCTTCCTGAGCCTCTTGAAAGGAGGCTTCGAGCTCTTGAAAGGAGGCTTCCTGGAGCCCCTTGAAGGAGGCCTGGAGCCTCTTGAAAGGGAGGCTCTGAGCCTCTTGGAAAGGAGGCCTGAGCTCTTGAAAGGAGGCTCCTGAGCTCTCTTGAAAGGAGGCCTCCGAGCCTCTTGAAAGGAGGCCTGAGCCTCTTGAAAGGAGGCCTCCAGGCCTCTTGAAAGGAGGCCTCTGAGCCTCTTGAAAGGAGGCCTGAGCTCTTGAAAGGAGGCCTGAGCCTCTTGAAAGGAGGCTCTGAGCTCTTGAAAGGAGGCCTGAGCCTCTTGAAAGGAGGCTTCTGAGCCTCTTGAAAGGAGGCTTCTGAGCCTCTTGAAAGGAGGCCTTGAGCCTCTTGAAAGGAGGCTTGAGCTCTTGAAAGGAGGCCTCCAGGCCTCTTGAAAGGAGGCTTCCAGGCCTCTTGAAAGGAGGCTGGAGCCTCTTGAAAGGAGGCTTCCAGCTCTTGAAAGGAGGCTTCCTGAGCCTCTTGAAAGGAGGCTTCTGGAGCCTCTTGAAAGGAGGCTTGAGCCTCTTGAAAGGAGGCTCTGAGCCTCTTGAAAGGAGGCTTCTGAGCCTCTTGAAAGGAGGCTTCCAGGCCTCTTGAAGGAGGCCTGAGCCTCTTGAAAGGAGGCTTGAGAGCCTCTTGAAAGGAGGCTCTGAGCCTCTTGAAAGGAGGCTTGAGCCTCTTGAAAGGAGGCCTGAGCTCTTGGAAAGGAGGCTCTGAGCCTCTTGAAAGGAGGCCTCCAGGCCTCTTGAAAGGAGGCTTGAGGCCTCTTGAAAGGAGGCCTCCAGCCTCTTGAAAGGAGGCTTCTGAGCTCTTGAAAGGGAGGCTCTGAGCCTCTTGAAAGGAGGCTCCTGAGCCTCTTGAAAGGAGGCTTGAGCCTCTTGAAAGGAGGCTTCCGAGCCTCTTGAAAGGAGGCTTCTGAGCCTCTTGAAAGGAGGCCTGAGCCTCTTGAAAGGAGGCTGGAGGCCTCTTGAAAGGAGGCTCTGAGCCTCTTGAAAGGAGGCTTGAGGCCTCTTGAAAGGAGGCTTCTGAGCCTCTTGAAAGGAGGCTTCTGAGCCTCTTGAAGGAGGCTTCTGAGCTCTTGAAAGGAGGCTTCCGAGCCTCTTGAAAGGAGGCTTCCAGAGCCTCTTGAAAGGAGGCTTCCAGGCCTCTTGGAAAGGAGGCTGGAGCCTCTTGAAAGGAGGCTTCTGAGCCTCTTGAAAGGAGGCTTCCGGGCCTCTTGAAAGGAGGCTTCTGAGCCTCTTGAAAGGAGGCTTGAGCCTCTTGAAAGGAGGCTCCAGCCTCTTGAAAGGAGGCTTCCAGGCCTCTTGAAAGGAGGCTTCCGAGCCTCTTGAAAGGAGGCTTTGAGCCTCTTGAAAGGGAGGCTTCTGAGCCTCTTGAAAGGAGGCTTCTGAGCCTCTTGAAAGGAGGCTTGAGCTCTTGAAAGGAGGCCTGAGCTCTTGAAAGGAGGCTTCTGAGCCTCTTGAAAGGAGGCCTGAGCCTCTTGAAAGGAGGCCTGAGCCTCTTGAAAGGAGGCCTGAGTCTTGAAAGGAGGCCAGAGCCTCTTGAAAGGAGGCTTCCGAGCCTCTTGAAAGGAGGCCTGAGCCTCTTGAAAGGAGGCCTCTGAGCCTCTTGAAAGGAGGCTTCTGAGCCTCTTGAAGGAGGCTCTGAGCCTCTTGAAAGGAGGCCTGAGCCTCTTGAAAGGAGGCTTGAGCTCTTGAAAGGAGGCTTCCGGAGCCTCTTGAAAGGAGGCTTCTGAGCCTCTTGAAAGGAGGCTTCTGAGCCTCTTGAAAGGAGGCTTCTGAGCCTCTTGAAAGGAGGCTTCTGAGCCTCTTGAAAGGAGGCTTCTGAGCCTCTTGAAAGGAGGCTTCCAGGCCTCTTGAAAGGAGGCTTCTGAGCTCTCTGAAAGGAGGCTTCTGAGCCTCTTGAAAGGAGGCCTGAGCCTCTGAAAGGAGGCTCTGAGCCTCTTGAAAGGAGGCTTCTGAGCCTCTTGAAAGGAGGCTTCCGAGCCTCTTGAAAGGGAGGCTTGAGCCTCTTGAAAGGAGGCTCTGAGCCTCTTGAAAGGAGGCTTCTGAGCCTCTTGAAAGGAGGCTTCTGAGCTCTTGAAAGGAGGCTTCTGAGCCTCTTGAAAGGAGGCTTGAGCCTCTTGAAAGGAGGCTTGAGGCCTCTTGAAAGGAGGCTTCTGAGCCTCTTGAAAGGAGGCTTCTGAGCTCTTGAAAGGAGGCTTCCTGAGCCTCTTGAAAGGAGGCCTGAGCCTCTTGAAAGGAGGCTTCCTGAGCCTCTTGAAAGGAGGCTTCTGAGCCTTCTGAAAGGAGGCCTGAGCCTCTTGAAAGGAGGCTTGAGCCTCTTGAAAGGAGGCTTCTGAGCCTCTTGAAAGGAGGCTGGAGCCTCTTGAAAGGAGGCTTCCGAGCCTCTTGAAGGAGGCTCTGAGCCTCTTGAAAGGAGGCTGGAGCCTCTTGGAAAGGAGGCTTCTGAGCCTCTTGAAAGGAGGCTTCTGAGCCTCTTGAAAGGAGGCTTCCTGAGCCTCTTGAAAGGAGGCTTCCAGAGCCTCTTGAAGGAGGCTGAGCCTCTTGAAAGGAGGCCTGAGCCTCTTGAAAGGAGGCTTCCTGAGCCTCTTGAAAGGAGGCTTCCTGAGCCTCTTGAAAGGAGGCTTCCTGAGCCTCTTGAAAGGAGGCCTGAGCCTCTTGAAAGGAGGCTTCTGAGCCTCTTGAAAGGAGGCTTGAGCTCTTGAAAGGAGGCTTCTGAGCCTCTTGAAAGGAGGCTTGAGGCCTCTTGAAAGGAGGCTTCCGAGCCCTCTTGAAAGGAGGCTTCTGAGCCTCTTGAAAGGAGGCCTCTGAGCCTCTTGAAAGGAGGCTCTTGAAGGCCTGAGCCTCTTGAAAGGAGGCCTGAGGCCTCTTGAAAGGAGGCCTCCTGAGCCTCTTGAAAGGAGGCCTCCTGAGCTCTTGAAAGGGAGGGCCTCCAGGCCTCTTGAAAGGAGGCCTGAGGCCTCTTGAAAGGAGGCTTCTGAGTCTTGAAAAGAGGCTTCTGAGTTCTTGAAAGGAGGCTTCCTGAGCCTCTTGAAAGGAGGCTTCTGAGCCTCTTGAAAGGAGGCTTCTGAGCCTCTTGAAAGGAGGCTTGAGCCTCTTGAAAGGAGGCTGGGCCTCTTGAAAGGAGGCTTCTGAGCCTCTTGAAAGGAGGCTTCTGAGCTCTTGAAAGAGGCTCTGAGCCTCTTGAAAGGAGGCTTGAGCCTCTTGAAAGGAGGCTTCTGAGCTCTTGAAAGGAGGCTTCCAGGCCTCTTGAAAGGAGGCCTGAGCCTCTTGAAAGGAGGCTTCTGAGCCTCTTGAAAGGAGGCTTTGAGCCTCTTGAAAGGAGGCTTCCAGGCCTCTTGAAAAGGAGGCTTCTGAGCCTCTTGAAGGAGGCTTCTGAGCCTCTTGAAAGGAGGCTTCTGAGCCTCTTGAAAGGAGGCTGAGCCTCTTGAAAGGAGGCTTCTGAGCCTCTTGAAAGGAGGCTTCTGGAGCCTCTTGAAAGGAGGCTTCCGAGCCTCTTGAAAGGAGGCTCTGAGCCTCTTGAAAGGAGGCTTCTGAGCCTCTTGAAAGGAGGCTCTGAGCTCTTGAAGGAGGCTTCTGAGCCTCTTGAAAGGAGGCTTCTGGAGCCTCTTGAAAGGAGGCTCTGAGCTCTTGGAAAGGAGGCTCTGAGCTCTTGAAAGGAGGCTTCTGAGCCTCTTGAAAGGAGGCTCTGAGCCTCTTGAAGGAGGCTTCTGAGCCTCTTGAAAGGAGGCTTCCTGAGCCTCTTGAAAGGAGGCTTGAGCCTCTTGAAAGGAGGCTCTGAGCCTCTTGAAAGGAGGCTTCTGAGCCTCTTGAAAGGAGGCTTCTGGAGCCTCTTGAAAGGAGGCTTCCTGAGCCTCTTGAAAGGAGGCCTGAGCCTCTTGAAAGGAGGCTTCTGAGCCTCTTGAAAGGAGGCTTCTGAGCTCTTGAAAGGAGGCTTCTGAGGCCTCTTGAAAGGAGGCTTCTGAGCTTGAAAGGAGGCTTCTGAGCCTCTTGAAAGGAGGCCTCTGAGCCTCTTGAAAGGAGGCCTCTGAGGCCTCTTGAAAGGAGGCCTGAGCCTCTTGAAAGGAGGCCTCCAGGCCTCTTGAAAGGAGGCCTCCAGGCCTCTTGAAATGAGGCCTCTGAGCCTCTTGAAAGGAGGCCGCCGAGCCTCTTGAAAAGAGGCCTCCGAGCCTCTTCAAAGAGGCCTCCGAGCCTCTTGAAAGGAAACCTCCGAGCCTCTCGAAAGGAGGCCTCCAAACCTCTTGAAAGGAAGATACCGAGCCTCTCGAAAGGAGGCTTCCAGGCCTCTTGAAAGGAGTATTCTGAGCCTCTTGAAAGGAGGCTTCTGAGCCTCTTGAAAGGAGGCTTCCGAGCCTCTTGAAAGGAGGCTTCCGAGCCTCTTGAAAGGAGGCTTCAGAGCCTCTTGAAAGGAGGCTTCCGAGCCTCTTGAAAGGAGGCTTCCGAGCCTCTTGAAAGGAGGCTTCCGAGCCTCTTGAAAGGAGGCTTCCGAGCCTCTTGAAAGGAGGCTTCCGAGCCTCTTAAAAGGAGGGGAAAGTGGGAAACGTCTCACTTCTCACTGTAAAAGTTAGAAATGAGGAGTTAGAGTTCTAACTTTCACATTGACAAACAATCATTTCGACCAAGCGGCATTTTCGACCAAATGACCCTTTCTACCACATGGCCATTTTTTCAAACGGCTTTTTCGGCCGAATGTCGCTTTCGGACAAATGACACTTGCGGTTGAACCGTTTTCGGGTAATAACCGTTTTGACCAAACGTCGAATTCGACAAAATAGCCTCCGGCCGAATGATTTTCGCCCGACGTTTCGGCCTTTTATGTTGGCCTTTTTGAAGGGTGAAACTGTCAATTGTCGTGCAAAACAAAACTCATCGCTTTGACTAAAAATGACAGAGAAAGCCAAAAATTCCCACAAGTTTGTTGGAGTTTTACTCCGGAGCGATATCATCTTCTTCTTATTGGCATTACATCCCCACACTGGGACAGAGCCGCCTCGCAGCTTAGTATTCACTTAAGCACTTCCACAGTTATTAACTGCTAGGTTTCTAAGCCAAGTACCATTTTTGCATTCGTATATCATGAGGCTAACACGATGATACTTTTATGCCCAGGGAAGTCGAGACAATTTTCAATCCGGAAATCGCCTTGACCGGCACCGGGAATCGAACCCAGCCACCCTCAGCATGGTCTTGCTTTGTAGCCGCGCGTCTTACCGCACGGCTAATGAGGGCCCCAATGGAGCGATATCAGCCAATGGTAAATCGGCACACAAGAACTCAGGGATGCCAATTACCAATGATTCTGTCAAGACAAGAGGTTTCTTCAAGTGGAATGATGACGTTCACTACAAGGAAAAAAGGATATAAGACAGATATTCTGGAAGTAATTCAAACTGATGTTCAAGGACCAATAGAAGAAGCTTCACTTGCTAGGAGCCAATTTTACATCACGTTCATTGATGAAAAACTCAAACGAACTTTTCCGGAATTTTGATTTCAATTTCATTTAATCAATGGCACAAAGAAATCATTCGATTTGCGTAACTTTTTATCTGCAATGTTTCAGATCAGTTCTTATGTGCCTAAAAAGTAGTATCTTCAAGACTTCCTGAGCTGTGGTTGTCTCGTACGTAATAATAGTTTTTCCGTTTCATGAATTAAAGGATTTTTGTTTTAGCTTTTTATTCTTCAATCGCTATCGGTTCAATCGCTTTTCTTTTGGGTTGGACAGCAAATCGACAAGTGACAAGTTTCAGTCAAAATGCCATCATTTTTTTCTACACGCTTAAAATTTTTGAAACAACAATGCAGCTAACTTTTTCATGTACAGACTGTACTAATTCACCATTAGGCGTGCTCGCACCCTAATTCCACGTCTAAATATCTAATTAATTGTCTTTCCTCTACCCCCAATTTCTCACCTGCAGGCACTGAAAGACCACATCGACAACGTGCATTCCATGATCAAGCAGGAGCACCATGACTCGGCGACGCCCTCCCCGCCACTATCGGCGTTCTATCAGCAGTCGTCGTTCCAGCCAATAGGTAGCCACCAGTCGCTGCCGTCGCCACCTGCCTCTACCTCGACGCTCGAAAATAGCCACTGCAACGAGCCGACCTCGCTGGCGACTAATGGCAGGAGTAGTAGTAGTAACAGCCACAGTAGTAGCAGCAGCAGCAGCAGTAGTAGCAGTAGTTGTAGTCGAAGTACCTCGGCAGGTGGTCTTGGTCTCGGTGCCAGCACCGCTGCCGCAATCGCCGACGAAGGTGGGCGGTCTATTAGCCCGACGTACAGCAACAGTAGCAGTATTGGTGGGGGAAGCAACTGTGGTGGGGCCGTCGTCGGTGGAGTCCACCACGGCATTGGTGGCACCAGTGCCAGGAGCAGCAACGACGGTGGAGAACCCTACGCATGCTTACAATGCTCCGCCTCATTCCCAAATCGTGACTTACTCGAAAAGCATGAGCTGATGCATGTACCTAATGCTCTGGTGGTAAGTTGCCCTTCCCTCTTCTATGCTTCTATTCCTCTACACACCTGCCTGGAATATTATTTCGCATTGTACTCTCTACGCGCCTCCTCGAGCGCTTTTTTCACGGAGACATTTTTTTCCCCATTTATCGACCTGAGAAATCACTCCGACGGATAGGGACCGAAGAAGGCCAAACGCGAAGGAAAGAGTTCACTTGTGTCGGTCGGTAGCGCGCGTTATCTTCTCTCGAACACCGCTGCCCTCTCTTCATGTCGTGTTCTCACGACCGATTCGCTTTCTCACACCAGCGAGAAGCAAGCAGCAAGTTAATTCTATATAAGGTGTTTCCCATTACGTTGCTCACGCTCTTCGCGGCCCGCCGCCTCTGGACCCAACCAACCGGTGTGGTGCACACCTTGACATGGTTTGTGAACTTTATATACCCCGTCTCACGCTCGGATTCGTTAAAGTTTGAACGCCTGACGAACCATGGGTACGCAAGATGGCTTCGTTAAGTTAACAAATTGTTTTACTCGTTGTTTACCATCGCAAAACATCTCCGCAATCGCTATCAAAACTTGAGCGCAGTCTTCCTTGTTGCATTGTTTCTGATTATTTGTTGTTGCGAAAAACGGAGTTGTTCTCGAAAGTTACACATCATGAGCGCTTCACTGCTCCCGCCCGATGCAGCTGCATCAGGAGATGAGGTACGGAGACGGAAAAGATGCACCACAGAGTGCACTGTACATGAACACTCTGAGAGAAGAAAACCACCTTGTAGAAGACATTCCGTTCTTCGCACGGGGCGATTCTTGTCTCCGGCAAGACTGCAAGTGAAACGCAGACAGACAGATATACAGATAAAACTACATGGATGGTCCAACAGCAGCAGCACTCGGTTGCTACATCTTCGGTCGATTCTTACGTTTAGTTCAGGGAAACAACAAGAAGGGTCATAACCAGGGTAGTGGGAAAAAATAAATAAAAATAGATTGATTCACGTAACGGTGATTGCTTTCTTTCTCACATTGAAATACATTACCCGGTTCAATATCTCAGGGTTCAATGCCTTCTTGGACCTCTAGAAGCTTTGCCAAGGCACTTCTAGACAGAGGTATTTCAGAATAAAAGGCACATTTTTTTATAAACTCCCCTTTGTAAGACAAAAAGACTTCCTGTCTTAAGGACATGCATGGTTTGCGTTAAAGGAAAAGATATTTTAGTTACTAGATAAAGATTGTCGCTGTCGTCGCTGTCCGGAACATCTTTTGCTGGCGAGGATAGGGGAGTTAAATGTCAAAGAAGGAAAATCCATACGATTTGACAGGTATGTACCACACATGTTTCGGACAACAGAACAAAGGGAACCGAAGCGACAATCTTTATCTAGTAACTAAAATATCTTTTGTTAAAGGCAATGAAAACTGCTGTCAAACCATTATTTTATGGTTTCGGTTCACTTCGAACCCGATTGTACCACTTTCCAATGCACCAAGGAGCATGAGACAGTCAAAATGAAACGAGAATGATGATGGGAATTAAGTGAAATATGCACTCATACACCCAGACGGACCGTTTCAGCAGCGGCAGTGTCAGTGGCAGTAGGACTCGTCTTCTCCTTCGAGGAGGTACCTACTACTTGCGCTTGGAGTTTCTTTTCAGTTTTTCAGTTTTTTTTTTGCTCTTGTCCGTGAAGTTTCTGTTGAACCGATGGGTTTTAGTTCTTGTTTTGCTCGCTCTCGTGAAGCGGATCATCATCATCATCCGCGTATGCATATGTAGGTATCTATCTATCGGTTCACTACACCACACCGTCGTCATCCAGCGCGTCCATAGCCGCGCATTGCTTGAGGATGGGACAACCAGCTGTGTGGATGATATCCACACCAAACCGTACCGGCTGGGACACAAAGACAGATGAGCCAAGCATCGAGGAAATTAATTAAACATTTCCATGTACAAGATAAATTAATTTCAACAACTAATTCTGCGTTTGTGTTGTCGCGCGAAGAATGAAGTCAGCTATGGGACGTTCAAGTGGATCGGTAGTTGAGGACCACGAATGGAAGATCATTGAGATTGTTTATAGATTTATCGTTGCAAATTGTCCAATTCTATTCACGACCCGAAATTTAAAAAATGAAAACACTGAAAATCATTTCTTGTGAAAAATTGTAAAAATGGTTTAATTAAGAGAATGTGTTCTTAAAAGTGGGACACACAAAAACAATCGCAAAAAAAAAATTTGAAATCAAACTTTCTGCGATAAAACTTCAACATTAATATTATTATATTTTTGATCCATTACTTTACTGGGTATCCTTTTCATAATTGAAGCCAATATCTGCTGTCAGCTTTAGTTATTTTAGAAGTCTCGCATCAATGATGGCTCAAAAGTTCCCTAAACGAGCCACTAACTTCACAAAAGTCTAATATCAATTGCAGAATGCAAAATCTGGCCAGCGTTTTCCGTCCATCAAATCGGTGAAGTGCAGAATGTTCATTCGGAGGCTTTTGTTAAGGTAAATTTGCTGTCCCATCTTGTCCCACTTATCAAAGGCTTATCCAAAAAAAGCTTTTCAGATATTTCGACCATCTTCGTCTTCCTTCGAATTTCCTTGGGACATTCCGTTGAATTTCCACGGGAAAGTCCTGCGCATGTCCACAGGAAATTCCTTCGAATTTCCACGGGAAATTCCTTCGAATTTCTACGAGAAATTCTTTCGAATTTCCACGGGAAATTCTTTCGAATTTCCGAAGGGAAATTCCTTCGAATTTCCGAAGGGAAATTCCTTCGAATTTCCGAAAGGAATTCGAATTTCCGGAGGGAAATTCCTTCGAATTTCGAAGGAAATTCCTTCAATTTCGAAAGGGAAATTCCTTCGAATTTCCGAAAGGGAAATTCCTTCGAATTTCCGAAAGGGAAATTCCTTCGAATTTCCGAAAGGGAAATTCCTTCGAATTTCCGAAAGGGAAATTCCTTCGAATTTCCGAAAGGGAAATGCCTTCGAATTTCTGAAGGGAAATTCCTTCCAATTTCCGAAGGGAAATTCCTTCGAATTTCCGAAGAGAAATTCCTTCGAATTTCCGAAGGAAATTCCTTCGAATTTCCGAAGGAAATTCCTTCGAATTTCCGAAGGAAATTCCTTCGAATTTCCGAAGGAAATTCCTTCGAATTTCCCAAAGGAAATTCCTTCGAATTTTCTTGGGAAATTCCTTCGAATTTCCTTGGGAAATTCCTTCGAATTTCCTTGGGAAATTCCTTCGAATTTCGAAGGAAATTCCTTCGAATTTCGAAGGAAATTCCTTCGAATTTCGAAGGAAATTCCTTCGAATTTCCGAAGGAAATTCCTTCGAATTTCGAAGGAAATTCCTTCGAATTTCGAAGGAAATTCCTTCAATTTCCGAAGGAAATTCCTTCGAATTTCCGAAGGAAATTCCTTCGAATTTCGAAGGAAATTCCTTCGAATTTGAAGGAAATTCTTCGAATTTCCGAAGGAAATTCCTTCGAATTTCGAAGGAAATTCCTTCGAATTTCGAAGGAAATTCCTTCGAATTTCGAAGGAAATTCCTTCGAATTCCGAAGGAAATTCCTTCGAATTTCGAAGGAAATTCCTTCGAATTTCGAAGGAAATTCCTTCGAATTTTCGAAGGAAATTCCTTCGAATTTCCGAAGGAAATTCCTTCGAATTTCGAAGGAAATTCCTTCGAATTTCGAAGGAAATTCCTTCGAATTTCGAAGGAAATTCCTTCGAATTTCCGAAGGAAATTCCTTCGAATTTCCGAAGGAAATTCCTTCAATTTCGAAGGAAATTCCTTCGAATTTCCGAAGGAAATTCCTTCGAATTTCGAAGGAAATTCCTTCGAATTTCGAAGGAAATTCCTTCGAATTTCCGAAGGAAATTCCTTCAATTTCGAAGGAAATTCCTTCGAATTTCCGAAGGAAATTCCTTCGAATTTCGAAGGAAATTCCTTCGAATTTCCGAAGGAAATTCCTTCGAATTTCGAAGGAAATTCCTTCGAATTTCCGAAGGAAATTCCTTCGAATTTCCGAAGGAAATTCTTCGAATTTGAAATTCCTTCGAATTCGAAGGAAATTCCTTCGAATTTCCGAAGGAAATTCCTTCGAATTTCGAAGGAAATTCCTTCGAATTTCGAAGGAAATTCCTTCGAATTTCCGAAGGAAATTCCTTCGAATTTCCGAAGGAAATTCCTTCGAATTTCGAAGGAAATTCCTTCGAATTTCGAAGGAAATTCTTCGAATTTCGAAGGAAATTCCTTCGAATTCCGAAGGAAATTCCTTCAATTTCGAAGGAAATTCCTTCGAATTTCGAAGGAAATTCCTTCGAATTTCGAAGGAAATTCCTTCGAATTTCGAAGGAAATTCCTTCGAATTTCGAAGGAAATTCTTCGAATTTCCGAAGGGAAATTTCTTCGAATTTCCGAAGGGAAATTCCTTCGAATTTCCGAAGGGAAATTCCTTCGAATTTCCGAAGGGAAATTCCTTCGAATTTCCGAAGGGAAATTCCTTCGAATTTCCGAAGGGAAATTCCTTCGAATTTGCGAAGGGAAATTCCTTCGAATTTCCGAAGGGAAATTCCTTCGAATTTCCGAAGGGAAATTCCTTCGACTTTTCACTGGAAATTCCTTCGAATTTCCGAATTTTAACATTCAAAAGGGAAAATTTCTCCAAATTTCCACGCGATATTGTTCTCATGAAAAAGGAAAATATTTAAAACTTCCCTTACAAAACATTTCATTCTAGCGTCCTGATTGTTTGATGAAAATATTGAAAAATATAGAATTCTAATATTGGAACGATCTCACCAATGTCAAGTTCTTTCTTTTTTCGATTAAACGTGGTAAAAAAACACTCACTTATCCGGAACAATTTCGTTTCAAAAACTCATTTTCAACTGTTGCATATATGGCGCCCAAAAACCACCAATTCTATCGCCTATTATCGAAAAACGCACATGACGAACAAAATTAACCACCGAACAACCCTTTCCGGTCGTCACACATATCCCAGCGGCTCGAAACTGAAACTATCGCAGCATCAAGGCGGTACTTTCATCGCTGTAATTAACAATTAATTTCAACTTTATTTATACACACACACATACGCCCACACAAACCGAAAAACAAAGCCCTCAACGGTTCAACAACACATAATGAGCCGACTGAGCGCGGTGGTGAGCGTATGTTGCGTCCCATTTGCGCCTGCAGGGTAGGCACGTAGAAAACCGATCAACTCGACGGGGCTGCCACCGCCGAGTTGTGGCAATGGATAATTGCCATTAATTTAATTTTATTTTAATTTAATGAATCCGTATCAATTGCCGTATCGAACTGTGCGCTTCTGGTGATGGGGCTGGCAAGTACCTTGCCCTGTAAATGTTTAGTTTGCGTTGGTCGGGCCACCTCGCGCCCCATTGGACGAAATCGCGCTCGCCGATCGCCATATTTGTTTGGTTTCCCTACCTCGCCCCTCCTCCTGTATGTGTGAAAGTCGCTGGGCGAACTCGAGCTCATAGGAACTCGTCGCCGTCGTCGTCGGTCGCGGAAGGAGTACTCGCGCGTGGCTGTAAACGCTCGATTGGGCGCTAATCGTTTGTCACGCTTGTACTGCTTCTCGTCTAGCTGACGGGGGACTGGGCCGCGCTTGATGAGCACCGGGCGGGGAGAGTGCTTCGTTGCCCCCCAACCAGTCAGTCAGTCAGCCAGTTCGTTCGTCCATCGGTCGTCAACTATAAAACGAAGCTGCCAGTCGCCACAGCACAGCGCTGGCAAGATAGGCAATCAGCGATGCGATACGAATCAAATGAATGCGGATAATTGCACGTGGCTTCATGGCGCTTCACCCCGCGCTGTTCTCAAGTTTGGATAAGGCTTGCGTCTTCTGCGCCCTGACGATGATTTATGCTGACGACTTCTGCGGTTTCACCTAGTAGGCCATGATTGTGCAGAATCGAACGGGTCTACTGAGGAACGCATTTGTAACATGTCTTGACTTTTTGAAACGCCATGGCACTATTGTCTTTTAGGACGTCGTAGCTGTCATCCGGAAGCATGGAAATAAGTGTATTGTTAAATTAATGTTAGATCTAATTATACGTTGAAACCCGAATAATGATTTGTGTTTCGGATGGCTACAACTGAAATTTAAATGATCTGCATTTACATTGGCGCCCGGCATTTGAATAGTCATGTCTCATTGGTTCTTATACGTCGTATCAACAAAAGTACATTTCATAAAATAAAAAAACAAGTCGTATCTCACACGTAAACCTAACGACCGACCCAATGAACGAAGAGAAAGCGACCATTGTGAGAAAACATTCTTTAGATGTTGCATTCTACCAACGAACCGTTGAAACCCAATGCGACATCCTAACCGACGATACACCGAAAAAAAAGCAACGAACGAGAACACACTACGGCGCGCGATAACGATACAAAGATTTATTACTCTTCGCCATAATTTGTGCGGTCGACTCGCCAACAACCACCGTTGTTCGCTCTGCCTTGGCCGAAAAAAAATATCTTAGGAATGTTTGCTTTTTTTCTTGCTCACAACTGTCCATCGCAACTAAAATCTCTAAGAGTTTTACGACGATGACGACGGCGGCTCTAAACGCTTCCCGGATCACTAACCGAGCGAGCATAACTCGCCGAAATTACCCCAAACTTATCGAAACAAAGTGTCAATTCTTCGTCAACCTTCGCCTCCCTTTGCCTTGTGATGGAACCAACCCAACTACGCACTATTATCGTTAAAAATGATTTAAATTTCCTGTCCATCCATCCAGCCGCCAGCCCAGCTATACAGGCAACTCATTCACGACCGGCCATGCTCATGAGTCAGACTCGGGGTGATTATTTGAATGTGATGGCTGACTGACCGAAAAAAAAAGTATTTCGTTCGCCCAATTCGTCAGGGCCATATTTCCTTCGGCTTCATTGCGTGTTTGCAATCACCCTCACACTCTCACAGGCGAAGCCATTCGAATCATTTTCGGTAGATATAGGTACGGTGCTTTCGCTTTTACGAAGAACCAGGGCGGGCACACTTGGACCCGCCCGTGCCTGTCCGTTATCGCCGTCTACGTTTCGTCTCGTCCACCGGAGCAGATCCGCACCGAGAACAAACAGTTTGATTCACATAAAAATCCCTTAAAAATTGATGGCTGATGTTTCATGAGTGCGGCGTGCGGGGCGCGGCACACAAAATATTAAGAAGAATGTCAAAAAACGCATTTCAATATTTTGCGCTTCGTTATGCTCATGAGCGGGGGTGTACGTACAGGTTCGTGGTCTGCTCTTCTGAACATTTCCATCAACCGCGTCCGTTCGATTTCGTTCAACGAAAAACGAGAACAATAATCGTTTTGTGCCAGCACTGACAATAATTTAAGGTGATGATTACTTTCAGTGTGCGGCATGCAGACCGAGATGAAATGGCTCATGATTTGTTTTACAGCTGAATGCATTCAATAAATGTTCAAACTCGACACCTTTTTATGACGGAAATAAGTTCAAAGTAGATTCTTCACACTAATGGGGCAGTGCACCGAATGAACTTAACGAAAATATTGACGTTTGAGATGTGCCGAATGAGGCATTTCATCAAATGAACTTAACGAAGGTGTTGGTTGACGTTTGGGAGGTGCCGAAATTAATTTCAAATGAACTTAATGTAGGAAAAAGTGTTCGACACTGCTCAAACGTCAAAACCTTCGTCAAGTTCATTCGGTGTACAGCCGAATTGAACAAATTTTAATAAATGTTGTTCATTTCAAATGAACTTCGAATCGATTCCGAATGGAATCCTGCTCGATTCCGAATGGAATCCTGCTCAGATTCCGAATGGAATCCTACTCAGATTCCGAATGGAATCCTGCTCGGATTCCGAATGGAATCCTGCTCGGATTCCGAATGAAATCCTGCTCGGTTTCCGAATGGAATCCTGCTCGGATTCCGAATGGAATCCTGCTCGGATTCCGAATGGAATCCTGCTCGGATTCCTGCTTGGATTCCGAATGAAATCCTGCTCGGATTCCAGAAGAAATCCTACTCGGATTCGGAATGGAATCCTGCTTGGATTCCGAATGGAATCCTGCTCGGATTCGGAATGGAATCCTGCTCGGATTAGGAATGAAATCCTGCTCGGATTCGGAATGGAACCCTGCTCGGATTCGGAATGGAATCCTGCACAGATTCCGGGTGGAATTATGCTCAGAAATCCTGCTTGAATTCCGGAAGGAATCCTGCTCGGATTCCGGAAGGAATCCTGCTCGGATTCCGGAAGGAATCCTGCTCCGATTCCGGAAAACAACCTGCTTCGATTCCGGAAGAAATCCTGCCTGAGTTCTGGAAAGAATCCTGCTCAGATTCCGGAAGGAAGCCTGCTCGTGTTCCGGAAGGAATCCTGCCTGGATTCCGAAGAAATCCTGCCCGGATTCCGCAAGGCATCCGGAAGGAATCCTACTTGAATTCTGGTAGGAATCCTGCTTGATTCTGGAAGGAACTTATTCCCATTCCGGAAGGATTCCTGCTCCGATTACGGAAGGAAACTTGTTCAGATTCCAGAAGGAATCCTGTTCGATTCCGGAAGGAATCCTGCTCAGATTCCGGAAAAAATCGTGCTCAGATTCCGGAAGGAATGCTGCTTGATTCTAGAAGGAATCCTGCTTGGATTCTGGAAGGAATCCTGCTTGGATTCTTGAAAGAATCTTGCTTGGATTCTGGAAGGAATCCTACTTGGATTCTGGAAGGGATCCTGCTTGGGTTCTAGAAGGAATCCTGCTCGGATTCCACAAGGCATCCTGCTCGGATTCCGGAAGAGATCCTGCTCGGATGCCGGTAGGAGTCCAGCTCGGATTCCAGAGCGTATCCTGCTCGGATTCCGGAGCGAACCCTGCTCGGATTCCGGAAGGAATTCCGCTCGGATTCCGCAAGGAATTCTACTCGGATTCTGGAAGGAATCCTGCTCGGATTCCGGTAGGAAACCTGATCGGATCGCGGTAGGAAACCTGATCGGATCCCGGTTGGAATCCTGCTCGGATCCCGGTTGGAATCCTGCAAGGATTCCGGAACGAATCCTGCTCGGATTCCGGATGGAATCCTGCAAGGATTCCGGAACGAATCCTGCTCGGATTCCGGATGGAATCCTGCTCGTATTCCGGATGGAATCCTGCTCGTATTCCGGAAGGAATCCTGCTCGTATTCCGGAAGGAATCCTGCTCAGATACCGGAAGGAATCCTGCTCAGATTCCGGAAGGAATCCTGCTCAGATTCCGGAAGGTATCCTGCTCAAATTCCGGAAGGAATCCTGCTCGGATTCCGGAAGGAATTCTGCTCGGATTCCAGAAGGAATTCTGCTCGGATTCTGGAAGGAAACCTGATCGGATCCCGGTTGGAACCCTGCTCGGATTCCGGTTGGAATCCTGCTCGGATTCTGGTTGGAATCCTGCTCGGATCCCGGTAGGAATCCTGCTCGGATTCCGGATAGAATCCTGCTCGGATTCCGGATAAAATCCTGCTTAAAATCGGGATAGAATCCTGATCAGATTCCGAATGGAATCCTGCTCAGATTCCGGATGAAATCCTGCTCGGATTTCGGATGGAATCCTGCTCAGATTCCGGATGGAATCCTGCTCGAATTCCGGATGGAATCATGTTCGGATTCCGGATGGAATCCTGCTCGATTCCGGATGGAATCCTGCTCGATTCCGGATGGAATCCTGCTCGGATTCCGGTAGGAATCCTGCTCGGATTCCGGTAGGAATCCTGCTCGGATTCCGGTAGGAATCCTGCTCGGATTCCGGTAGGAATCCTGCTCGGATTCCGGTAGGAATCCTGCTCGGATTCCGGAAGGAATCCTGCTCAGATTCCGGAAGGAATCCTGCTCAGATTCCGGAAGGAATCCTGCTCAGATTCCGGAAGGAATCCTGCTCAAATTCCGGAAGGAATCCTGCTCGGATTCCGGAAGGAATCCTGCTCGGATTCCGGAAGGAATCCTGCTCGGATTCCGGAAGGAATCCTGCTCGGATTCCGGAAGGAATCCTGCTCGGATTCCGGAAGGAATCCTGCTCGGATTCCGGAAGAAATCCTGCTCGGATTGCGGTAGGAATCCTGCTCGGATTTTGGAAGGAACCTTGCTCAGGTTCCGGAAGGAATCCTGCTCGGATTCCGGAAACAATCCTTCTCGGATTCGGGAAGCAGTCCTGCTTCGATTCCGAAAGCAATCCTGCTTGGATTCCGGAAGAAATCCTGCTCGAATTCCGAATGGAGTCTTGCTCGGATTTGGAATGGAATCCTGCTCGGATTCCGGAAGGAATCCTGCTCAGATCCCGGAAAGAATTCTGCTCGGATTCCGGAAGGAATCCTGCTCGGATTCCGGAAGGAATCCTGCTCGGATTCCGGAAGGAATCCTGCTCGGATTCCGGAAGGAATCCTGCTCGGATTCCGGAAGGAATCCTGCTCGGATTCCGGAAGGAATCCTGCTCGGGTTCCGGAAGGAATCCTGCTCGGGTTCCGGAAGGAATCCAGCTCGGATTCCGGAACGGATCCTGCTCAGATTCCGGAAGGGATCCTGCTTGGATTCCGGAAGGAATTCTGCTCGGATTTCGGAAGGAATTCTGTTCGGATTCCGGAAGGAATTCTGCTCGGATTCCGGAAGGAATTCCGCTCGGATTCCGCAAGGAATTCTACTCGGATTCCGCAAGGAATTCCACTCGGATTCTGGAAGGAACCCTGCTCGGATTCCGGTAGGAAACCTGATCGGATCCCGGTTGGAATCCTGCTCGGATTCCCGTTGAAATCCTGCTCGGATTCCGGTTGGAATCCTGCTCGGATTCCGGTTGGAATCCTGCTCGGGTTCCGAAAGAAATCCTGCTCGATTCCGAAAGGAACTTGTTCGGATTCCGAAAGGAATCCTGCTCGATTCCGGAAGGAATCCTGCTCGGATTCCGGAAGGAATTCTGCTCGGATTCCGGAAGGAATTCTGCTCGGATTCCGAAAGGAATTCTGCTCGGATTCCAGAAGGAATTCTGCTCGAATTCTGGAAGGAAACCTGATCGGATCCCGGTTGGAATCCTGCTCAGATTTCGGTTGAAATCCTGCTCGGATTCCGGTTGGAATCCTGCTCGGATTCCGGTTGGAATCCTGCTCGGATTCCGGTTGGAATCCTGCTCGGATTCCGGTTGGAATCCTGCTCGGATTCCGGTTGGAATCCTGCTCGGATTCCGGTTGGAATCCTGCTCGGATTCCGGTTGGAATCCTGCTCGGATTCCGGTTGGAATCCTGTTCGGGTTCCGGAAGGAATTCTGTTCGGATTCCGGATGAAACCTGCTCGGAATCCGGTTGGAACCTGCTCGATTCCGGTTGAATCCTGCTCGGATTCCGGAAGAAATCCTGCTCGGATTCCGGAAGGAATCCTGCTCGGATTCCGGAAGAAATCCTGCTCGGATTCCGGTAGGGATCCTGCTCGGATTCCGGTAGGAATCCTGCTCGGATTCCGGTGGGAACCCTGCTCGGATTCCGGTTGGAATCCTGCTCGGATTCCGGAACGAATCCTGCTCGGATTCCGGAACGAATCCTGCTCGGATTCCGGAACGAATCCTGCTCGGATTCCGGAACAAATCCTGCTCGGATTCCGGAAGGAATCCTGCTCGGATTCCGGAAGGAATCCTGCTCGGATTCCGGAAGGAATCCTGCTCGGATTCCGGAAGGAATCCTGCTCGGATTCCGGAAGGAATCCTGCTCGGATTCCGGAAGGAATCCTGCTCGGATTCCGGAAGGAATCCTGCTCGAATTCCGGAAGGAATCCTGTTCGGGTTCCGGAAGGAATTCTGTTCGGATTCCGGATGAAATCCTGCTCATATGATGTCGTTATAAGCATAACTGTCCCATGAATCCCAGCAAACATGAGACAAATATGCGTATGACGGCAGTATGGAAATGTGTTGATTTCGGCACCGCTCAAACGTCAAAATTTTAGTTCAGCTCATTCAGTGTACTTCGCCAGAATTGGTTCATTGCTCTGCTCCTGCATCCAAATTAAACGTTTGAGCAAATGTGGTTTAAGCGCTGCGGAGATTGAGGTCGAATGAACTATCTCCTCATGTTGAATGCCTCAGTAAGTTAGTCCATCTTCGGTGTGCTCTTCCACTTACTACACATCATGTGTCCAAATTTCCCGAATCGATGTATCAATTGATTCCATGCCCATGTCCAAGTCCTACGCACTTCCTCTGATCATGACCGCGCGCAGCTAAGCCAAAAGAAGTGAAATGATGGAAACAAATCACCTTTCGGTTCTAATTTCTGGTCCCAGCGCTGCTAAGCCGCACCTAGCCGCCCGGCATCGCATCGGTTCTGACAGAATAGGGTCAATAAATTATGGATTATGGCAACGCAGATAGGCGGACGCGCGTAACTAGCGGATTTGCACCGCTTCGGGCATGTTTCTGAGCTGCGTAAAGCCGCCATAACACACTGTTCGCAACAAGTTTTAATCCCCGGCGCGGCGCTTTACAACCCATATAACCAAATCGAGTTGACAGATTGTTTCGTTAAGTTCTTTTTCCGCCATTTTATTTTGGTTTTAATGGCTGCCCGATGACCTTGCTGCACCTCGCATCCAGGTTGTCGTTTGGTTGACGAGCGTGGTGTGTGACATTTATTGATACACTCGCGTTATAAATTATGCTCAATTTTTCGGAGGAAACAAAAATCCGTCGAATGGCATCGTTCGAGAGGGAAAAAAAACTACACAAAACGAGGCACGAAAAAGTCATTCCCTCGCGCGCAAAAACGGTGGTAATTTATGACAGTTCATAGGAAAATTAGTCGGTAATTTTAACGACGAAATATCTGTCAAATTATGTGTCAATGCAATCCGATGGCTTCGCGTCTTGTCTGGGGTTATGACAATTAGTGATGGGCTTCTTGAATGGGTCTTCTGAGAATCGTTACGACAGAGTAAATTATTTGATTTATTGTTGGTAATAACAATCCGCAAATCAGCTCCCTTATAAATGTTAAACACAATGGTCATTTATCTGATTCTAAAAATACAGGGATTAGGAAATTCGCGGATAGAGTTGACGAAATACGTTTTGACATCTGAATTGGTCTGCGCAAAATAAAAATCTCTAACATAAATCATTATTCGGACAATTCGTGATATCAGACTAACTTGACAAATAGTGTTCTGATAGCCTAATAAGGCCGCGTGCTTTAAATAAACGTAGAGAAGTTTTTGACGTTTGAAAGGTGCCGAAATGAATTCGATATAAGAAGTTTTCATTCCGACACCTCTAATCAACCAGTTTTTTGTTTTCAATAGTTTTTTTTCTATTCGTCAAATGAATATTAAATTTTTGAGTTCTAGATTAAAGCCTTCAAGGTATGCTAAATTACACTTTTCATCGTTGATCATACGAGAGGCACAAAATGACCGAAATTTCGTTATTCCAGCGAACTTCATTCACATGTCTTTTGCACCATGAACTGAACGGCAAACACATCGCGTATTATTTGTATTTTTTTACTCACTTCACCCACTCCCGCTCCTGTACCCTATTTTGTGGTATCATAAATAAATGGACACGTTGCCTTCTTCGTCGTCTTCGGCCGTCCAAACCGGCGTTCGATGCTGACCGTGTGCATTGGGGGCGAGGGCACCGATCCGCCTCCAGACGTACTTCCGTTAGCCTCGAAGTCCCGCAGCTTATTTAGTAACCCCGAAATTGCCACACGAGGCAAGGTCCATAAAGCAATGAATAATTAGCGCACCGACAATGACGACGAGTGGGAGTGAGGTACCGAACGAAAAAAAAAACAACAGTTGACCGAAACATTTCAATAAAAATCTCATAAAATTTGCGTCGGCACTGCCGTATAGTCTTGCAATTCTTCCTGTCCGGCGTTGAAGCAATGGTTAATCAGGATGTCCGGTTGTCTTGATGGCATATATCTTCGTTTTTGCGTTTCTCATGGAGAAAAAAGCAATGGACTTCGATTACAATTAACGATTAAAATCAAATATTTGAACAAATCTAACGCTTTTGAAAACAGTTTTTATACTTAACAACTTAATTGTTTTTTCTTATTCGTTAAGTTCAATGGTGTATCAATGTGACAGTTGTCTAGTTAAAGATCTTAATTCTGAACATCTGAATCTGAGACAATTGACTGAATGGTGAAAAATATCCGCATCGATCTTCGCTTTCCATTAACAACCACACGTCAAGTAACATTCCGTGGTTCAGCTTTAAATTGATCCGAATCTTCCCCTGTTTGCAGCAGAAGTCACCCGACGGCCGGGTCCGTCGTCGCCGATGCGATAGGAGGTAAAAAGCGAACCGAAACGGTTAATTAAGCGAATTCTCATCTCATTTTCTTGTGGTCGATGATGATTTGTGCGAGCAGGTCCATCCGTGCGCTTGAGAGAGCCAACGAGAACCACAAACGGATCCATTCTGGCCAGTTCTTGGCCGTGTGTGTAGAGGAGTTTCGTCACGCCGTATCAGCGCCGTTCATCTCCGGGACTGTATCGTCGGGGTTCTGAGACTGACTTGCTGATGGTTGGTTGGCTGCAGTTACCACCAACCGATAGGAGGGCCATCAGCCAGAGCCACCAGACGGGATCAAGTTTAATTAAAATTGAAATGAATAAATACTCCCTTCATGCGCAGATAGAGAGAGAAAGACAGACGGTTGTTGCCTCTGCCGTGGCCGGAGACAGAAGCTTCAATCGGGCCGCTCCTCAAGGACGATTTCTGCTGGTCCAATGGGCCTTCCGTGCGCTTCTGTTCGCACTCGACGGTAAGATGCAATTTGCCGTTCTGTTCTGATAGTGTTCAAAGAAAAAAAAAATACGACATCAAAGAACAAAGAACTTGGTCCGCAGAATTGAAGTTCATCAAGTGTGATAATGCTTTCTTGTTTTTTCTGTGCTTAAATGGGCGCGAAATGTAATTTTCTGGTATTGTACTCATGGTGTGCCAAACATCTATTTGAATAGTATTTTGAAGTTTGGCGGAAGCGGCAACACTGCTCGCTCTATCACACAGCACACTGGTTACAAAAACAAGCTTAGAGAATTTTTTTACTGAGTTATAAATGAATATGAAGCGCTGTGCCAAATTGAACGAACGAAAATTTGGAAGTTTCAGTTCCCGTTAAAAATCAATTTCAGCACCTCCCGAACATGGAGGCATTCGTTCAGTTCATTCGGTGCATGGGGCACTGCACTGAATGAACTTAACGATGGATTTGACGTTTGCGAGGAATATAAATTCTATAAAAGTTCAGCCGGTGCTCTTCTCTATAGGGGAGTGCAAAGGTTCATTATTTGACGTTTGAGCGGTGCCGAAATTCATTTTGAATGAACTCACTGTATGAAGAAGCGTTCATTTTTAGTAAACAGTGCACCGCTCAAACGTCATTGTGTTCATTCGGTGCACGTCCTCATGGGGCAGTGCACCGAATGAACTTAACGAAAGTTTTGACTTGTGAGCAGAGTTGAAATAAACACTTTTCCTCACATTAAGTTCATTTCAAATGAATTTCGGCACCTCCCAAACGTCGAAACGTGCATTTGCATTTAATGAACTTCCCGAAAGCTTTGAGGTTTGGCAGGTGCCAAAATTTATTTCACGAACTCAATGTCAGTAGGAGACCCCATTGAACCATTCATCTAATTAACTTAACGAAGGTCTTGGCGATTGGGAGGTGTCATAATAAACCTATCTTCCTATATTCCAAATGATTTTTGGCACCTCCCAAATGCCAAAAGCTTCGTTATGTTCATTTCGTGCACTACCCCATGAGACAGTGCTACGAGTGAAATTGACAAAGGTTTCGACGTTTGAGACGGGCAAAAATGAACCCTCCTTTTTACAGATAATGCATCACAAATAAGCTTCACAAACCTCTCAAATGCCAGAAACATCATTAAGTTCATTTGGCTCTGTACACGGTGAGGCAGTGTATCAAATAAACTTAACGAAGATTTTGACGTTTATAAGGTGCCAAAATTCATTTGAAATGAACTCAATGTAATGAAAAGTGTTCATTCCGACACTGCTCAAACGTCAAAATCTTCGTTAAGTTCATTCGGTGCACTGCCTCATGGGGCAGAGCGCCAAATGAACTTAATGAAGTTTCTGACATTTGAGAGGAGTGAAGTTTATTTGTGATGAATTATCTGTAAAGAGAAGGGTTCATTTTTGCCCCTCTCAAACGTCAAAATCTTCGTTCAGTTCTCCCAAACTCCCAAACCTCTAAACGTTTAACGTTTGAGTGGTGCATTGCATTTAAAATTAACTCAATGCAATGTTAACACCTTCGTTAGGTTCATTTGATGCAGTGTCCCATAATTTCATTGCAAGACCCATCAAGCAATGCGATTTTTCCCAGCAACGATGACTATTTCGAAATATCACGTGGTGTCAAATTTCCAAAAATATTTGGCTGTTTAAAAACGTCTCTCGAAAAATTTCTATCAAAATGAGGTTGCCGTTCGCGTTCCACCTGATGATGACGCGGGCTGCTCCCATTCTCAAATCAGGCCTCAATTAATTCCGCGAAAATCTTAATGGTCCTGGTGACATATTTTGTTTGTCTTCTCGTTAGCTCGGTAATCAGCGCGTTCCGTGTTCCTAGACGCGGTAACTCTATAGTGGCGGAGTGTTTAGATCAAAATAGATCAACCACCGCAGATCTTTGGACGCGGCGCACATAATCCGAATTGCATCGTAAAAACATTTATTTACACCGGTGGGACCGACCGGTCGGTGGCGGCGTCGGAATTGTGTTGTTTTTCCTCTTATTGGTTGTGTTTCTACCACGGTTTTTTTTTATGGACGACGCGCACAAGTTGCCGCCGTGCCGGTCGCGGCAAGGTAAAGGAAACTTATGTTTTTAATGTCGATTTGAAATAAACAAAAGCGGACGACGGTGGACGACACGTTGTTAAAAATCGACGAAATAATAAGATCAGACTGCTTGTGTCGAGCGTTGCAATATATGTATTGCTTGGACGAAAGATTTCATAATATTGGACCATGTCAAAACAATGTGACCTACGAAAGTAAGCTTAACGAAAAAAAAATGTGCTCATTCGTTACTTTGTTTACCAACAAATAGTTTTCAATAATAGACTAACGCAAAATGAACTCCCCCAAGAAATTATGACGTTTGAGCGGGTCGCATAATGAACGCAAAATGAACTTTTGTTCGAGAAGACGACCCGCTCAAATGTCAAAATCCATCGGGTGAGTGAATTTAATGAACCGCTGCACATGTCTATTGGTTTCTGTGTACAGCTGTACGGATTGAATTTCCCGAATAATATTTTTTGCCATTTGGGCGAGGGGGGACGTTCACTCGAACAAAAGTTCATTTTGTTCACTCGAACAAAGGTTCAATATACGACCCGCTCAAACGAAAAATTTCTTAGGTGAGTTTATTTTGCGTTGGTCTACAGATCAGTGCACCGAATGAATTTAAAGAAGATTTTGACGTAACGGAAATGCCGAACTTAATATTATAATTAAAAAACACTCTAATAAAGACATAAAAAAGGTGCCGAAATTCATTTCAAATGACATCAATGTCAAAGGATCATGTTGGCACCCCCTAAACGTCAAAACCTTCGTCAAGTACATGCAATGCACTGCTCCATGGGGAAGTGTTCATTATTTGACGTTTGAGCGGTGCCGAAATTCACCTTGAATAAACTTTATGTATGAAAAAGTGTTCATTTTTAGTAAACAACGCACCGTTTAAACGTCATTGTGTTCATCCGGTGCACGTACTCATATTATTCAATGCACCAATTTCATCATTGACGTTTGAGTTGTGCGCTGTTTACTAAGAATGAATACTTTTTTATTCATCGAGTTCATTGAAGTGTTCATTTTTAGTAAACAGCGCACCGCTCAAACGTCAAATTAACCATGGCTGTAGAAATAGCTCGAAAGAACTGATCTGCCGTGTTGTTCTCCCTTTTCCAAATTCATTCTTCTCTCCCCTAACTCCGATTCCGATCAGAACCCAATACGGCGGCAGTACATTTTGCGACCGAAACCGGCCCGACCCAATACAGTACATCACTCTCCAAATGAACCGAAAAGAACAAACTCTCGATCTCGCAGTCGGTGCATTGGACCATGGGAATGCATGAATAAACTTAATGAAGGTTTTGACGTGCCCAAAATGAATCATCTTCCTCACATTAGGTTCATTGCAAATACAAGTTGACACCTCCCAAACATCAAAACCTTCGTTAAGTTCATTTGGTGCACTGCCCCATATGAGGCTGTCCACTTTGTGAACTTAACAAAGGTTTTAAAACAAGAAAACAACAATACAATACAAAATTACAAAATATAAGAGAAAAATAATTCCACACTGAAACAAAATATCATTTTGAAGGTATGACAACTTCGACCTGACAGAGGAATTTTACGTTCTCTCAGTGTGCAATTGCGAAAAATAGGTTCAAGTTCATATGAAATGTAACAAAAACCAAAGGTACATTAACCATGGCTGGAGAAATGGCTCGAAAGAATTGATCTGCTACGTTGTTCTCCCATTTCCAATTTCATTCTTCTCTCCCCTAACTCCGATTTCGATCAGAACCCAATACGGCCGCAGTACATTTTGCGACCGAAACCGGCCCGACCCAATACAGTACATCACTCTCCAAATGAACCGAAAAGAACAAACTCTCGATCTCGCAGTCGGTGGTAAAATAAACAACAAAAAAAAAGTGTATGACCAACATGGACACACTCCACGGTCAGCGGTGGGCGCGCAACGTTGTTGTTTTTGTTGCGTAGGCGTATCGAAACCGTCAATTCCAGTCCGGTCCAAATCAAGGTTCCTATTCGGGGGGTTTTCAGTGCTCGCTCGTTCGCCCCGCAGTCCCCTTCCATTGAGCCGTCTGAATTACACCACACATGAGTGAAGCTCTCGGTAAAGAAAGACGAGTTTCACAGTTAGCCCGGTGAAGCGGAGTACGGCGGCGGGGGTGGACACGATAACAAGCTGATAACGCTGTACGGCGACTGTACGGATACACACGCTACGGGCGGCCGCAGTAAGTGGTGGTGTGTAAATAATAAACATAAAAAGAGCCAATTGACTGCCAACGAACCGAATTGGAAAAAGGGGCGGAGGGTGTCTGCCACTGCTGCTGGCAACACCGGGCCCAGTCAACCAACGGTGAATGGTTCCTTTGCTTCTTTCACGATAAAGAACATCCCGTTTCGAGCTAACGCACACAGGACTGGAATTCCCCGAAGCGTTCCGTTCTTTGCGAGATAGCCAACGGTCACGGTTATCATCGTAAAACATTTCTGCTGTGGTGCGGATACCGTCCCCAATCCTCCTCCCCGACACAAAGGGGTGTCCCCTATCAATCGGTTGTCTTGAGGTGAGTTTTGACAACTGGAAGTACGCTCGACCGCCCGACTGGGTGACTGTTGGCCTATGCCGTCGTAAATCATAGCGAATTCGGTTCGATGTGCGGCGCGTGGAAGGACAAAATTGGTCTGGCTTCGACGAAGAAAAAAAAAGCGTACCACACACGTTCATTTTTTGACCGCCACTCCGCCGGAGGGACCATTCCCGGAGGAAGCACAAGACGACGAAGAAAATGATAATCATAACAATAATCGTAAAAAAATATTTATTAATACACAAACAATTCGTTTCGCCCATGGCGATCCTTTATTCAAGCTAGACGGCGTATTTCGCTCAGTGTGGTGGTACGCTGTCCATCGCTAAACGCATCGGTCATGTGTCTGGAGTAACCGGGGAGCAATGGAGCGGATCGTGCTAATTAACAATTTGTTTCAAAATAATTTACTTTTTTCTAGCAATTGACTTTTTTTACGTTTTCGAGACTCTTATTTAATCTAACTTTCTGGTTGGAGTAATTCGTCTTCTAATCAAACGCATTTTATTCCATCCTCCCCCTTCTATTGTGGCGACTGGCAGCGTACCTATCACGACCTCCTCGATGTCCACGTCCGGTCCCCGTTTGGTCTCAATATCGGTGGATACGGTGATCACAAAATATGAAAAATTCACAGTCGTTGTCGTCCTCGTGCAGCGCCACTTCGCGTCGTCGCCCCACACATAACTCCAATGAATTGTGAAGGTGAAATGACCTGAAACAGTTTTGCGCTGAAGGATGATGAAGATCGGAGCCTGAGCAGAGGTTGTTTGTGTGTCAATAAAATGAGATGATACACGGTTCCTCCTTTTGGAAAGAGGTTCGCCCACCAAGACGACGACGGTGTGCTGTATTCTGATTTTGTCGTTGTCGAAATGTTCAGGGTGTAAGACGATTACAGATCCTAGATGGATAGCGAGCTAACTGAACCCATTTCACAGGTCCTTCGCGATTCTTCTAATAGAACAATAACAACAAGGCTTCTTGAAAGTGGTCTCTGGCATGATCATTAATTCTTTTGTGGTCCTTGAGCAAAGTGAAGCTTATTATGCTAATTATGCTACCGATCCTAGATGACCGCGATTTCCGGCCTGGGGTGATGATAGAACCCGGAACGATATGCTTTGTAGCAGTAGAAGTATACTCAATGAATGACCAAATCAGTGAAGCGATCAACGTGAACACGATGCATGTGTCAAAAACAATACTAATTGAGTGGAAGAACAGTGAAAATATGGCGCAAATTGTCTTCAATCATTTCGTCAAGCGCAGACCATCCGGTATTGATTGCCAATGATGAGATCGCACATCATCATAAGAGTAGAATATCTTCTCCAATCGACAACCGCTTACTGTGCTGTCATTCGTTGACCAGCAGTGAACCCATCACCGCGCCGTGGTCACTCACCGTGAAACAATATTTTTTCTTCGTGTGTAAAGGTGCCCATTGCATTGTCTGTTGTGGGGAGTAAGGGGGTTGTTCGCAGAACCACAAAGGAGCGTAGTCGCGATGAGGTCACCGAACGAAAATTCCCTTCAATTAAAACGCGCCCGTTAACTGGCAGCAATTTAATTCAATCAAAAGCTCGGCATGGCGTTTCGTACACACGCACACTCAGCTCACTCATTCTCGCGCGCGGGAAGGTACGCTCGGTCCATTGTCCGCCATCTTGGGCTCTCGGTCAACAAGTTTGTTGTGCGGTGGTTGGCGGTGTCACCGGGGTGCCCCTTCTGCCACTTCTGCCGTGTATAGTACCGACCGACCGGCCGAACTCCGCTGATACAATGATGAGCAAACAAAGAATCATCTTCGGTCTCGTTGTCGCGTTTATGTCCGCCCGTGAGGAACGAAAGCGACGTCATGATGGGGTTTCAGTTAATTAGCCGAATGAGTTTTTAATTGACGATTACTGCTGCCGCTGCGAGGGTGAGTGGAACATGCCGTGTGTTTCCTCCGATCGGCAGCGTGTCGAGTTCCACTTTGGATTGCTGTTTGTCGTCGATGATGGCGTCAGGCAGGGCTGAGTGTACGGGCTGACTGGTCCACGAGCGCAATGATAATGATAGATTGTTTTGTTTAATTTGGAATAATACCTTTTGAATTAAGTGCGACGATTCAGTGCAGTGTAGTTGACTCAGTGAAGTGAGTCGTTCTGCCCCGTAATGTATCTGACATTCCGGTAAACTGACATGGTGACCAATCGCAATAATCTGTTAATTATTGAATTGTTGTTGCTTTCATCAACCGCATGATATTGTACTTGTCATGAAGAACGGGCATTTATCTCGTCTTTCAATCTCCAGTCTAGGCCACAAGGTTGCCAATCGCCAGTTTAAGATCAAATATTGTTTAATCCATCACTCCTCCTCGATGGTAGGCCTTGTAGATACATTTTTTTACAGAACGACACTTTGACTGCTTTGCCGTTCTCTGCAACTTTGTCTGACATCCGCTATTAGTAAAACTCGTACTTTTTTTTTTTTAATTTCTTTATTAAAGTGATTTTTTCGAAATTACATAGTAGAAACACTCGTACTTCTCCTGCCACAACCCCTTTGCCGGTCGCATCACAAATCATACAGTTGCCCTTCTCGAAATTCATTGTGAAGGTTTTGGACGTCAGTCTGTCCACAGAAATCAGCCCACCCGTCAGCGATGGAATGTACAAAACGTCATTTAGCCGCACTTCGATCACATTGCCTTGCCATCTCCATCAAAACATTGCACAGAACCTTCACCACATTCCGCAGTGGTACCAATCTTTCCGTTACCACAATCACATTGAGACCATCTTCATTCTTTAGCGACTTAAACAAGTTTTTATAACTTGTCATGTGATAACTGACACCGCTGTCCACAAATCAAGACTCCCGCTGCTGTCCACAACTATAGAGCACAAACTGGCACCGCTATTATTATTTTTTTCATTTGCTTGGCGTCCTGCTTCTCACTCGAATCGTTTCCCATCTTATTGTTTCCTATACTTCATCTACATTCCTTTTTGGCAAATGTCGACAGTTTCAAATATAATGCCCCAGATTTCCACAGAAGAAACTCCGACGTCGTCCGCACCTTACGCTATCACATATCGTTTTCGTTTCACAGAATTCCACGCTTGATTCATCTGCCCGTTCTTTTGTCCTCTTGAATGCGTCGAGGAGCTTTGATTTCACCAGCTGTATGGTCGACATCGCCACAACTTTCCAAAGCCGTCATTAGACCGCTGTTGTAGAATTAGCAATCCGGCAAGTTCAGGAGGATCCTTACGATTCGAAGGGATTCTTGCAACTCCTGCCCAGCATTCGTCAATCCATCGAACAGATCTTTCAACATCATGAGATGATTCTCGAACTAATTTCCTTCTTCCAGATTCAGACTGCAAAGTTTTTTTTCAACAGTGACAATAGCGAGGTAACCGTGTTCTTCTCGTTCGTGGAATTCTTTACTGATTATCAAAACAATAATTATCAATAAATAATCATTATAACTGGCCTAAGCTATCTTGTCGTTTCTCATCGACAGCTTTTTGGCATTTTGGCTTTCGATGATGTACACAGCAAATAATTTTGAAAATTCAACGACGTGTAAAATTGCAGCTCATCCCATCAAATGGATTAACATTCGATATTCAATTAAATTTGACCGAATTTTACAAGGCAGCACAGTTTTAATTTATTTCAATTTAAAAGAATAGTGAGATCGATTGAATATTACGTTTATTTGCATGCTCCAAATATGTGCATGAAAATACATTTAAAATCACAACATATTTTTATCTGTGTACCACAACTTTTCTCTGATCAACAACGTTTCCATTCGAAATTTCAAAATTTATCTATATTGATTGTTCAATCTGTAAGCGGGCTTGGTAGTCATATGGCTACTGCTTCTGCCTCATACGCAGGAGGTCGTGGGTTCAATCCCAGGTCCGTTCCATTCTCCTACTTTGTATCTTTCTCTTTATTTCTCATGTTCTAACAATCGCTAGAACTGGAAATGGACTTCCATACCGTTTCCATTACTATTCCTATACCTTCAACTTGAGTATTCTAACAGTAATCTGCTAGAATTGGAAATGAACTATAGAGCTCGTTTCCTACATCCAATTAGAAATTCCATCAGTTACCTTCTCCTATCTATCACAGTGGCAGCTCGTTAACCAAGACGGACCTCTGCCTCTCCAACCTAACCCAAAAATTCCAACAAATTCCGCATGAACTCGTGGCAAGTGCAGAGGTATATTCGGCTTGCAGTGGGCGAGTGATTGCATCATCATTTCCTCCCCCTTCCCTACATTGACTTGCATTCTGACGTGGCAGGCGCCAGTATGACCTAACAAATGAGATCACCAGTACTTGTACATTGAAGATGTGTGCTAGTCCCAAGCAAACATCTGTTGGTTCCCTGTGCAAGAACAGCTGATCTGGTCATAATGGAGTAGCAACTACGAGCAGTCAATCAAGCTCAAACTCAAGCTATTTTGATTGTTCAATCTGTAAAACGAAATCCAAACACGTCCTCCATTTCGTTTTACGGCAAACAACACTGCAGTCTTCTGAACAACAATTTCACGGAGCACAATAATGAGCTATTGGGCAGATTTTGTCCTCTATCCGGACCTTCCCTGGGCCCATAACCTGTTAAGTACAAGGTTGCCAGATCGCAAGTCCTAATTGATGAATTTAAACACTAAATGGTTGGTCTGATATTCGTCCAACCTCAGGCAAGAATCGGAAAGTGTGTCGAAAAAAAGTGATGTACAGTAGACGTTCGATAACTCATTTAACTGCAATGCTTTTTAACTGCAATTCGATAGTTGCAACAGTTTTGCAGTTATCGGACCGCTAAACTTCAAACTGATGTCAAACTCAATGACAGCTGCATTGCGCTGCACATTTTATTTATTTAGTCTACGCTGCACATTTAGATGCACTTTTATTGCATCTGACGTCGATTGACAACCGTTTGACATCTAGAATGCGGCATTCGTTAACTGTAAAGTAAACATTTTGCAGTTATCGAACGGCTACTGTAGTTTAAAATAAAAGAGTTAATATACTACAGATAAAAATTGTCGCCGTTGTCACTAACGGGGAAGGGTCGTTTGACCGTACGTTATTCGGCCGGAAGCCATTAGGCGGATTTGTTTGTTTGAGTCTGTTACCGAATACGTTAACAAGGAGTCAACTAACATACCCTAATTTTGATTAAAAGAAATACCATTGTGAGACTATGCATGTAGTACCCATAAGGTGGAAGACGCAGGTAAATTGCCAACTATTTGCGTATTCCACCTTGAAAGTGTAGATACTAATGCGACGCGTCAACTCCACCCCTACGAGCGAAGAGGCGAGTAAAAAGGCGTTGAAGGAAGTTCCGGGGCGAAAGGAGGAAGAAGAGAGAGAAAGAGAAAAAGGGTGAGGAACGAGAAAACGGGGAGTTTTTTGGAAGACGTTGATGAGTACGGACGCAAGAAAAAAGGTGAAGAAAAAGCGATAGTTGAAAAGCAAAAAGTGAATCCCGGTGAAGAGCTCGGTAAAAAGAGTTGTCGTGATTCCGGAGAAGTCTAACTACCACGTGTCCCTAGCCATCTGCGGTGATTACGGTTGCCGCCAGGGTCCCGATTTCCGCATGCTAGTCGTTTCCGTTCGCCATCGAAGAACCCGGAACTGGCTTATTCAAAAGCCGACTAACTGCTGCCCCCGAGCCGGTCAGAGACCTGCTGACAGTCTTTTCTATTCGATTGGGGCCAGCACCCTGCCATCGGTGTGGGTCCGATTACGTGCCATACTCTACCGACGGACCCAACCTAGTGCCTCTAGCCTCCACCGACCTGAGAGCTACCATCCGGCCAATCCAAGGCCAACATCGAGTACACCTCAGGCCCGAAGCGCCGAACGGAATTTCCCGGTGCAGGAAATCGCTTCAAGATCCGTAGTTTCGTCTCCACATTCATCCCGGCAGTGACCGCCGACACGTCTGTTCCAGTGTCGAACCAAGTCAGATCCTGCCCTACCGAGGCCCGTCCTCGGACGCTTCGAGATCCGTAGTTTCGTCTCCACAGTCATCCGGGCAGTGACCGCCGACAAATCTGTTCCAGTGTGGAATCAAGTCAGATCCTGTCCTACCGAGGCCCCGTCCTCGGGCGCTATTTTTCACGCCCAACATGAAGAGATTCCACTGCTCCTAGGATCGTACACCGCCAGAAATGGACACCAGAACGACCTACCAGCTGACCTCGCTCTCGTATGACAAATGCAACAATTGGCCGCAACGATACTAATCTCAAACTAACCACTAAACCCAAGATGAAAAGAACTCAAAAATAAATAAGTAAAAATGTATTAGCTTTCAATCATTTCAAGTACTAGCCCTGTTGTGCATGGGATTTCCTTGGCTCTGTGTTGTCCTCTGATGTACCTTTGTCTGTGTGTCCCCTAAGCAGGTTCAAGCCGGCCCTGAGAACCCCAAACGAGGTGAGCTAGTTAGGGACGTTAGGACGTCCACCCCATAGACGTTAGGACGTCGAAGGAGTTTGTTTCAAGTCTTTGTTTACGTAATTTTTCAACAGTAATATTAAGTTCCACTTAAGTACCACTTAGCCGAATTACACGTTGACTAAATTGGACATTTGGATGAAATGGTTATAAGGCCATAGACGGCTTCTCCGTAAATCTTATTTAACCGAAAATGTAATTTGGCCGAAAGGGACATACAGCAGAACTGGTCATTTGGTCGAAATGGTCATTTGGCAGAAAGGATCATTTGGCCGAAAATGTCATTTTATTGAACCAGTCATTTGGCACCGAAAATGACGTTTGGCTGAAATGGTCGTTTGGCAGAAAAGGCCATTTGGTCGAACGGGTCATAGCCAGACATTGAAAGCGAGAGTAAAACGGACGAGCATTGATCTAATTCAATCATAGCCAGTGAGTAAACAGCATGGCTCAGATGGATACCAAACAACGATTATGAGCGATCGTTGCTGCGTAAACTACGAGCAACAGAGTTCGCCAAGTCAAACTTATTATGGTATCTATGGAAGCTACGATTTGAGCATTCGCTTTACGCTTGCTCTACTAGAATAAAACTAACTTTTCTATCAAGTTGCTGGGATGGAGGAGAGATAGTATCAAAGCCTCCCATGTAGTTAGTTTATTATTGTTCCATACTCATAGCTGACTAAATTTTCCTAATGTTTGAAAAAAAATCTTTTCAATGCCTGGTCATGGGTCGGAAATGTCGTTTGGCAGAACAGATCATATGGTCGAAAATGTAACTTGAATCCTCTGAGACGAGTTAAGTCACTCCATTTAATTTATTTCGATATCTTTGCAAATATGTATTTCGACCACAACTGTGTGGTCGTCTTCAGTATTTCGTACTTGACTCAAGTCAAGTCGAGTCAAGTACGAGACACTGAAGACGAGCACACAGTTGTGGTCGAAATACGTATCTGCAAAGATATCGAAATAATTTGTGGAATTGAATGGAGAGTACTTAACTCGTCTCAGACGATTGAATACATTCCACTAAAAAAAAGCTTAAAATTTTTTTTCTGAAAATGTAACTTGGTTGAACGGATCATACGACCGTTGTTGTTTACTGGACATGACCGTTTTTCCGAAGAATAGTGAATGCGAAAAATGTGAAGTTATTAATAAGAGATTAGAAGTGAGACGTCTCACTTGTCACTCCTATTTTCTTATTTCTCACTTCCCACTGCGAAGATTGTGAAGTAAGAAATGGAAAGTAAGTAATAAAGAGTGGGATATTGAAATAAGACGTCTCACTTTTCACTACCTATTTGTCACTTCTCGCTTTTCACAGTAAGAAGTGAGAAATGAGACGTCTCACATTTCACTTCTCACTCTTTATTTGTCACTATAAAACGTGAATATTCCTCATTTTTCACTTCGTGAAATGAAACTGTAAGAAGTGAAAGTGAGACCCCAGTCAACATTTTTATACCTATTGCTATTGATATAGGTCATCATATACACATAAGATATTATGTATATAATGCACCGAATCGCTATATACCTACTAAAGTGGAGGCCATATACGGGCTAAATAACGACTTTCTCGAGATTCCATGAACATTTATACGACTTAGTGAATATTTGGAAAAATAAATGGTAACAACCCTGTCTCGAACATTTGACCTCTGGAACTGAAGGCTGATGCTCTACCCTTGCGCTACTCAGCAACTCTTGAAAAGCAGCAAAATTTTGACAATCATAATCTAGATGGCGATTTATTATTGACAAGAGCTTCTGTGTACGATATGAACTACATTGATACGATTCGGATCCCTTGTTGTTGTGCGTACAAATGTGGCATGAATCGTATATGATAACAACTTATGATTATCCTGATAATGTTCGTACATAACAACGATTGCGCATCATTCCAAACGATTCAACCCACGTATAAACGATTATGAAATGTCAACATCAGTCTTTCATCGTGTTTACTCTCGAACTGTGTTTACAACTTAATTACATTTTAGTTGTGCGATAAATTGTTAGTGCAGATATTGAGCGATACTGGTTGGCAGAGAAAAAGTACACCGGCAGCGGCAATAATCGGAATTTTGGCAGATCGGATGGAATGAAGTAAGTAATTTTGAAATTAATTCAATCGGTAAGGTTCAGTGGCTCAGTGCTCAACGCGCAGAAGGTGGAAGCTATATACGTACAACGCACATCGGTATATGATTTGCATGACAATATTTGTATACATGAACGATATTTCCGATTTGATCCGATAAAACTGATATTGTTTATATAGGTTTATGACTTCCATAAACGCAATCGTAAATATTGCTTACACTGTTATCATATACAATAATATTAATATTTTAGCGATCTTTATAAGCAGTCATATACGAGTGTGAAAGAAAATAGCAATATATGCGATACAATTTATCTTTTCATATACGATATGTGGTTTACTGGGACGTCTGCTTCTCACTTATTACTCCTCATTTTTTACTTTCATTTTTAACTTCTCATTTCTATTTTCTCATTTCTCACTTTTTTGTGTGTCTTTATTAAGGAGACTTTCGGTTTCTCACTTCTAAATTATCATTTATCACTTCACACTTTTCACATTCACTATTTTTCGGCTAAACGAAAGTTTTGGCCATATGCAAACGTTCAACCGTTCAGCAAACGATATACACGGTTCTATGATTAGTTTGACCAAGTGACCTGTTTGGTCGTAATACTCGTTCGGGTTGGAAATTTTCTCGACTTCCCTGGGCATAAAAATGTCATCCTGTTAGCCTCATGATATACGAATGCAAAAAATGGTAACTCGGCTTAGAAACCTTGCTGCTAACAACTGTGCAAGTGCTTAATGTACAAGCTGCGAGGCGGAAATGTCCCAGTGGGTGATGTAATGCCCATAAGAAGAAGAACTCATTCGGCTAAATGACATTTTCGGAAAAAAATGACTCTTTCTGCCTAACAGCCACTTCGGCCTAACGACTTTTTCGACCAAATGGCTTATTTGGTCAAACAAATTTTCGCCCAAATGACCTGTTCGGCTAAAATATTTCGCCGATATTTGTATCAAATGGCCCTTTCTATCGAACGACGCGGCCTAACGGCATTCTTTCGGCCGAACGACAGTTTCGGTCTTATGTTCATTTCGGCCAAATGACTTTCGACCAGATGGATTTTGGCTTATCTAAATTACTTCACAAATCCAACCAACAACTAGATCTAAATTATTTCACTGGACTGACGTGTCCCAAATTCGACTGAATCTAAATTACTTGACCAAACCGACTCGTCCCAAATCCAACCAACAACTGAATCTAATTATTTTACGAATCCAAACAACCATTGAATCTAAATTTAATCTAAATTACAAAATTCGACCAACAACTGAATCTAAATTATTTCACAATTCAGTTGACAGCCTCGCCTTATACGAATCGGTCGCGTTTTCTCTATCCGTGAAAAAATGGGTGCAAAAAGAGAGAACACTTTGGTTATTGATTTTAGTGTTTTGCCTAAACGTCCTGATGCATCGGTGGTGCACAAATTCATGTGCGAAGAACTGAAACTGGACAGAAAGGACATGATAAATGTCCAATTTCATAATCTACGAAACTGTGTCTATGTGGAGATGGTGGATATGGATACTGCCAGAAGATATGAAACCACTCATCACCTGCTCCATCTTCTTCAATCTGGCGACAGTGTTTATAAAATACCAGTATACGTAGATGATGGTGCGATCAATATACGTGTCCATGATTTACCACCAAAAACACCTCACTCGGTGGTGGCTGAGCACTTGCGGAAATACGGTACTATTCTCTCTATTACCAGGGAAGTGTGGAAGCATTATTTCCCTGGCCTTTACAATGGCGTTCGCGTAGTGAGAATGCAACTCACTCAACCTATTCCCTCGTACGTGACCATTGATGGCGACGTCACTTTGATCACATACCAAAAGCAACCAAAACACAAGAAGGTAAACCAAACCAATACCACGGAATCTGCGTTGGATTCCAACAATATCAGCCTACTTAACAACACGGATTTTCCACGGTTGGATACTCCTGAACACGTCGATCAAATAAATCATCAAAAGCAAACGAAACGAAATAAATCCGAACAAACCAATCAACAACGTGAGGACGACGTACCTAATACCATCTCCAACAATAGCAATGCAGATCAATCAGAGAGTGAGTCTGCCGAAACACAAACGGCAAACAAGCGACGGCTGTCAGCGGATCGAAAAGAGAATACTCCAAAACGGCGAACTCGGAAGCAGCGTTGCCAGACCGGCGGTACGGAAGAAACCGAGAATGATAGCGAGTTCGAATTAAATGATCATATAGTAGTAGTAAATTCACCAGTTCTCACTAGAAGTAAGAAAAAACATATGAATAATAACTAATGTAAAAATAATATTTTCCGAGACGAGCCAGCCACGGGCTGAAAGTCTCGTTAATAAAGACAAAAAAAAAAAAAAAAAAAATATTTCACAATTTTAACCTGCTACTAAATCAACATTATTTTAATGACCTGCCATGTCCCAAATCCAACCAACAACTGAATCTAAATTACTACACAAATCCTACCAACTATTGACTCTAAATTAATTCACTGGACTGGCTTGTCGCAATTCTACCAAAAACCACATCTAAATTACTTAAGGAAGGGTCGTTTGGCCAAAACTCATTCGACCGAAAGCCATTTGGCTAAATGCCACCAGACCGATACCCATCTGGCCGAAAGTCATTTGACCGAACGGCTGAAAAGGCCATATAGGTCATTTGACCGAAGAGGTCATTTGGCCGAACAGGACATTCGGCCGAATAGATTGTTTGGCCGAATATGTCATGCGGCCAAATAGATCATTTGACGTCTCACTTCTCACTTCTTAATACTCATTTCTCACTTATCACTGCGAAAAGTGAGAAATGAAAAGTTAAAAATTATGAGTGAGAGAAAAGGCGTCTCTCTTCTCACTTCTTATTTTACAATCCTCATTTCTCACTTCTCACTGTGAAAAGTGAGTAGAGTGAAGTGAGAAGCTAGGCGTCTCACTACTCACTTCTCACTATTCACTTTTCGCAGTGAGAAGTGAGAAATGCTGATTTTAATTGGCCATAAATGACATAAATGGCTATTCGGCCGTACGACCTATTCGATCAAATGACCTATTCGGTCAGATGACCTATTCGGCCAAATGACCTATTCGACTTTATGACTGTTCGGTCAAATGACTTTCGGCGTAATGGTCTGTTCAGCCAAATGGTATTTTTGGTCAAACAACTTTCGGTCTAGTGACCTTCGGCCAAATGGCATTCAACGGCCCTTCCTCAAATTATTTCACTGGCCTGATTTATATCAAATCCAACTAATGACTGAATCTAAATAATTTCACTGGACTGACTTGTCCCGAATTCGACCAACACTTAATTTAAATCTTTACAAATCCTACCAACTATTGAATCTAAAATTGGATCTACATTATTTTACTGGCCTGACTTGTCTTAAATCCAACCAACAACTGAGTCTAAATTACTCCACAAATCCAACCAACTATTGAATCTAAATTACTTCACTGAACTGACTCGTCCGAAATCACACCAAAAACTGAGTCTAAATTACTTCAAGGGACCGACTCTCAACAGGCCATCATGCGCGTAGTTGATTTGTCGATTTTTTCTGTCCCGCAACAGTGGAACACGACTTGAAAATGGACTGCAAGAACAAAAATCCCAAACCCAAAATAAAAGTTGTAGGCGAAATGTCATTGCGAAACCATACGATTTGACAGTTCTGTACCCAACATGTTGAGGAAGAAGAACAAAGGGAACCGAAGCAACAATCTATCTTCTTTCAATAAATTTGCTTTCAAGTTGGACAAAACTTCAACCTGCAAAGATCCAATCAAACATCGACATTGGTTATACGCCTCAAATCGCCAAAATTACGCCACCAGGCAGCTTGTTTACTGTTGGTTATTACGCCAACAGTCAAAAACAACAATTATTGTGCACAATCCCGTATACAAGCCATAAAAAGTCTCGAGTGAAATGGACTTTATATTCGGCAAATTTTCCTAATCTTAACTCTGGCGGTGGATACTTTTTCAGCCCATGAAAGGTGACAACGAGTGCTCCTAATATTGTCCCAAAAAGTTTTGGTTAATCGTGTCGCTATACTAATAAAAATTGTGAACTCAAGATAAGTATCTCTTTACAAAACGATGTATTGTCGCTAAATTATTGATGCGTACGATGAGCCAACGTAACATCCTAGGCTAACAATACCTTCCGTGCCTAGTGTATTAAAATCCTAAATCACCAATAGTGAACAAGTTATCATCTTCTTGGACAAGTGCATCATTTTCCCTTCGGCTCTCACAGCATAAATCCAAGAAAATGCTTTGTTTACCATATCCAAACGCAATTCATTCATTCTACGTTGGAAACCTCATGCCCATTTCCTCAATGAAAGTAAAACTTGGAGTATACTTCCTCGGAAGCAATCGATTTTCCTTTCGGCTGTTCAGCACACCCATACGCGTAGGTACCTCCATAAACCTGTCAATGTTTGGTTTACGACTTCCCCGATTGTACGCGCCAAAAGGCACTCACGTTGCGGCGGCGGCAGTTTCCACGAACAGATTTGTGAATGAAAAGGTGCCAATCAAATTCGAATTATAGAAGAAACGTCTTCCCCCGCGGAGCGCCATTTAAAAAATCATTTTTCTTTGACTCTGCTCCTGCTGTAGTGCGTAGCTCCGTTGTCGAAATTCCGGTTGTTTATTTAACTTGCTGTTCGGTGTTCGGTTCGAAACACCTTTTGATAATTTTTCATCTTGGCGACGATCCCGCTCTCCTCGTACCTACTACCCGCGTTCGTTCTATCATTCATTCTATCAAGCAAAGCAGGTGTGGTTGGCGGTCAAAGCAACCCACAATTCCGCCCCGTGGACAGTGACTACGGCGAGAGAAGTATTAATTTATTTTGACTGGTGTAAACCGAGCAGAAAAGTAGGCCGCGTTGGTTTCCTGCCGAAATTTTCGAGGAATAAAAACTCTTCGCAGTCTGCTATGGTGATGGCGATGATGTGCAACGGGCATTGGATTTATTGAAACTGTTTGCATATAAAACAGCATATGTCACTTTTCATGTCCGGTAGGCGGTCCTAACGTATCCTTGATGCTTTATAGGTGAATTGTAGCAAGCCGACAGAGACATTTCATCTACAGTAAATATTGGGATTTATACCAGAAGCTTTTAACAGCTACGAAACAACAGAATATGTATTTTTTTTATTGTTGGGCGCCATAATATAGCGACCCAAAATCGTACACAAGTTACAAGTGTTGCCAGTTAGTTGCCGAACTGAATATTCGTAGCATCAGAAATAGCATCGTTTGAGTCTCAACCCTTGCTTCTACCACAGAAATCCACAAGATCGATGATAATGAGGTTATTATGGTCTATAAATCTCAAGCATCAGCAGATGGCAGTAGTGTTGTGTCTCCGCTGCTTTCGTCAGTAATTGAAAGTGTTGTACCCGTTTTCCCGGACCGACGCTCTCACACAGGAGAACGTAACAAACGATATTTTTGTCCATACCTTTGCGCCACCGCCACGTCAAATCCGTAGAAAAATCCGACGGCAGGAAACAAAAACAAATTTATTTGCCTAATATTTACTTAATTACGATTATGTGCTACGATTATTTACAAAATATCGCATTATTTATGGCGGGGTGACTCCATTTTTCTCCTCGACGGGACAGCAGCAGCAGCAGCAATCGGCTGCTTAAGCTCGCGGCATAACCGGACGACCGAGTTGGAAAATTAGGCAGTGGAAAATAATTGACACCGGGTGCGTCGAACGGTGGTAAAACACTTAAATCATTTGCGGTGAAATATTTCGACCGACCCCAACCAGCACGTCGAATGGTGCCGCCCGCAGTTTGGTCTGTCGCGTGCTTTCGGAACCGTTGACAATAATGAGAAGTAGGCGGCGATCCGTTATTCATGGGAATGTAGAAGATCTTTTCAAGGAACATGATCTCGGCTTTCAGAAAGTGAAGCATGTCAAAATCCAGATCTAACTCTAGTTTGAGTTATTTATTTGACATTGAAACCGTAATCATTACACACAATAAACCTTCAACAATGTTTTCATTTGAACAAAATGCATTTTCAGTTGAAAATGTTCCTAAACATTATATAATCCTTTTAACCTCTACACCATCATTGATTCGTTTTTGACTTAGGTGTCACATCACTTTTGGATTTTTATTACAATTACGGTTAAAGGGGTTCGCTCCATAATAACTATCTGATTGGAACGGCTCTGGTTTTGCTGCAGCACGCATAAATTATACAGCGGCGAATTCTCATAAAACACAAGCCTGCCGCGACGCGATGCGATGCGGGAGACTCGTAAGTCGCCGCGGGGGACGTGGGAGGAAAATTCAAGAAAAACAGCATCCGCACCGTATAAAGCATACGCGCTACACCTGTCAAATCTTGGCTTTTGTTATGTTTTCCCTCTACGTGCGCGCACTGCTCTTGTACCTACATATGGTTGCTCGGATGGTCTGTTTCGTCGGGAAAAGAAGGTAACCCCTTTCGCTTCTTATTTGTCCATAGGGTTGCCAAGTGGAAAACGTTCCTCTTTAAACCGCAATTTACACGAAAGTTGGTTACCCTATGACTGATCGCTCTACCTTTGGAAAAAAAAACGGCGAAGACGAACGGCTTCGTACCTTCCTTCAGCGGATCCATTTTTCTCAATACAAGGGCGTAAAGTGCCTGTTGGAAAACCTTATGAAGGCAATAAGCAATGTGTGTTTTTCTGCCGCCAGAGACGGGGCCCGCGATCGGTGTTTATTTTTAGAGTTCTCGTTTTTTTTCTTCTGCCCTACATCAGAGAGAAGAGACGTATTGGAAAAATTATTACCTCTTTTCCATTAGTCATGCAATCATGGATGGTGGAGGGCCGGTCGGGCAGAGCGTGTGCAGGTGCACCACACACAAAAAGGGGGAATGTTAATGGCCCAAAGGTGGGACAGAGACTTAGGTGCGTTGGTTCCGATGCAGCAGGATGTGCCGTTTGTTCTATTTCTACTTCTGACAGACATAAAACCGAGGAGAGAGTCAGAGTTCGACTTGAAGAATGTTTAGTTCACTATTTTGAGAGGAAAATTAGATAAGATTTTGACATGTCAAAATTCAAATTAAAGTTACCACATGCCACTTAATAAAATAAAAATTCTAAATATTTTAACGATCAAAGTAAAATGTTCATCGAGAACCGAAAGTCTACTGTAAAATTTTCCAATCGAAAATCAATCAATCGTCCAATTTGTGTCAAACTTCGTTGTCAGTCCCATTTCAACGTAGTCAACCCATTCTGCCATTCAATTGACTTTTTCGATCAAAAACTTCGCTGGAAAAACTGAGCCCGTATCAAAATTCACCTTACTGAAAATAAAAAAACAAGCCATTTCTAATTAGGATAAATTTCTGTTGGAAATTCGGATGTATATTGGATGAAAGTTCACTGAAAATTTGGATGAATTTTCGTTGGAAATGCGATGAATTTCCGCTGAAAATTCGAATGATTTTCCGTTGGAAATTCGAATGAATTTCTGCTGAAAATTCGAATAAATTTCCGTTTGGGAATTAAAATGAATCTCTGTTGGAAATTCTAAAAAAATTCGATTGGAAATTCGGAAAAAAATCCGATGGAAATTCGAATGAATTTCCGATGGAAAGTCAAATGAATTTCCGATGGAAATACGAATGAATTTCCGATGGAAGTTCGGATAAATTACCGATGGAAATTCGGATGAATTACCGATGGAAATTCGGATGAATATCCGTTGGAATTTCGGATGAATTTCCGTTGAAAATTCGAATGAATTTCCGATGGAAATTCGAATGAATTTCGGATGGAAATTCGAATGAATTTCTGATGTAAATTCGAATGAATTTCCGATGGGAATTCGAACGAATTTCCAATGGAAATTCGTATGAATTTCCGTTAGAAATTCGAATGAAATTCCGTTGGAAATTCCAATGAATTTCCGTTGGAAATTTGAATGAATTTGCGTTAGAAATTCGAATGAAATTCCGTTGGAAATTCGAATGAATTTCCGTTGGAACTTCGAATGAATTTCCATTGGAACTCCGAATGAATTTCCGTTGGAAATTGAATGAATTTCCGTTGAAATTGAATGAATTTCCGTTGAAATTCGAATGAATTTCCGTTGAAATTGAATGAATTTCCGTTGGAAATTGAATGAATTTCCGTTGGAAATTGAATGAATTTCCGTTGAAATTCGAATGAATTTCCGTTGGAAATTGAATGAATTTCCGTTGGAAATTGAATGAATTTCCGTTGAATTGAATGAATTTCCGTCGGAAATTCGAATGAATTTTCGTTGGAAATTCGAATGAATTTCTGTTGGAAATTCGAATGAATTTTCGTTGGAAATTCGAATGAATTTCCGATGGAAATTCGAATGAATTTCCGATGGAAACTCGAATGAATTTCCGTTGGGAATTCGAATGAATTTCCGATGGAAAATCGAATGAATTTTCGATGGAAATTCGAATGAATTTCCGTTGGAAATTCGAATGAATTTCCGTTGGAAATTCAAATGAATTTTCGTTCGAAATTCAAATGAATTTCCGCTCGAAATTCAAAAGAATTTCCGTTGGAAATTCAAATGAATTTCCGTTGGAAATTCGAATGAATTTCCGTTGGAAATTCGAATAAATTTCCGTTTGGGAAAAAAATCGATTGGAAATTCTAAAAAAAAAGTCGATTGGAAATTCGAAAAAATTTCCGTTGGAAATTCGAATGAATGAATGAAAATTCGGATGAATTTCCGTTGGAAATGCGATGAATTTCCGTTGGAAATTCGAATGAATTTCCGTTGGAAATTCGAATGAATTTTCGTTGGAAATTCTAATGAATTTCCGTTGGAAATTCGAATGAATTTCCGTTAGGAACTCAAATGCATTTCCGTTGGAAATTCGAATGAATGTCCGTTGCAAACTCGAATGAATTTCCGTTGCAAATTCGAATCAATTTTTATTGGAAATTCGGATGAATCTATTTTGTTTGTTTAATTTTGTTTGCACAGGTCTAATGCGAAATTTTGTACCAATTTGTGAGAGTACGATTTCTGTCAACAAAAATTGAGTTTCAAATCCTTATTCCATTATTTACAGATGTAGAGTCCCGTATCGCGATGAAACTTGAAACGTGATTATTTTTATAGAAATTACACATCTTTTATCTCATTTAAATTCTGACAGCATTGACAGTTATTTTAACACAAAGAATGTTCTACTCATCCTTGGTTTGTAGAAACGATATTATTAAAATGCACAGCTTGTTTACTTAGAAATGATTCTATCTCAATAAGCATAATACGAATGAAAAATACAAAACAGTAAATTTTCCACACAAGAAGCCATGCACACCTTCAAAAGAGAGATTTGCTTCGAATATTTTTAGTTCATTTACCGCGTCTCCACTGCCACTGGTTGTCCTCAAGATCGCCACCGCCGCCGTGCGACAAAAATGTGGACCAATAAAAAGTAACAAATTTCGATCGCACGATTTAATTCAATTCCTCACGCCGAGGTAAATTTAGAGGTAAGACACCGAAGAATGCGAACGCGCGAAGGTAGCGAAACGCCAAACGAGCACCACAATGGCGCTAATCATGGCTTCGGACGCATTTTCGGAGCAATCGAACGGTGCTGTTTGCCAGCATTGATCGCAACATCATCGCTGCTCCAACAATCATTTGGCCATGCAGAAGAATCTCGTTCAATGATCGAATTTCTTCTTCGGAACGAAGGAGCAAGCCACGGAAGGTGCGTGCAAGAGGGGCGTTTCGTTACCGTCGTCCCATGTGAGCATCAACAACGGAATGCTTGTAAGGCTATAATTAGCTGACGGGTTGGTTCCATGCGAGAGCAGACGCTCTCTACACACCGGTAAGAATTTCTTCTAGAATAGAAGCAGTCACCTAAAAAAGCAAACAAAGGATTAGATCCGAATACCCCGTTTTGGTTTCCTCGGTTGCTTGACTGGCTTGATCAAAATATTTTCATTTGGGAGTGACTTCGAACGACAGACAAGAATTTGTAAACTCTTCCCTCGTTCCGATCGGTTAAGTCGACGACGACTCGATCGTCGGGGTGGGCATCGCACCACAATCCCCTTTTGTTTTGATCCGATCGGACCAGAGGGGTGATTCTGAAGCAAAATAAGCGCCCAAATCGCCTCAAACGAATGCAAACACGATCGCGCACCACCACCCACGTCGAGACGAGGATCGGTCCGCTTGCGCAAAAACACGGACTTAATTCATTCACAATTTACGTTTGAAATCCCTTTCGGCCGCTGAGCTGCGCTAACCTCCGCTAATTTTGAGCTGTCACAGACAAGTCACGCGCGAGTTGGGCGCCATTGTACCACCTGTCATCTTCGTCATCGGATCCGCGGTTTGCAAGCTCCACTAGAGATGTTCTTTGTATGGAATGATCTTGACACAGTACAAAAACATGCAAGATACGCCTACAAATCAATAACCTTTTTGAAACAAAACCTCCGATTTTCTTCGCATTCAACCGGAAGACAAATCCGGTAGGTCTAAATCTGTCATCGCATCAAATTTCGTGTCTCGTTTTCACTGTGCACGGTGAAAAATCTCGCACGGCTTGCCTGTTCGACTCCGATTTATAATCCACCGCATTTCACCACCTGCTCGGGAACTTTCACTCGCAGCAGCAGCATCACTCTTCTAATCTCCCATTGCGGGTCGCCATCCGAAAGTCATATATTTTGCCACCCGTTCGCGGCGCTGGCTGGTCCCACTCCCCTCGGCGTTATTTTCTTTCAGCCCGGTGGTGTGCGATACCCCTCGAGAATGATCTTTTTTCACTTCACACCTAACGCTAATTATTTCCACTTTTAATTATAAACAGAACATCACAACCTCACGCCGTACTCACCGGGAAAGATTTTAAAGAGAACCGATGGGCCACCACCAGCGCCCCGTGTCGGTCGGCGCGCTTGGCGGGATACCTTCTGATAGTAAGCAACTTCGTTGCGTAGTGCGTAGCAATAACACGTGTGTGACACATCGTCCTATCGGTAGATGGGCGCCCAAATAGTACGCCATCAGTTCTCACTACCTATTAGGAAGTTTTTTTTCTTCCTCCCTTGAAAGGATTCTAAGGGTAAAGGTACTGCAGCGTTGGCGTTGGCGGTCGTCAACCCGGCAACAGTAAGTGGTGCGACCAAACAAATGAGCTGCCGTTCGACAAAGTAAGATTTGATTAATCAGCCGGCGAAAGCAACATGGAGTTGAACTTTTTCCGAACTGAGCGACGATTTCTAGTTTTCGGCATCACGAGTTTGTCCCGAGAGGTGTTAACAAGTTGATTACACGAGTTTTAGTAGCGAGATGAGAGAGTTTCTAATGAGAAATATGCCGAGCCATTGTTCGACAATTTTTCACAACAAAATCTCGATTTAAGATGGACTGGAAATAAAGAAAATGTTTAGAACTGTCGAATTCCAGCAAGGTTTGGAAAAGTGTTTTCCAGTTGAGTTAAAAAATTGATACCAAAACTGGCGTTTCCAGTTGGTCTTCGAATGAATTGAAAATTCGAATGAATTGGAAATTCGATTGAATTAGAAATTCGAATGAATTTCCGTTGGAAATTCTAATGAATTTTCGTTGAAAATTAAATGAATTCCGTTCGGAATTTGAATGAATTCCCGTTCGGAATTTTAATGAATTTCCTTTGAAAATTTTAATGAAATTCCGTTGGAAAATCGATTGAACTTCAGCTGAAAATTCGAATGAATTTCCGTTAAAAACTCGAATGAATTTCCGTTGAAAATTCGAGTGAATTTTTCTTTAGAAATTCGAATGAATTTCCTTTGAAAATTCACATGAATTTCCTTTGAAAATTCACATGAATTTCCTTTGAAAATACACATGAATTTCCTTTGGAAATTCGAATGAATTTCCGTTGAAAATTGTAATGAATATCCGTTGAAAATTCGAATGGATTTTTGTTGAAAATTTAAATGAATTTCCATTGAAAATTCGAATAAATTTCAATGAAAATTGAATAAATTTCCGTTGAAATTCAGTGAATTTCCTTTGGAAATTCGAATAAATTTCCTTTGGAAATTCGGATGCATAACCTTTGGAAATTTGAATGAATTACTTTTGGAAATTCGAATGAATTACCTTTGGAAATTCGAATGAATTTCAGTTGGAAATTTGAATAAATTTTCGTTGGAAATTTGAATGAAATTCTGTTAGAAATTCTAATGAATTTTCTTTGGAAATTCAAATAAATTTTCTTTGGAAATTCGAATGAATTTCCGTTGGAAACTCGAATGAATTTCCTTTGGAAATTCGAATGCATTACCTTTGGAAATTTGAATGAATTACTTTTGGAAATTGAATGAATTACCTTTGGAAATTCGAATGAATTTCCGTTGGAAATTGAATGAATTTCCGTTGGAAATTGAATGCATTACCTTTGGAAATTTGAATGAATTACTTTTGGAAATTCGAATGAATTTCCTTTGGAAATTGAATGAATTTCAGTTGGAAATTTGAATGAATTTCCGTTGGAAATTCGAATGAAATAACAGAATTCTAATGAATTTTCTTTGGAAATTCGAATGAATTTCCTTTGAAAATACGAATGAATTTCCGTTAAAAATTCGAATGAAATTGAATGAATTTTCTTTGGAATGAATTTCCTTTGGAAATTCGAATGAATTTCCGTTGGAAATTCGAATTAATTTCCGTTGGAAATTCGAATGAATTTCCGTTGGAAATTCGAATGAATTTCCGTTGTGATTTCGAATGAATTTCCGTTGGAAATTCGAATGAATTTTTGTTAAAAATTCGAATGAATTTCCGATGGAAGTTGGAATGAATTTCCTTCGAAAATTCGAATGAATTTCAATTGGAAATTCGAATGAATCCGTTTGAATTTCGAATAAATTACCATTGGATTTTTGAATGAATTTCTGTTGGAAACTCGGATGAATTTCCGTTGTAAACTCGAATGAATTTCCGTTGTGAATTCAAATGCATCTCCGTTGGAAATTCGAATAAATTTCCGTTTGCAAATTCGAATAAATTTCCGTTGGAAATCCGAATGAATTTCCGTTGCAAATTCGGATGAATTCCGTTGGAAATTCGGATGAATTCCGTTGGAAATTCGAATGAATTCCGTTGTAAATTCGAATGAATTCCGTTGGAAATTCGAATGAATTCCGTTGGAAATTGAATGAATTTCCGTTGGAAATTCGAATGAATTTCCGTTGGAAATTCGAATGAATTTCCGTTGGAAATTCGAATGAATTTCCGTTGGATGATATCTATGTCGTCGGCGAAACCAAATAGCTGGACGGACTTATTGAAAATTGTACCACTCGTGTTAATCCCTGCTCTTCGTATTACCCTTCCAAAGCGATGTTGAATAGCAAACACGAAAGACCATCACCTTGCCGTAACCCTCTGCGGGTTTCGAAGGGACTCGAGAATGCCCCTGAAACTCGAACTACGCACATCACCCGATCCATCGTCGCTTTGATCAACCGTGTCAGTTTATCCGGAAAACCGTATTCGTGCATTAGCTGCCATAGCTGGTCCCGATCGATTGTATCATATGCGGCTTTGAAGTCGATGAATAGATGATGTGTGGGCACGTTGTATTCGCGGCATTTCTGCAGTACTTGGCGAATGGCGAACACCTGGTCCGTGGTGGAGCGTTCGCCCATAAAACCCGCCTGGTACTGCCCCACGAACTCCCTTGCAGTTGGTGCTAGTCGACGGCATAAAATTTGGGAGAGTACCTTGTAGGCGGCGTTCAGCAATGTGATTGCGCGGTAGTTGCTACAATCCAGCTTATCGCCCTTTTTGTAGATGGGACACACAACACCTTCCATCCACTCCTGCGGCAAAACTTCCTCCTCCCAAATCTGGGTAATGACCCAATGCAGCACTCTAGCCAGTCCCTCGCCACCGTGTTTAAATAGCTCTCCTGGTAGTTGGTCAACCCCAGGGGCTTTGTTGTTCTTCAGCCGGCCAATCTCCTCCTGGATTTCCTGGAGATCCGGAGCCGGTAGAATTATGTCCTGCGCGCGTTCTCCCAGGTCCATCACCATACCGCCATCTTCGTCTGCCACATCGCCATTCAGGTGTTCTTCGTAGTGCTGCCGCCACCTTTGGATCACCTCACGCTCGTTCGTAAGATCTTCCTGCTGGCGCTTTTTCCTCCGGAAAATCGAGTTTTGTCTGTTCCGCGCCTGTTTATATCGTGCCTCGTTCGCCCTCGTGCGGTGTTGCAGCAATCTCGCCCATGCTGCATTCTTCTCTTCCACTAACTGCTCACATTCGCCGTCATACCAGTCGTTTCTCTGATCCGGCACCGTTCCAAGTGCAGCGGTTGCGGTGCTACCAATGGCGGATCGAATATCTCTCCAGCCATCTTCAAGAGACGCTGCGCCTAGCTGCTCTTCCGTTGAAAGTGCCACTTCCAGCTGCTGCGCGTATTCTTGGGCTAGTCTACCATCTTGTAGCCGCCCAATGTTAAGCCGCGGCGTCCGACTTCGACGCGTGTTGTACACCGTCGAGAGTTTTGAGCGCAGGCATACTGCAACGAGGTAGTGGTCGGATTCAATATTCGCACTGCGGTAAGTGCGGACGTTCGTGATGTCGGAGACGAATTTACCGTCGATTAGAACGTGGTCGATTTGGTTTTCCGTTTCTTGGTTAGGTGATCTCCATGTGGCCTTGTGGATATTTTTGCGGGGAAAGAAGGTGCTTCGGACTACCATTCCGCGGGAGGCTGCGAAGTTTATGCATCGTTGGCCGTTGTCATTCGATACGGTGTGCAGACTGTCCGGTCCGATGACCGGTCTATACATTTCCTCCCTTCCTACCTGTGCGTTCATGTCACCGATGACGATTTTAACGTCCCGCAGTGGGCATCCATCGTATGTCTGCTCCAGCTGTGCGTAGAACGCTTCTTTCTCGTCGTCGGGTCTCCCTTCGTGTGGGCAGTGCACGTTGATGATGCTATAGTTGAAGAAACGGCCTTTAATCCTCAGCTTGCACATCCTTGCGTTGATTGGCTGCCACCCAATCACGCGTTGGCGCATCTTACCCAGCACTATGAAACCGGTTCCCAGCTCGTTGGTGATGCCACAGCTTTGGTAGAAGGTAGCCGCTTGATGCCTGCTTTCCCACACTTTCTGCCCTGTCCAGCAAATATCCTGCAGCGCCACGACGTCGAAGTTGCGGGGTGTAATTCATAGTAGATATCCTGTTGCAACCTGCGAAGCCTAGCGACTTATTGCAGTTCCATGTTCCAAGCTTCCAATCGTGATCCTGTATTCGTCGGCTAGGTCTTTGCCGATTATATCGAGTCGCATTATCTCTTATATTGTTCGTAATGATTGGTTTTCTAGGCGGCTTATTGGGCCTGCGCAAACCTCCTGTCTCGTCGGAGGGCCGTCGTGTCAGGGCTGTTTAGCGTCCCACCTAACACCAGGACTTGGGCTTGTGCGCTTTGAGCGGCACACGGTCGCTTTGGTGGGGCCTACTTGCGGATACATGCAGCTTTTTATAGAGGTTTAACAGGGCCCACTGTCAAACCCCACCACATCCTAGGCAAGCCCCACAACTCGCAGATGGCCTGGGGAGGGATCGTCAAGCCCTTGGACATAGTCCCTGCTGCCCGTTAAGGTTAAGGCAGGTATTTTCGTCTTTTCGTCATAGTCTGGAAAACCAACAAGAGACATTTTTGATAAACTCATTCGTATCAAATCTTAAGCTCAGGAGATACGTTCTGCTATAGTGGAGCTCTAGCAAATGGATGTTGCTTTCTATGGTTTTAGCCCCTATGACGATGGACGGAAACACCTGCCATGTCCCTATTTCCGTTGAAAGTACGAATGCACTTTCTTTGTAAACTCGAATGTACCTCCGTTGGAAATTGGAATGAATCAGTTCTTAAGTATAGAAACGAATCTTCCTTTCTTGTATCCAAAAGTTAGGTTTTCATCGTTTTTCGCGTTCTAGCAAACCATATCAGTTGGACATCGAACCCATCAAACAACATTCTTGTCTGAGATGGATCGCCGAACAGTTCATTTTGAAGAAAACACAAGTCGACGCATTCGAAACAAATCTACAAACTAATCGTTTCCCATTAAATTCGGGCTCTCCTCGAAGAAAGGCATTTGTAAAATTTTCATTTTCTCTAACCGTACGCCGCCAACCAACAACAACAGCAACAACCAAAACTCGTCGAAAACCATTTTTCCACGTTGAATTTTTTTTTCGCACCCCGGCCGGCAGCGACCAACGGCAGCAGCATAGCCTGTCACTTAGTTCGAGTAGTTGCGGTACGGTGTTGTACAGCCAGGAATGCGACTGTCTAATTACAAAACAGAAACGCGCGCGGCGAACACGATTCGGCCACGGCGACGAGTGGCCGCGGTCCATTAGGGTCTGTTCAAATATTACGTAACGCAATAGGGGGTGGGGGGTTGTTTTATTTTTGTTACGATTTGTTACGCAAAATATAGGGGGTGGGGGTCCTTCGAAAAATTGTTACGCGTAACAATGAGAAAAAATATTTAAATTTTCCAAAAATAAGTTGTTGTCTTTAAAATAGCATAAAATACACAAAAAATAATAATTTATTTAATCGTGGTTCAAATTCTACCAAAAACAAGATTTTTTCAAAAAAAAATGTATTTGTTACGCATCACGCATGGGGGTGGGGGTAGTTCTCAATTTTGTTACAGATTGTTACGAGGAGGTGGGGGGGTTCTTAAAAACAACGTTTTTCGCGTTACGTAATATTTGAACAGACCCTTAGTAGCAGCTCAACATCAGCTAGCAGGATGGTCTTATCCCATCCAGTGGTAGTGCCAGTGGCTGTGGTAAAGCTCTTGATATTAGAATGGGAGGAGGAAAAAAACTTACCCGTTTGTCTGCTCCACGTCGTCGTCGTCGTCGACGGGTTCCAGTGGCGTTCTTTTCCGTCACTCGCGTTCCGCGGTCGGTAAGATCGCGAAGGAATTTTTTCATTAGCATTCAACCGCTCTGCCCGTCTTCTTCCACCGATGGGAATTTCTTCGTGGTGTTATTTGTCAAGTGCATCGTGATGATGCGGTGCTGTGCAGCGTGTTTTGTTCCGGGGGAACTGGAATTTATTCGGAATTCGAAGGTCCGATAAGATAACCTATTTTGTTGCGGCGGCGCAGGTACCAGGTCCATGTGAGGCTGTTGCTTTTCCAAACTGCAAATAAACAACAAAGCCTGACTCATTATTCGTGTAAACAAATGCCCGGCTCAATTGAACGATCTTCGCAGTATTGCAGAGAGGTAAGACGTCACAGAAGTTCAGGGCGTCTCGTGGACTTTTGCTACACCTGTTCTACACCGACCACTAGGGTCTAGTGGTTTCGAATGAAAGTTGTGCATTTAATCTAATATAACAGCCTTTGCTTGTACAACTTTAACCAAATATTAGAAAAAAAAATAAATGGAAAGGATTTACAAAACAATAAATAGCTTATTAATCTCTTTTGTTACAAAAATGTTTTAAATTTAGATGCACTTAAAATTTTAAGCTCTCGCAAATCGTCTGAAATCTAACTTGGTAATAGTTGGCAATAACTGGATATTGTTCAGAATAGAGATCTTTCAAATCGGCTCATTCCACCATTCGGGGTACACGGGTCCCATCGCCGCAAATATTTAAATTCTCACATATTTTGTTGCTATGAAAGAAATGTTATTAACCATTATTAGTACAATAATTATAGTATATAATTATACAATTATTGTTTGATGTGACCCCAGATTGTGACGACCAATGAGTCACATTTAGAAGCTGAAATGTGTTCCAGTTATTTAATTCTTCAAATTTAGTGAAAACTATACCTTTTTCTCTATGTTGATTGATTTTGAGTATTCGTGAAATGTCTCTTTTGAAAACGCAAATATCAATTTATTATTGTTCTTGATGCATTGCATATTCATCAGGAGAAAAAAAAACAAATCGCTTCCAATCATCGAAGTAAGAACGAAAGCGTGCGCGGTGCGCCTTTCGGCAAAGCACAGCCCGACACTACGGTCGAGTCTAACCGAAGGTGCGTCGCGTCGTTGATTGTTCTCGCAGCGCGTCGAACGGGTTTGACTACTGCTGCGCGCATAGCAGAACTTGTATCGAAACGTGCTTGCTTCGCATGCGAAAGAGGATGATGTGAGGAAACGGAGAAAGCTGGCAACGCTCACGCTGGTTCTCTGCGCGCGGAGAACGAGTGAGCATACCAAGGAGGAAATTATTTCAAATCATTTGTCATGGCGCAAAACTTTAAATTTGACTTCTGGCAGCGCTGCTGTTGGTTCTTCATTATGGATCGTACGACTTTCTATGCGATGGGGTGTGGTGTGTCGGGGAAACACACATTTAGCTGCAATTTGACTGTATACGCCAAGCATGTGGCGTTAACTTGATCTGCCTACGAAATATTTTGTTTCTGTTTTAGATGTTTAGATGTTAAAATCATTGGAAATATTACGTGAAACTTTGTTTAAAAAATTTACTGAGTAAATTATTTGCCCTAATAATTAATTGCCAAGACATTAATTTCCTACTTCTGACCTAAAAATGGTTACCTGTTCCATGAACAGGTAGAACGTATGGACGAGTCGCCTCTGCAGAAGTTATTCAACTTCTGCAGTATCAATACACGAAGGAACGGCTGGGCTGCCACGAAGAGTTGGCCATGATCGGTCACTCAACCAGGGAGGGGAGCACTCACGCGAGATAACCTTATTTCAGGAACTTTGTATGCAGACTTTGGAAGTATGTGTTTACAACTGTTCCTTCGTTATCTTTTTCCGCCGTAGGTTCGCGTATCATGTCCATTCGAACAAATGCACCCTGCAAGAATGCTTGCTCGACGAAATGGTAGCAATATAGGTAGGTTGTGAACCAACATGCACGAATGGGCGTTTTCGCGTCCAAATTCGTTATCAAGTTCGAAACCATTAAAAAAACACACGCGTGGGAGGCCCGATCGTTTGAAATTTGATTAGACGATCACCTCAGCTCGCCATGTGGGAATAAAATGGCTGCCAAACGAGAAAACCGTGCTCGCTCACGGCGGAGTCAAATAACTCAGGTTTATTGTGTTGAAGTGAAGTGAGATTCAACGAATGGAGGTGCATAGCATGAAAGACGAAAATTGATGTATCCTTGAAAGTGAATCAGACCTTTTCATGCGAGTTCACACTCTTGGTTATCAGACATCTCTTCCTACATGCGGGGTACAGACGGTAAAGACATCAGAGTTCGCATCAGGAGAAACGGGAAGGGACGAGTCTTCGAAACATGTGTGCCAGAAAAGAATTTCTGCTTCTTCACTGGGTTTCTTCGCTCGTTTGGTCTGAAACGAGCGGATCCGGTGTCTTTAGGCAGCAATGGAAGAAGCAGTAGACGGCGGCCAAGGGTTTCTCCTCGTCCGTGTCCGTTTACCGATCGCGAGTGGGCGATAAATAAATCACTCAATAATAAATTAAAAATGAAAATTCATTAACTTCGGTCGACGCGTCGGAGTTGGATGCTTTCTGTGTGTCATGGGGAGGTTGGCTGCCACCATTCGATTATGTTTATGTTCTACACTTTGGCCTCCCTCCTACCGTTTGCGTGTACAGAATTGAGGGCTTGTGCGTGAAAAACAATGAATTATCAAATGACGTCTTGTTATTGCGCTGACTCAAGTAGGTATCGGCAAACAAAAGCCTTAAGACTTTTGGCTGATTGGAACAAGTCAATTTCCATCACGAATCCCTCGCGGTTCTTCCATTTCGACCTCATTCAACCTACATTATTGTTCGTCTCTTTGGCGAACGGATTGATGCAAGCCAAAGCATCAAGATCTAAAAGGTAAACGTTTTAAGAGCTTGGGTGGGAAAGCGGGCAACGTGCATCTGCGTTGTCTCGAAACCGGAGAACACTTGGCTCTCTTATACCTCAACCTTAGCCACCCGGCCCGGACGATTTGCACGGCCCATATGGCTCCTCGCTTGCCGAGCAGCACTGCTAAACGACCTTTTTTCCCGGTTTTGTACGCCGTCAGGGTAAATAAAAACGCATTCGCAGCAGCAGCAGCGGTGCCAATGGGGATAATCCCCGGGGCACATTGACGACGAACGCCTCTTCTCTTGATCGGGTGTCAATAAAAGCACTACACTACCTACTGCCCACTGGCAGCTTGTTTAATTTACACCATAAAAATCGAACGTGTGTAAAAACAAAAATATTTTGATTGCAAACGGAAATTACTGGCGCATTGCTGGACGACGATGCGGTAGTTTGAGCAGCGCAGATATTCGTTAAAAAATATTTCTGCTTTGCGTGCGCGGGACTTCGCTTTTTTTTTATTATAACGAATTTTATTACATTTTCCCGTCCATTTGATCATCGGTTTTCATCCATCTGTGAGCCGGAGAGGTAGAGTTGGTGTTTGTGTGTATGTCTGTTAAACGCGACCCGACGAGCGCATTTCACGCGTGATTGAAAGCCAATTCAAAATGGTGCGTATCGCAGCAAACGCGCTCCATATAAAATTTCCATCATAAACCGATCAATCAGTCCAGCCCGGCCGCCGGTCAGCGCGCGCCTAGATTTTTGCTCCACTTCAAGCAAACACGCCATCATCAAACACCCCTTCATCATCGTCCGCGTCACGTTCACCAGCACTGTGTGCTACTGCGCTACTTGAATTAACACTAGACGAGACTGCTACCTATCCAGGTCTTTCAAAACAAATCGCTTTTTTATAAATAAATCGAACTCAATTTCAACGCTTATTGGTCGGCCGTGAGACGTTTGCTAGTTTGTTGGCTACCGTTTCTTATAGTCTCAGGTGGTATTCGAAGCGTCCTACAGATAGGATGCAAAAAATCGGGCGTCTGCGTCAGAGACGGTAACATTTTTACATTTCGATGTGTCCCATGAATGAGTTTCAGGTTTAAAAAAAATACTGTACTGATTTCGACTCAGCTGCATAGATTATTGTAGGTGTCCCAAACGCAAAAAGGCTTCAACCTAACAACTTGCTGAATCCCGCTAAATGAATTCTTATATGTTCAACATCTATTAACAATTAAAAATACCGTTTGTGGGACACTTGAAAACATTCTTTGTATAAAACACGAATGATTTGTCTCTTGTAGTGATCGCATAGTTCAAAGAATTGAATTTAAACGACTCATAGTACCACAAACGATTTTTAATATCCGATATGAGCGAGATCATTGTGATCTACCAGCCTAGAGCACAAATCCTACAAACTAACGAGACTGGATTAATAACAAAGAGACGCTATTTCAAACTTAGAACAGCGCGTTTGCTGCCAAATCGGTTGTACCAATCAAGCACAAGGTTTTCAAATGTTGGAGATGGCGCCACTTCTGTATCCAAGTACAGTAATATCCCGATTTTATCACCCCCTGGTGAATTTTGGGGTGATAAGATTGGAAATGTGTCAAAATCTGTTTTTTTTTAATTCACATTTTTTTCTCGTTTCCCATTTTCACAAATATGAATCAGCTTATGCATTGGAAGGACGAAATGCGTGCACGGTACCCGTTATTTCTAGTCGGAAAGGCTTTCAAAATCCTTCACATGCACTCAAAAATGATTCACAATAAACCACAGATGGTGAAAGTTATTTCATGAAAACTATTGTTATTTGTGGTATTCTTCACGAAAATAAAATGAACGACTAAAATTTTCAAAATTCTTTGGGGTGACAAAATCGGGTCGAAAACCTGATAAAAACGGGGTACACAAAATCGGGGAGTGACAAAACCGAATCAATCCAAATCCAAACCCAAATATAATCCAATTCCGATAGAAATCCAAAACCAATCTAAATCCAATCCAAATCTGATCCAAATAAAATCCAATTCAATCCCTATCCAAGTCCAATTCATATCCAATCCTATTCAGATCACCATCCAAATTCAATTCAAATCAAATCTAATCCAAATACATTCCAAATCCAATCAAAATCTAATCTAATCTAAATTCAAAGTAAATTCGATCCAATCCCAATCCAGATTTAATTCAAATTTAATCGAAATCCAATATGAGTCCAATCCAAATCCATTCTAATCCTAAACCAAATCCAATCTAAATCCAATCCGATTTCAATTCAAATCTAATCAAAATCCAATTCACCTCTCATCTAAATCCATCCCAAATCCAATCCAAATATAATACAAATCCAACCCACATCCCATCCAACTCCAATTTAAATCCAATCAAAATCCAATCCAATCCAAACCCAATCCAACTCCAACGCAAATCCAATCTCAATCCAATCCAATCCAACTCCAATCTAAATCCATCTCAGATTCAATTTAAATCCAAATCCAATCCTATTCCAATCACCATCCAAATTCAATCCGAATCAAATCTGTTCCAAATGTAATCCAAATACATTCCAAATAATCTAAATCCAATTCAAATCAAAATCAAATCTAATCCAAATCCAAAGGAAATTCGATCCAATCCCAGATCCAATTCAAATCCAATCAAAATCTAATCTGAGTTCAATCCAAATCCAATCCGACTCAAAATCAAATCCAATCTAAATCCAATCCAATTGAAATCTAATCGCAATCCAATCCTAATCAAAACCAGATCAAAATCCAATTCTAATCCTAAATCAAACCCAATCCAATTCTAATCCAATCCAACCCCAATCTAAATCCATTTCAAATTCAATCCTAATAAAAAACCAATCTTAATCCAATCCAATCCAATTCCAACGCAAATCCAATCCAGTTCCAATCTTAATCCAATCCAAATCCATCCCAAATTCAATTCAAATCAATTTTATTCCAAATGTATTCAATTTCGATTCAAATCAAATCCAATCCAAATACATTTCAAAACTAATCCAAACTCTAAATCACATCTAAATCCAAGTCAAATCAAAATCAAATGTAATCCAAATCGAATGGAAATTCAACCCAATCCCAATTCAAATCCAATCTTATTCCAATCTAAATCCAATTCAAATCCTATCCAAATCCAATCCAACTCAAATCCATTTCCAACCCAACTCCAATTAAATTCAATAAAAATCCAATCGTAATCCAAACCAAATCAAAATCCAATCTAAATCTAATCCAAATCCAATTTATCTCCAATCTAAATATAATAAAAATCCAATCCAACTCCAATTCAAATCCAATCCTAATCCAAACCAATTAAAAATCCAATCCACATCTAATCCAAATTCTAAATCCAATCTAAATCTAATTCAAATCCAAATCCAATGAAAATGCAACCCAATCCAAATCCAATCTAAATCCAATCCACATCCTATCAAACTCAAATCCAACCCAGCTTCAATCAAAATCCAATCGTAATCTAAACCAAATCAAAATCCAATCGTAATCCAATCCAAATCCAATCCAAGTATAATAAAAATCCAATCCAAATCTAATTCAATCCAAATCCAATCCAACTCCAATCCAAATCCAATCTTAATCTATCCCAAATCAAATCCATTTTAAATGTATTCAATTTCGATTAAAATCAAATCCAATCCAAAACCAATTCAAATATATTCCAAATCCAATCCAAATCCAATCCGAATTCCAAAACTAACCTAAATCCAATTCAAATCAATCCAAATCCAATGGAAATTCAATACAATAACAATCCAAATCCAATCTAATTCCAATCAAAATTCAATCCAAATCCACTCCGAATCCGAACCAAATCAAAATCCAATCCAACTTCAATTAAAATCCAACCAAAATCCAATCCTAATCCTAACCAAATCAAAATCTAATCTAAATCTAATCCAACTCCAATCTAAATCCATCCCAAATCCAATCCAAATATTATAAAAGTCCAATACAAATCCAAATCCAATCCAAATCCAATCCAACTCCAATTTCAATCCAATAAAAATCCAATTCTAATCAAATCAAAATCGAATCCTAATCCAATCTTAATCTAATGCAATCCAAATACAATCCAAATCCAATAACTAAACCAATCTGACCGAAAGTAATTTGATTGAACGGGTCATTTGGCCGAATAAGTCATTTGGCCATGTACTCCAGAGGTGAGCCAGCCAAGGGCTGAAAGCCTCTCAAATAAAGACAATTATAATAATTTGGCCGAGTAAGTCATTTGACGTCTCACTTCTCACTGCGAAAAGTGAGAAATGTAAGTGAAGAACTGAATTCATTTCGAAATTCACAAAAAATAAAGAGAGAAAAAATGAGAAATGAGAAGAGTGGCGTCTCCTTTCTCACTTTTCACAGCAAATATATCTAGGCAATAAATCACTAATTATGTCTAACTTCTCACCGTGAGAAGTGACTAATGTTAGTGAGAAAGAAGGCGTTAGAAATAAAGAGTGAGAAGTAAGAATTTCTCACTGGGAAAAGTGAGGTGTGCGAAGTGAGACGTCTCTCTTCTCACTTTTTATGATAAGTGGGAATTGAGGAGTGAGCAGTGAGAAGTAACACGTCTGTGAAATGTTGAGTGAAAAGTAAGGCGTCTCACTTCTCACTTCGCTCTTCCCAATTTTTTCATTGAGAATTGAGAAGTGAGAAAAAAGTAGTAAGAAATGGGACGTCTCACCTCTCATTCATCATTTCTCACTCCTCATTTCTCATTTCTCACTGTGAAAAGTGAGAAGTTCGAAGTGAGTAGTAGGACGTCTCACTTCGCGCTACTCATTTTTCCCAGTGACAAATAAGAAGTGAGATATGAGGGATGAGAAGTGCACTTGAGCAATTCTCCGTTTTCCGTGCAATGAGCACTTCTCCGTTTTCGTTATGGGAAGTGAGCAACGAAGAGTGAGAAGTATGTAGGGAGACGTCTCATTTCATACTTCTCACTCCTCTTTTCTCACTTTTCACAGTGGTTCTTTTGCCAAACGACCATTAAGGCCAAACGCCGTTTTCGGCCAAATGACCCATTCAGTCAAGTGACATTTTCGATTAAATTACCTAGTCGGTCAAATGACCAATTCGGCCAAATAATCTATTCGGCCAAATTACCATTCTGCCAAATGACTTAATCGCATATATGATCTTTTCGGCCAAATGAGTCTGCCTAATGGTCTGTTCGGCCGAATGATATATTCGGCTAAAAAACTGTCGGCCTAAGGGCCTTCGGACAATTTTTTTTGTTAACTTTATTAAAGTGATTTTTCAAAATTTCGGTCAAACGGCCCTTTTCCATGTAAATTCAATCCAATCCAACTCCAAATCCAATGCAATCCAAATCCAATCCAAATCCAATTTTAATCAAATACAACCCGAATCCAATCTTAACCCAATCCAAATCCATTTTGAATCCAAATTCAATCCAAATCCAATACAAAACCATTCCAAATCCGATCCAATCATACTCCAATCCAATCCAAATCAAACTACCCAACCAACCAAAAGTACGGATAAGATGGGATGTTTTGGATTAATCAGCTTGCATTTTAAATAATTTTTTTGTATGGCTGCGGCGCAAAAGTGAAATTTGAAGTTCTGTTAAGGTGTTTGGAACTCGAAGTGAACCAAGAGTGAAGGTATTGGTTCGATTAGGAACAAATTTAAGTTCAATACAAACTTCTGGTTGCTTGGGTAATCCAAACCCAATCCAAATCCATATCCAAATACAAGTCAAATCCAAACACAACCCAAATCCAATCTCAATACATATCCAAATCCAATCAAAAGTCCAATTCAATCCATTCCAAATTCATCTGTCTAAAGTAATTTTGCTCTGCGAGCAGTGTTTTTCGATAATTCGATACCTGTCACTTTTAAGCTCAATTTGTGTTTAATTTGGAGATTGAGACAGACCTAAGGATTGTGATATCATGTTCGCTTGGTACACATTTAGAAAAGCCAAAATAATTATATTAAAATAATATTCAAAAGAACCAAAATGCCATTTTTCATGAAAAACGTACACATTCCCTCTTTATTGTTAAGGAACTGTCTGCTAAATTATTTTTAAAAAAAATCCAGTGCAGCAGCTCTACGACTGATCCACTCGAATCTAACCCACAATCCCGATCTTGTTTCCGTTACAGAGCTGCAAGGTGTGCCACAAGCAGTTCGCCAACGTGTACCGGCTCCAGCGCCACATGATCTCCCACGACGAGTCGACACTGCTGCGAAAATTCAAATGCACCGACTGTGATAAGGCGTTCAAGTTCAAGCACCACCTGAAGGAGCACGTGCGCATCCACTCGGGCGAGAAGCCGTTCGGGTGCACCAACTGCGGCAAACGGTTCTCCCATTCCGGTTCCTACTCCAGCCACATGACGTCCAAGAAGTGCATCAGCATGGGGCTGAAACTTAACAACAACAGCTCGTCCGTCACCAACAACAACAACAACAACCACAGCAGTCCAACGGGAGTCGCCGTGAAATCGGAAAAGAGCGGCCGACGGTCCGGGTCTTTCCTGCCTGGAGGCAGCCCGGCTGCTGTCGGCTTGTCGAACGGGCAACTGCCGAACGGCCCCAATACGGCCAACAACCCGAACGCATTCTTCCCAATGCTTCCGAAATACCCCAACTACGAAACGGCTGCGTTTCTGGCCTCGTTCAACCACTTGTACCCCATGTCCGCCCTAAACTCCGTCAATCCCGCGTTCAGTCCCTACAGCATACAGCGTCTCATAGAATTGTCTGCCGGTGCAACTGCTGGCTCGGTTCCCGCTGCAGAATCCATGGAATCGCTTATCTTCAAAACGCAACAGCATCTCAACGCATCGCTCAAATCGGACATGGGCCGAAACTCCAAATCACCCAGCGTTCATTCCGATGGCGAAGACATGGTTGACGATGTCACCGAGAACGAAAACGAGGAAGAGGAGGAACCCAAACTGGTTATGGACGTAGACGATGACGAAGATGATGCAATGGAAGAGGACGACGATGCGGAGAAAAAAGACATCAAAGTGGACGAGGACGATGATGAGGAGGAGGAGCAGAAGTTCCCAATCGAACGACGCTCTGACAAAGCATCTCCCATTGTTTCCGAACAGCCTCACCCGGAAGCCGGCGAAGTGACATCTGCGAATGACTACCGAAATATTCTCGATGACATGAAACAAAAAATCCTGGATGCTGCGCATCGTATGTCTGTTGGAGAACAGGTCATGCATCGACAACCCACTCCGGTTAATGTCTGCGCAGAACCGATCAAAATCGAACGACCCGAATCGGTGTCCTCCCCGGAACTCAACATTGACATCGACCATCGTAGTCCCAGCCCAGTACCAGTCGTTTCCCCTGTCCCACAGATCAAGCAAGAGTTCAAAGAAGATGATCACATGGAAAAAATGGAAGACAAAACTCCAGTTCTGCAGTGTCAACAGTGCCAAGCGACCTTCAACCACCAAGCGGAACTGGTCCAACACGAACAAGTTCTGTGTCAATCGCTTCTCTTCCAAAAGCAAATGGCGGCGGCCGCCGCTGCGGCAGCAGCTGCCAGCAACTATCTCCCGATGCACAGCGGCAGCGAAGACGACACGGATTTCGATGGATCCAAACTGTCTTCGGAGCGTAGCGGAAAAGTCCGTGTGCGAACCGCCATCTCCGAGGATCAGCAGAACGAACTAAAAAAGTATTACTCCATGAACAACAAGCCCAACCGCGAAGAGTTCCAGATGATCGCAAAACGCGTCGGTATGGAAGCACGAGTCGTCCAGGTGTGGTTCCAGAACAACCGATCCCGGGAGCGAAAAATGGGCAACCTGCCCAACAATCGGGGTCCGATTCAACCGGACGGCTCAGCAGCCCCTACGATCTTCTCTCCCGATACTCCTGCCCCTAGTCAACCGTCGGAAACCGACCAACCGCTCGATCTTTCCGTCAAGAAACCCGAATCTATCCCTTCCAGTTCGCCCCGTTACGGAACGGCTCCACTCTCGCAACCCGACACCGCCAGTCTCCTCGACGAAGCCATGAATCTCAGCGTCAAATCATCCCGCAGTTCAACGCCTTTCAAGGGCTTCTATCCGTACAACACGTTCCCGAACGAATCGATGATCCGTCAAACTCCCTCCCCCAACGAAGCGGCAGCCCACCCTCGCCAGAACCAACAAATGCGCCCCGCTGCCATCGTACCCAGTTATCCTCCCATGCCGCCCGCGGATTCCGCCTTCGTTGGGATGGATCGCTTCCTGCAGCATTTCCCGCCGGAGCTTGCCCGAGCACCGATCCGCGCCGACAGTCTCAGCCCGGGCGCGGAGAAGCGTGCCTGGCGCGATCTGGAGCAGTACGAAGCCGCCGTCAAGCTGCACGGCCAACCGACGCCGTACGACGAGCAGAAACTACTGCAGATGCAATCGATGCTGAACGTTCCGAAACGGGTACTTTATTCGACGGCCAACACCGGCAAAGAGCAACCGGACGCCGAAGGCCAATACATCTGCGACCAGTGCGATAAGGCGTTCAGCAAGCACAGCTCGCTGCAGCGGCACAAGTACGAACATTCAGGTAAGTGCGCGCGAGATCGCGCGAGAATCATTCAAGCTTTTTTTTTTGTTGTTTTTGCTACCTACTTCACAACTCATTCCATTTGGTGGGGAGATGATAGTCGTTTAATGGCATCGTAGAAAAATTAGAGCATGGCCTCCGGTGCCCATATTAGGTGCCGGATGGTTGATAAGAGCTGACCCGAACGTAGAATGCGATCTACGCGGCGGCGGCGGCAGCGGCTTGCGGCGGTAACTGCGATCGATCGCAATGCTGTTTTTCTGTTACGTGTTGGACGTCATTGCGCCTCTAGTAGATGGGTGTTGGTAAACAACAACCGTTCTCGTTCTCATCCGTCCGTCGGCAGATTGGGGATAGTTGATTTTGTGGGAACGTTTTGCTGCCGGGATGACCAATGTATGAATGAATCACGGTAGCGAACTGGACTTTCAAGGTTTTATTTTTTAACAAACAAGGATTAGTGACGCGAGAAGCAAATAATGCGTATCCTGTGAAAATTACTTTGAAGAAAGGCTTGAAGTTCCCTTCATCATCTTTATCTCATGTCAATATTTTTTTCGGCAATACAATCTGAGATCAATCAAAATTTTAACCAATTCCAAACCGAATACAATCCAGATTGAATCCAAACCCAAGTTCAACCCTAACCCATTTCCAATAAATTCCAAATTGATTCCGAATTTAATCCAAACTCAAAACACATCCATTTTAAATATAATCCAAATCCAATCAAAATTTCATTCAAACCCTAACAGAATCAAATCCCGATCGAATACAAATCCAAATTTGAAAAACTAATTCAATGCAATAATTATCCGATCCAAATCTAGTCCAATGCAATCCTATTCCAATCTTAATCTAATTAAAATGCAATCCAAATCCAATCTAGATCTAATCCAAATCCAATCCAATTCAATCTCAATCAATTCAAATCCAAACCCCAAATGAAGTCTAAATCCCAATCCAATTCCAATAAAAATGCAATCCAAAGCCAATCCAAATCGAGTGTGAATCCAATCCAAATTTAATCAAAAACCAATCCAAATCCAATCTTACTCGAATTCAAATGCAGACCAAGTCCAACCCAAATTAATCCAAATACAATCTAAATCTTTTCAATGCAAATATAAATCCAAATAATTAATTTAAATCTTAATCCAAATCCATTTTGAATCGAACCCAAATACAATCTAAATCCAAACCAAATCCAATCGAAATCGAATCCAACCCAAAATAAGATCTTAATCCCAATTCAAATTCAATACAAATCCAATCCAAATTCAAACCACATCCATTCAAAATTCAATCCAAATCAAATTCGAACCTAATCAAAATCCAATCTACATCTAATCTAATCCAATTTAATCTGACTCCAATCTCAATCAAATCAAATCCAAACCCCAAATGAAATCTAAATCCCAATCCAATTCAAGTCAAACACAAATGCAATCTAAAGCCAATCCAAATCGAGTCTAAATCCAATCCAAATTTAATCAAAAACCAATTTAAATCTAATCCAATCCAAATTCAATCTTAATCGAATTCAAATGCAGTCCAAGACTAACCCAAATAAATCCAAATACAATCTGAATCTTTTCAATGCAAATATAAATCCGAATAATTAATTTAAATCTTAATCCAAATCCATTTTGAATCAAACCCAAATACAATCTTAATCCAATTCAAATCCAATCGAAATCGAATCCAACCCAAAATAAGATCTAAATCCCAATTCAAATTCAATACAAATGCAATCCAAATTCAAACCACATCCATTCAAAATTTAATCCAAATCAAATTCGAACCTAATCCAAACCCAATCTACATCTAATCCAAATCCAATTTAATCCGACTCCAATCTCAATCAAATCATATCCAAACCCCAAATGAAATATAAATCCCAATCCAATCCAAATCCAATACAAATGCAATCTAAAGCCAATCCAAATCGAGTCTAAATCCAATCCAAATTTATTCAAAAACCAATTTAAATCTAATCCAATCCAAATTCAATCTTAATCGAATTCAAATGCAGTCCAAGTCCAATCCAAATAAATCTGAATCTAATCAAAATCAAATATAAATCCGAATTTTTAATTTAAATCTTAATCCAAATCCATTTTGAATGGAACCCAAATAGAATCTAATTTCAAATCAAATCCAATCGAAATCGAATCCAACCCAAAATAAGATCTAAGTCCCAATTCAAATTCAATACAAATTCAATCCAAATAAAATTCGAACCTAATCCAAATCAAATTCGAACCTAATCCAAATCCAATCTTCATCTAATCCAAATCCAATCCCATCCGACTCCAATCTCATTCAAATAATATCCAAACCCTAAATAAAATTTAAATCCCAATCCAATCCAAATCCAATTAAAATCAAATCAAAATTTTATTAGAATCCAATCCAAATTCGATTCAATTCCAATCCAAACCCAATTCTAGTCCAAATTCAATCCAAATCCAATTAAAATCAAATTGAAATGCAAACCAAATCGAATCCATACTCAATCCAAACCAATTTTGAATCCATTCCAAATCGAATCCGAATACTTTTCAAATCGAATCAAAATCCATTTCAATTCGAATCCAATTTAAACAAATTCCAATACAAACCGAATCCGATTCAAATCCAATCAAAGGCAATCCAAATCCAATTGAAATCTAACCCAAATTGGCTTAAATTTGGTTTGATTTAGATTGTTGGATTGGATTTCAAATCCTATCCAACAATCAAACCCAAATTTAAGCCAATTTCAATCAAAATCCAATCTAAATTTAATTCCAATTCAGTTCAAAACCTGTGGACCGAGAATCGAACTCGCCATCTCAAGGCTACTGGAGACCCATCCTAATATTATATCTAATCTTTTGTACAGTCGCATCTCCATATATTGACATTGAAGGGACCATTGAGATAGGGAGAGATCGAAGAATGGAAGGAAAATTGAAATGGATACTAGATCCAGAAAGGCTCGTTGCTATGAAAAAACGACAACAAAACAAATTTCTTTTTCTGTTGTTGATATGTTTGTTATTGTCCAAAGATGGTCTAGTAGCCTGAAAAATTGAAGATATTGACATAAGGAGAGTGAATCCTGAAGAAAATATGATCAGAACACATCGAGATAGAGATTGAGATAGGGAGGTTATCGAGATGTAGAAAGCCCAAATGTATGTAGATTGAATGGACTGAGGAAACCATCGAAATAGAGAGAGATATCGAGATATAGAATATCGAGATGTAGAGAGTCGACTGTAAATATTAATTTTTCGACAATTCGCGAGCCGCTCCTGCCTTTCAGATCAATTTTCTTTAAATATTGCTAAACCATTTTTTTCTTTTCATCAGACTATCTAAGCTAGTGAGGCTTCTCTCTTTATAACCAAAATTAGTCAATGTTAAGGGACGCGAAACAAATTAATAGCAATTGAATAGGAATCCTACATCGCATACATAATCAACCAGCAATTCATCAATTGGAGACTAACCCTATTCCACCAATTTTCTTATCTTCCGCAGGTCAACGCCCCTACAAGTGCGTCGAGTGTCCAAAGGCCTTCAAGCACAAACACCACCTGACCGAGCACAAGCGGCTGCACAGCGGCGAGAAGCCATTCCAGTGCGGCAAGTGTCTGAAGCGGTTCTCGCACTCCGGTTCCTACAGCCAGCACATGAACCACCGCTACTCGTACTGCAAGCCGTACAGGGACGGCAAATAAGATGAGGACCAGGGACGGGAAGTTCCGTCCCCGGCCGGTGGCTATCACCCGTCTACGTTGCCACACCACCTCCATCATCAGCAGCATCCAGCGGGGCCGTCCCGACCGGGAAGACGCGGCCGGCGCCCGGGATCGTCCGCGACCAGTGCGCTGATTTTCCCAGGTCCGCCGCCGCCACCGCCACCGCCTCCGCCCCCACCACCGGGTTCCGGCGCGGTGTCGACGATGGGAGTCTCACCACCTGCAGCAGTGCCATTCCAGCATCCCGCGATGCAGCCCGTCTCGTACTTCGATCGGCGCCTGCTCGTGGACAGCTATCTGAACTCGGGCTTCCTGGGGTACGGCAGCGGGATCGGCGGAGTTCACTAAACAGGTGAAGCACAAGTATGTTTGCGCGTGTTTGTACATACACAAATTCGTCTCTTTTTGCGCGAAAGCTGTTCAAACTTAACACTTCAAGAAAACTTGATTTTTTTATTATTATAGTTAGCGTTGATTATTGGTTAATTTATTCGTGGTATTTTCGGCATAATACAAGGCAAAACGAATGATCGTACTTAAAAAATGAACAAATTTGCGAAATTGACAGTGAACATGAACTGATCCCAGTTTTATAGCCAGGTTTGACGCCATTTTTACTCGGAAGTCGGTGTCAGTTGGAACAGACGCTGAAATACTATCACTAGAAGCTGTGCATTTAACAAATTTCGGACCGAGACCGACGAAATCTTCGTGGCGGTCGAAACAAACTCTTCTTACCCGTCTACGGTAAGAATGGTTGAAACTCTTAAGCAAGCAACTCGAATCTCATTCCTTCGCTAAGGTTTATTTGTGTAGTGGTTATTGATAAAACTTAGCTTGTTATAATCATTCGGATTACTTATTTTTCACGTATTGTTTAAGTGATTTAGCGATAAGACCCGTGTGTCGACGTGTGAAAACGCCGATCACGACCTGTAAAATACTCACGTGAATTCAGATGCCATAAAACAGAGAAAAAAGCGTTGATTTTATTTCAAAACAATTTATCTAAACTAACATCATTTCGAAAGGCTGGGTCTAGCAATTATTGTTTTAATTTTATGTTTTATTTTCGCGAATCCTATATGAAAATAAATTAGATAAATGAAAAAAAAAACAAATCTGAGCAAAACTATATACGCATTTTTGGACCACACGGTGTTAACAAGACAATACAATACAGTAATTTACCCTTTGAATCGAATTGATATTCTACTAAAACACAACACACTCTCAAACTTTCTATCTCAACTATATGAATAGTAACCTTTTTCCTTAAACATATTTTCACTAACAAATTGATAAAAAAATCTATTGCAAGAAAAATCAAGAAGTTACATCAGATGGACACATGAAATCCTTGGACTTTTTCCCTAAAACTAATTAACGGAAGCTGTAAATAAAAAAAAAACAAATTAATTTGACATCAATCGCTTTCACAAGATCTAGAGAATGTGATTCAAATATTGGAATCCGCCATTGCCGCTGAATCTGTAAATCGCAGCCTACTTTTCACTATCGTTGTGCTAAATTTTCACATGTAAAATAATTGTGCGACAAAAACTACTTTATAAATGAACTACAGATAAAGATTGTCAGCGTAGTTATTCTTTTATTTCTGAGGTGAACCAGCCCAGGGCTGAAAATCTCAATAATAAAGAAAAACAAAATTCTGTTAATTTTCAAACATGATGATCACAAAACTGTCCAAAACTGGATTTTATGGACAGTTTACTCCCAGTCTCTATTTGTTTTACAAATCTAAAATACATCACGATTCAAAACAATTGAGCGCCCTTTCTCTACATGCATCATCCGCTTATTAGCAATAAAACGTTATATTGGCGACTTCCAAGTTCTATAGTGAAGATTTACAATATTTGAATCACTTCTTCACTCGATCACATTCAACAACAAACGCCAAATGGTTTCAGCGACTTACTCCTGTCAGAATCATACCTTACAAATTTAACTAGGCTTCAAAATCACTGATCGCTTGCCAACAAAAATGGAACGCCAACACACGTGTTTGGGAAAATCTGCTGTTCCTAACACACTCACGCACCCAAACGCAAAACTGTACAGATTTCTGTAAATACTCGTACCAAAACAACACCGAACAACACGACGTTTAGATTTGAGTAGCAAAAAAAATCTCCTGCTTTCTAGGTAAGGTAAGGTAATCCAAACATTGTAAAATATGTAATATGTTATAAGCTGTATTATACATTTATAAGACAAATATTCGAAGACGTAAGATGCTGGTTGAAGATATGGAATTAATACATCGAGTTATATTGTAATCTTTTTTACAAAGCCGCAACAGTCTACGAAAAAAAAATGGAGCCAAACAGAAGAAAAATACACGAGCAAGTGAACAACGAAAAATGAAAAACTGTTAATTTAGAGCAAACGTATTGCCGTCACAGGCGTCGTCCCGATCGGGACGCACCGGGCGACAGAGAACAAGTGTCTTTTGTATTAACATTAACTTGAATTACTATTTTTATTAAATTGCTACACTGAACGATTATTATTGAGCATTATTTAGTTATGTGAATTGCGTATCGTAAGGGAACGTGAGCGAACACTAAGAAAATATTATATTTAATAATAAAGTATTGTTAAATATTTCTACGAATAATCTTAAATTCAACCATAAAAAATTCAAAATAAGAAAAAAAAAACAAAACAAAACTTAAAAGATAACCATTCCAGTAAAAAACGAAAATGAACTATAAGAAGCTGATTGGTGGAGAAATTCTTGGGGATACAATGCGAAATGAAAATCGGTAACTTGTTTCAGTTAAGGAATTGACAGCAGCTTTGACAGAACTACAAGTGTCATAATTGCTATGATATTGGCAATTACGACTCTTGTCGGCACTCTGCGTCAGAACACGAACAAAATAAAGTTGATCAGAATCAAAACATTTGTTCGCTTGTGTCAATTCTTCAACTGAATCAAGAGTCATCGATTTAGGCAAATTACAGCATTATAATGAAATTGTGTAACTATTAACGTAAAACAAAAAAAATGGATAAATGTAAGGGGTTGATCTTGTTACCAGACAATAATATAAATTTAAAGAAATGAATGGAATGCCAATGAATTTGCCAACTCCGACAGCGTGTAGCTTGCAATGCCCAAAGCACATATAGCCCGAACACGAACCGCATGGACCGGAAACGCTTAACGCATGGAAGCAAAACGAACGCTTCCCTCGAACGGACTTGCGCGCTACCCGCTGCTCGTGCTCGAAACATTCTCGCGCTACTTTTTTAGCAACATTTTGCCTTACTATTGATTTAACAAACGTAAACACGAAACGCTCAACATACTTAATTCGTCGAGGTCCCCGTTCTTTCTTCCTCACCACTAAGAGACAAACAAAAATTGTTCATTTCGATCTAACAACCGGCCAGGTTTCCAAAACAACGAATTTCTCCCGAATTACAGCCGTAATGATACATACGTTATAGTGAATGACTTTTTCGAATGCTCTTAACTAGGTTTTAAGGAACAATGTACATTTTTTTTTTCAACTTCAATTCTTCCAATAAGGTTATCGATTTTTTTTGTCGTATTTAAGTTTCTGTACAAAACGAAATTATTATTTCTTTATTTCGGTCAAAAAAGCTAGCAATCCAAAGAATTTTTCGTGCTCCTTCGTTCTGAATTTGATGAAAACCATTTTACTCAAAATTCATTGTACAGCCTGCGTGAACGAAGAGCCACAACGAATCACAGAAAGGTAGAATCTATGCCAAAAGTTACAATTTAAGTTTAGCGTATAAGTTTCAGTTAGCCTTCGGTTAGTTGAATAGGTTTAATAAATTTCTTAGTTGCCAAGAGCCTTTTCCCCTTACTCGTTGACGATTTGTATTAACTTTATGTCAGAGGTTTATGATTTTATTTCCATCTTCCGAAGATAGAATTTACGTTCGCTGTAATTATATTTAGCGTGGAATATTTGTGCCAAAATCAATAAGGACGACAAACGGATGTTTTCCAAAATGAAAAAGAAAGTTGCAAAAATGAACGTTGTTTCTATTTGATGTCTTACTTTAGTTTTTTTACACTAACACAGGAAAAAAAACTAACCACACGGCGAGATGTAATGTAACAACAAGAAATCAAAACAATGAATGAATGAATGAACAAACAATGAAAAGAAAATAAAGAAAAAAAAGTTACTCGATGGAGATGTAATTCAAAATCAAGTGAAAAATGGAAACAAAAAGTATGTCTTTAAGTATATGAAAAAATTAAAATATATTATATATATACAAAAATAAAATAATTATGAAAAATTTAAGCATCTGTCTCTTGTAATTTATTATTCCGAAATATAAAATTTGATGACAAATCCAAAATCTAAAATTATCAAATTACTCGAAAAACCGCGAGACCTGCGACTGATGTAAAAGCCCTGCAAGTACTTCTTCAGCTCTTTTGCAAGCAATCCTGGAAGATTTTTTTTCACAGTTGTTGCCGATCTGTGTATTTTTCTATGTTCTTTCTGAATTACGTTCGACGCTATCTTTGAATAAAAAACCGTTCACGTTATAATGTGGTCGATTTGTGATTCTGATCTCCATAGGTGTACCGATACAGAAGGCTGTGTTAGAAGTAGGTGCTGCGAAAGGCCATATTCTTGGAGGCGGCGAACTCAATTGTTGATGATCGCTCGTATAGTCCTCTCCTGGTATCCGTTGATCTTCACTGTTTCCAAGATGTATTGTAGTTCCTTCGTTTTTCCTTCTTCGCTCAGGGGTATCGTCTGCATCCTGTGGATCATGTGATGAAATGCTGCCATTTTATGTTGTTACGGATGGTTCCATGTATATGGGATGACTCAAAAGATAGTTACTAGATAAATATTGTCGCTTTGGTTCCCTTTGTTCTGCTGTCCGGAACATGTTGGGTACCAAGCTGTCAAATCGTATGGATTTTCCTTCTTTGACATTTAGCTCCCCTATCCTCGCCAGCAAAATATGTTCCGGACAGCGACGACAGCGACAATCTTTATCTGGTAACTAAAATATCTTTTGATGACTCTCGTGGTGCTCGTGGGCTTCCTGTAGATTTCGAGGCTCAATGTTGTATTTGCTTCCCTGATGACCAGTAGGTCCAAGAAAGGTAGTTTACCTTCTTTTTCCTCCTCGAAGGTAAATTTGATGTCCTTATGCACGTTGTTTATCGCTTCCAAAATCCTGGGTAGATCCTTTCGGTTGATGATGCTGAAATCTGATGAAAATTTCTTTGAACTTTAAATGCTTTTAAAGAAGGGATCATCTTTGGAAAAATGATCATTTTTGTTGCTTTTTTTTATTTTTTATACATATTTTAAAAACTTTCTTATTTTTTAATTGTTCTTTATTGCGTGAAAAGTTTATAATGTTTTGTGGAACAAAAATATTTATTCTATGGAAAAATTTGTATAATTGTTTATTGCTAATATTGATTTATTTATGGATATTTTGTATTTTTTTCATGGAACATTTTGATTTCTTCATGGAGAATTCTTCTTTTGTAATCGCAATTTTTACTTTTAAAAGTCATAATTTATTTTTGTTTTGTAGAAATTTTTAATTGTTCATGGAAATCTTGCATTATTTGTGGAAATTTTATATTTTTTTTACTGCTCATACTCTGATTTCTTTAGGCCGTTACAAATATTTAATTAACATTTTGTCCTACTGGTCTCCAAAAGGTCAAGGGGGGGATAATAAAAAATAAATATTAAAATGAAAAAAAATCAAAAAAACTCCTCGGATTTGATGAAGAATGTTTTGAAAATCCTCAAAATTATCCGAATTTTATTTTGTTGCCCCTCAAAATATTAGTTTTTGGCAAAATAATCCGAAAGGGGGGGGGGGGGGGCACAAAATAGTTTTTAAATATTTGTATCGGCCTTATTATTGGTAATTTCCTTATTTTATTTGAATTTTTCTAATTTCCAGGGGGAGTTTTTATTCTAGTTTATTTAGCGGTCCATAGAGTCGAGTACAACCTGTTTTACCAATGATACACGGCGAGCTGTCGTGCGTGAGCAGTTCTAGGTTGGAAAGGTTGTTCCAGAAGCCGTTGATGTTCCACTGGAGACAGAAATTGACTTCCAGCGGAAGAGTGGGGATCGGGATAGGGAGCAAGTGTACTACCTTGGTCCGAACCAATAGAAGGCAGAGGTGAATCGTTCGCTGGTGTGCTGGTCAGAGGGGAAGAAACCAGGTAATGCGTTGGGTTGGTGTCCCCGGAGGAAACCGGAGGGGTGCCATAATTGGCGGGACACTCGAGCATGGTCAGATTTGTATGTTTTCTGAACCCAGAGAAAGAGTCATAAGAAGGAGCTGGGGCAAATTGCTGGAAGTTGTAGGACTTATCACCAAGCTTGAAGTGCCTGGAATGCCTGAACGCTGGGTCTGTTAGGATTTATTGCCCGGGTTGGTATCCTTGGGGTGCCCGAAAGCCAGTCGGAGAGTATGGAACTTACCACCTGAAAAAACACGCTACGAAAAAGTCCTGTAACATTATGTCATTTAAGACCGACATATGCAAGCGAACCAAAAGACGCATTATTGCGTTCAAATTAATGTTTACAAGGCTCTGAAAATGTGTATCCTAAATTTTACATGGCCAAAAAAACTAGTGTATGTAGCAAAAATGGTAAGGCCCAATCTAACACCAGATCTTATGAGTGGGATAGGGGGGTCCCGTAGCGTAGTTGGCTACACGTTCGCCTTACAACCGAATGGTCATGGGTCCGATTCCCAGCCCCTCCACCAAACCCTCGTCAGTCGTTGGATGCACAGCCCATACGGTGGCGTTTAAGAGACGCGCCTTACCGTCACGGCTGCCTGATGACGACTGACAACTTGTTCTTCTCGGAGGCATTCCTCCAACGTACCCGGATGAATGGCAACCAAACAATGCAATGATCAACGACTCACGACGAGATGGACTGGCAACGACAACAATAATGGTAATGGAAAAATCTAAAAATAGATTCTGTGTGGATTCTATACAGCAGAATACCACAGTAGATCTTGGCACAGTAGCGGTTAAGTAACACAGAGTGCCTAACAAATAAAGAAAGGGATAAAAAATCTTATGAGTGGGAGTCCTGTTCGATACCACACTACCATTCCGGCTACTTGGCAGAAGGGAGATCGAAGCTTAACATGTTCTACAATTTCATGAATATGGGGAAGCATCAGCCCATCCACTGCTTGTTCCTTGCAACTGCGCTGAAGGTGAAAAAGGAGAAACGAAATATTATGTTATGATTGTATATGCATCACGGATGATTACGTCAGCTTAAAGGATTGCGTCGCTTATAAAATTGAGAATTTTTTGGTGTGTACATTTTTAGGGTGGGCACCGAATTAAAAAATAACATCAAGTATAAGAGATTTTAGCAGCTCTTGTATAGAGCTACGTAACATTAGCACAAGCTTTTCGTCACACTTCATCATAAAATAACCAAAAGGTATAATAAAGCCAAGCGTTCTTAGCAGGTTAAAATGCCTGATATATTGCCGTTCTTTGTATCGTAATCCCACGGCTTGATTAGTAGCCGTTCCTGGTTAAACGTTAGGCAAAATACAAGCTTTTTTTTTATTAATGTAACTCCTAACGGACCCTCTCCTTATTCTAATCTTCGATATGATTATCCCATACTTATCGTTTGTTTGCGACAACTTTCGAATCTGTTTCTTATGTCTTTTCGTTAATTCTCACCGCTTGCACCGGTGTAGGCAAACTTGCACTGGAATCGTTCGTTTTGCCACCGGTGAAGAGAAATCTACACCCTGCAAATTTATATAGTTATGAGAATGTTCATTATTTCTACTCATATGTTTACTTTTCAAATAAATCGATTAGTCGGTCTATTTTAACTTTTGACGAATTTCCGAATTTCGAATTTGACGAAAGCCCTTCTATAGGGCTGGCAGCACCATCTCAGAATCGAATGAAATTTGGTGGGCATAAAGATATGGTATTTCTAAGCCACTCTGCATACTCAGTTTTTCAAAAATTGTCAAGAGTAACATTTGATAAGGGCCTAATTTTTTCTCATTGATTTTTTAAAAATCGATGTAACTCTAAAATGACAAGACCTACAAAAAAGTGTTGTATGGCGGACTGTCGTGAAATTCACTGAAGTTTTTTGAAAAAATATCCAAAAAATAAAAAACCGGTTTCTACACTAAAAAAAAATAGTTTTAAAAATTAAAATCGATATTACATTAAAACCTCATCTCAGAAATCGGTGAAATTTTTTCTGCAGATAGGTATTTCAATTATCTAACTTTTCTGGGAATAATGTTCCTGTGACATATTTAAGGAAAAAAGTTTTCCTAACAAAAACTTTTTCCATGTTCATATTGAGTGAAAATTTATCAGCGTGTTTTATGCCTACAGCGCCAAATATAGGTTCAGCAGCCTATCATAAACCAACGACACATTTTGGACGTATAAAAATTTGTTTAGGGAGCAATTTAGCATAATCTAACATATTTGTGGACCAACATTTGAAAAGGGTTTATATTTTCTTTGACTTTTTGTATCGAAGAACTTTAAAAAAACTGAGTTTACAAAAAAAAACAAATAATTGCTTTGAAAACGGCAAATGTTGCCGAAACGAAATTGAAGTGATATTTAATTGTAATACAGGTCGGACTCGATTATCCGGAGTATCGATTTTATTTTCACTCCGGATAATCGAATCCTCCGGATAATCGAATCACCACAAAAAAAATCAAATTTGCAATTAAATGACAAAAAACTTATGTTTTATTTTATTTGCAGTGGTGTAGTCAGAATTTATTTGAGAAAAACATTGATTAATCCACCTAGCGGTATCGGTGACTTTCTGGTGTAATATGGATAAATAGTATTTTTGCCAAAACTGTTGAGTCTATAGTCCGATTCAGTCTTGATGCATTGCAACTTGATGGTTGAGAATAGGTGCCAATAAAATAGCTAGACTATTTAAGTTTTTTGTACAAAAAATAGTATGTTTGCCTTTATTTCTTTTGAGTCCATTGTCCGATAAATGAAATTATCAATACAAAACAATATGCTTCAATAGGAAACAGGATTTCCCATTAAATGCAATCAGTTGGAAGCAAATAAGGATAAGGATAAGGATAAGTACCGCAAAATTGGTTAGATTTTTTGCACTCAAAAACACAGACATCACCTCAATTCGCCGATCATAGACGGTCGGTATGTAATACTATGCATCTTAATATTAGGGGAAACTGGACACACATGATCCCTACTTTATACGATTTAAGATGGACTTGATGAACAATTTAATTAGTTATTCAAAAACATCATCGGAAGAAATTATTTTTTCATGAAAGTTATCAAAAAATCGATTTTTCTAAAAGATAGAAAATTTGACATTTTCAAAACTTGCGGGAGACTTGATCCCCATATCGGGGGGAAATGATCCCTTTATGAGCTGAACATATTTAGGCTCTTTCAAGCCTGATAAAAGACCAAATTGGTTTGTTTTCAAATCCTAACAACTATTTATAGTTTAACGTAAAAACAGTATGGCAAAAATTAAAAATATTGTTGGTGTTAAGTATTTTGGTTCTCCAATAGAGTAACAGTGACAATTTCCAACATAGTTGACATGCTGATGATTATTTATGCAATCAATCCACGCCACTGAAAGGCAGGGGTCGTATTACGACAACAATGATGTTTCCAAGAGAATCTCTCTGTGTGGCTGATACAGTTATGATACCAAAACTGGTTGAACGATACATAAATATTAAATATATCTTTTTTGTTTTTAAATCTAATTATACTGTTTATAATTTTAAAAATTAGCCGCGCCTAAAAACCTTTCCCGCACTTTAAAAACATATCCCAGTGTGCCTATTTCGGTATAAACCAAAAATGTCTTTGATGCATCGTGGTCGCCAGCCTACTACCAATACCACGATCGTGATCCTACCAGGCTGGTAATTCCATAAATCAATGTGGTACTGTCACTCATGCTTGAAGCATTGTATTTACGTGTATATTATTAATACATGAATGCGATTTCTTTTAAAATACTGAATAGCGATAGGATTAACCTATTGTTAAAACGTTTTAAAGGAAGACAAACAGAAAAACTTGCGATAAAATACGATGAAAATAGTATTTCTAAATAAACTTAACCCATTTATAAAAGAAAGTACTATTGATCAGTAGATCTAACAGTACTGATTTTACACTCAGATACACAGATAGCAAAATCCACTGAGATTTACGCTAAAAATTATGCACATAAATGGAACGTCATTACAGGTCATTACTAGCGTAATTCCACACGGCATATAGCCTAAATGTATACAATATTTAACGTGAATTGTCTACATTGCGTGCTAATTGTAACCAATCATGTTTGAAAGAGGACCATTTCAGCGAAGAATAGCGTAAATTTCCTCATGACAAGTTTTACGCGTTGTTTATTTTTCATTATTTTTTTCTGTGTATTTCTTAAGTGTTTTCAAAACTTCAGTTAATTTTAGATTGAATATTATGCTATTTAATTTACTCGCAATCAATAAAACTAATCAAAGTTAAGCATGTTTAAATAAACTTTGTTCTAGGTAATTAGATAAGGCTATTGGCAAATTCAAAATACGCGTGTGCTTGAATAATAAAATTGTAGGAAGTACCTAAATAAATCTATTTTAACTTTTAATAACGGAAACGAATCATAACAGATCAATAAGTTGCATGTAATACAATAATATACAAATGCAATGGAATACAACAAACGCCTTAATGTAGGCAATATCGGGATCAAGTGTGTCCATACTGTGGGGGATCAAGTGTGTCCATGTTGAGTATTTATCTTGGTTTATTTATCCACTCAATTTGAAATGAGCAATAATCAATTTAATAAGCTTATTCAATTCTGCAATAATAAAACTGCGTCCAGTAAAAATTTGACACGTTTTGGTTGGATATATTCAAAGTTATTAAACTTTCTACCTTTGCAGAAAAAAAGAATTGAGAACGCTAAAATATTAAAACCTTTCTAAAACCCATATACATAAAGGAACTAACATCAAATGTAACTCAGATTCAATTATTTTTTTACACAAATCAGTGGTATACATATTTTATTAGGTTTCGAGAAAACAGGGGGGGATCATGTGTCCACGGGGATCACGTGTGTCCAGTTTCCCTATCTGAATGTTAAAAATTAAAAGATAATTTGGGAAATTTCCTCTGAAAGCTAGAAGGAGTCGCCGTGGTCACTACTAACAATTTAGTTTTGCTGAAGTTGTTAACTGAATCTAAACTCTGCTTACCTAATTACATAAGTGTGACAATCCATACACAATTTTAAAATGATTGATATAAAAAGTTTGAAGGAGGGTTGGAGGAGAGGATTGAAAATGGTCGATTTTACAACATCACTTTGAAAAAAGACCCTTGCGAAACTATTGGTGGCTCTCTCAAACGAATGGCAAAACGAGCAAGTCTTGCCAAAGATTATGGAAATACTATTAAGACTCCTCGGGAGTTGAACGAATTAGCAGTTACACAATCAGACAAAAATATATCTATAAATTACATTTCTGTTATATCTCGAATGAGCAATACTCAACAATGGCAGAAAAGTTTGATGAACTTTTCAAAAAAGCAAAACTATAACTGGCACACAAAAATTTCATTAACCATTAACCAATAAAAAAATCCTGGCTAAAAAATATTCCAACTCAGATGAAGACCTGAAAGTTTTCGAATTGTTCGAGTAAATTAACAAATTAATGAGTATTTTTTTGATAAACCAATTTTAATCTTTACATTCATTGATTTATTTTCTCGGTGAACGAAACGCTCTTTTATGTTTCAGATTTTAAGTCGAATCTACAATAGTCCATCAAACAGCACAGTTTTGTAAATCTGGTCATTTGTGTATAACATTGATATAAGAAATCTAGGAAAATATACGCCCTTTTCAAATGTTGGTCCACATTAATGTTAGAAATTGAAATTGCTTCCTAAACAAATTTTATACGTCCAAAATGTGTCGTTGGTTGATGATAGGCTGCTGAACGTATATTTGGCGCTGTATGCCTAAAACACGCTGATAAATTTTCACTCAATATGGACATGAAAAAGTTTTGTTAGAAAAACTTTTTTGCCTTAAATATGTCACAGGAACATTATTCCCAGAAAAGTTATATAATTTAAATACCTATCTGCAGAAAAATTCATCGATTTCTGAGATGAAGTTTTTTGTAATATCGATTTTAATTTTAAAACTATTTTTCAGTGTAGAAATCGTTTATTTATTTTTTGGATATTTTTTCAAAAAACTTCAGGGAATTTCACGACAGTCCGCCATACAACACTTTTTTGTAGGTCTTGTCATTTTAGAATTACACCGATTTTTTTAAAAATCAATGAAAAAAAATTAGGCCCTCATCAAATGTTACTCTTGACAATTTTTGAAAAACTAAGTATGCAGAGTGGCTTAGAAATACCATATCTTTATGCCCACCAAGTTTCATTCGATTCTGAGATGGTGCTGCCAACCGCTGGTCGAGTTGGTGCGAAATTCGTCTTTTTCAAACGAATATTGACCAGTGGTGGAAATCTGCGAACCTCACTCACAAAACCAGAAGTAGGCAATGCAAACGACTCGCGAATATTTGTTTTGCCTTTTTCTTGCCTACCTACTACTACTACTCGCAGAGAAAACAAAAAAAAACGAAGCCATAAAAATGTTCGTGAAGCTTCGCGAGTCATTCGGGTTAATTTGCTAAAAGTCATAAAACAACATCGGAGCATGTTTCTCACTGATGTTCGAGCAAGAAACACAATTGTTTATTGTTATTGTGGTTATGTCAAGTCAAATTTATCCATTGTGATTGATTACTTCGAAAATCACAAATACTCGCGACCGTGCTTTTTGTTTTTGCTCTGCCCGTACTCGCGAACAAAGCAAGCGCCACTTACTCGTGAAGCGAGTATTTCCACCACTGATATTGACATGATCCAAAAGATTTTCACTTGAAATTCTGGAATAGATCTGTGCAATGATATATTTAAATAGTGTCTTCAGGTGGACTTCAATTCAAAACTTGGATCATACACATATCTGAATTTTTCTACTATTAATATGAATGTATTGTGTAATATATGTTTTATTCATATGAAATAATTGGAGTAAAAGAAAAAAAAATCAAGTTTCTAAAGACCGACTTTGAAGTAAATCCTCAACGTATTATTTTTTTTAATTATCCAGCGCAATCAGCAGACCAATATGAAAGCTTTTGATTGCAGTACTCAAATTAATTCATGAAAAAAATGTTACTTAGGACCTTTTGAAAAGTTAAGCGAGAAATCATCGTTCGCTCTACCAACGCTAGGTACACTAGCACACGTAGAGCTGTCAGAAATATTGTTCTACACGGACAGATAAATCAACCCAAACTTTGAGTTCAATGTACGCACTATTGAGAATATCGCACAAAAAATTTACCCAAATTTGGGTAGTATTCCCTTTCTTTCCCATGATTGCTATCAAAACTAGAGCAAGATGCAAACACCTCACCGAGGTTGCTCAGCCCAATAACCCAAATTTGAGTAAATTCAATATTCTTTATTTTGGGTTGATCAAGGTTCCCTTTGGATAAATTAAACTCAGCTTTGGGAAAATTGTTTACATGGGATAAAAAGGCAAACTACCTAGCGCCAGAAAAGTCATTTTACTCAAATTTGGGTTATTGGCCCAAACCACGGTTTTGAGTGCAAACAACCCACTTTTGGGTAGTTTTGGTTTTCAGTGTATGGTATGATATCAATATGCAAATCATCTTGTTTTTGGATCGAAAATCAATGTGCTGTGCTACCTTAAAATCTATATTTTTCCTAAATTTATTACTACAGTTGAAATTAACTAGAAAGATCCGTTCTGAAAGAAGAAATCTTGTACGATCTATTATCGTTTGATATTGGTAGGTTACTTGTAATATTTTCTGCAAATAGATTTCCTATTTGTATATTATAATAACCTCAACAGGGTGATAACGCAAATAGCAGGATATAAGCCGAATATAATCCGTATTTGTAGTAAATAGGCACTATTTAATGTAAGTGAATTATATCGAATACTGTGGAACTTAAGAAACTTTACCTACAATTAATTTATAGCTTGAAGCATTTCGCCAATAAAGTTTGCTGTCAGGAAGTAGTGTAAGTTTTGTTATTTAACAGAATGTTTTAGAAGCAAAAAAAATTAATTATAATAGTCCTTTTTGAACCTCTTTGCCTCCTCTTTGTTATCGACCTCTTGGCTGTCAGTAACAGCGATGACTCGTGCTTAACCCATCGTCACCCCCGCCATGCCAACAAACAATCCCCGCCCGGTGGCGGTATTTGAATCAATCTTCGTTTTTACTATTTTTTTTTCAAATAAAAATAAACAAATAGATCTCATAAATTTCTAGCATTCACAATTTATCAAATCCTATACAGGGCCTTTTGTTTTCTTGAAGATTTTTTTACATTTGAATATGGTACTAACAATAAACAAAACGCATAAGAAACTACTTTTTACGTTTGCAATTTGCAAAATTGATTTACAAAATTAGTGTAATAAATGTATATATTAAAAAATATTAAAAACAAGACGAAAATATAACATAAATCCTTGCATAAATCTCAATAATATTTATTTGCTATTTGATAATCGATAAATTTGATTGACGGCATCACCAACACCATCGAAAACATGTGTTGGCAGACAAAAAGTTGCACCCAAACCGTCCGTATTTGCGGTGGCAAATGTTGCACCGCCGGTGTACACCATTCGGAATAAACGAAAACGACATTAATCATTAATCGAAAAATCCCTACTAATTTAAGCTTGGCTAGAATTGTTTCACCAATAAAAGCCAATGCAACTATAATCAACAAGTTTCTCACAATAATGAAACCTTCATATTAACTTGATACTTTATTTTAAACCAAACTTTATCAATAATAGTTTGGAGATGATTCTTGAACTAAACGTAAAAACAATAAAAGCTGTAAATGGCACAAATATGGGATTATGGATAAACATGGATCCATGATCAGATTATATTTGTCACATATTATCCACTTTCACTCGGGTTACTTCTCAGGTAAGCTCAACACTTACCTGACGAGTGAACGTCGTAGTAGTAACATGTTTTATATGTATCGTTCAGATTGATTTATTTGGTGCTACGAGATCAGCCTTTCCGCACTCATACAAACAGATCCCCAAAGAAACCAATTTTGACAGAAGAAGTACCACGAACACGGAGTACTGCAGTCATTGCAGCTAGATCCACTTCAGGTTTTCGTGAAATTGATTGCTTCCTACTTGTGTGGCTTCACCACATGCTCTAATCGAGAGATTACATTGATCTTTGCACAAATCAATAGAATAGAATCCAGCGATGTGGAAGAAGTGCGATTCAACTCTTTTATCATTCGGGTTGATATTATTTTTCCACCAGATCTCCCAGACCAATGGTAAGTAGTTCGGATTGTTATACCAGAAAGAGACAACCTCATCGATCTATAAAGCACGTATCAAACTTGTCTTGGGAGCCACCGAAATCGAAAGTAATATTCTTGATCCTAACAAAAAAGACCTTGAGAGTCGGGTTCGTCACCTATGCAGCACTCCCTTCGCTTAAATCACTCTAAATATCACACCTCGGAGCCAACTCATATAAGTGGAAGCTAAATTTAGAGTTTTTCTCGTCGTCTTCGTCGTGGTTGTCGTCATCAAGGGCATCGTTCTATACTGTGTATTTGTTCGATGAAGCGCATTGATTCATATATTCATTGCTTTGCGGATTCAGCGAAATGCAAAATATTCTAACGAATGTAAATTTGATATCCAAATATAGCGCTACTGAAACGATGCTACCAGTGCAGATCGCGAGGCGAGCTCGGCAGCTGCAAGGATCCGTTCACGTTCAATGCAACCCAGGCGGAGAACGAGCGTGGCGTGACAGCCGTGCCGTGCGCGTCCGGTTGGTGCGGAAAGGTGATTGAAGGACAAGGATCGTTCAGGGAAGATGGTGAGTAATGATTGTTGAAATTCTCTTCATTACGATTGGTAAACATTTATATTCCATTCATTTGTAGATTACGATATGGCCACACAGCGGATGTGCGTGCAGCGTGGTCCATCGGATTCGGAAGATCGGTGCGCCTACACAGTGTACAACTACAAGAAAGTCTATATGTGCTTCTGCCAAGGAGATCTGTGCAATGGTGCAACAAATGCACAAATTTCGTTGAACTTTGTAATGATAGCGGCAACATTGACCGGAATGCTATCAACGGTAATAAGATTTCATTGAGGGTACCTATCCGAGGCGATGATCAGAGTTGAACTGGAACCGTACTAACCCGAATGCCGTCCAGAAGAGATTGTAAAATATTCATATATATTTATTTTATAGTGCACTAGAATTATGCAAATATAAACAATAAGTATATAAGATTTTTGTGGAATATTGAAATTTTTCATGTGATTTAGAAGCTAAATGTAGAATTCACATAAATGCATATTTTGTATATTCATATTATCAAATTTTAAATAAAAAATACTTTTTGAACACGAAGTGTTTCAAAATAGGCTTTGTTCAAAATGTTGGTACGGTGTTAGTAGAATTATACTCAAATCTCAACCATCGAAGCCTCATACGCGAGCTAACTTGCTTGCGATTCTGAAGATTCGTTAACTACATAACGCAAAAAATAGTCATTTTCATCCCCCCGCCCCCTTTGTCACACTTTTTGTATGAAGCAACTGAAAATGTTGTATGGGTCGTCATACCCCTCACCCTTTAAACGTTATGTAATTTCTGGGTGTTCCTAAAAAACATCGCGCTTGAGTTTTTCGGACAGAATCGCATCGTTTCGCTCATTCAATGAAAAATAATTTTGCTCCAAAAAGCTTCAAAACCCACGGGGACGTTCCGTGTGAAAAAAAAACAGTTCTAAATTTAAATAGGGGAACTGTTCCGTTTTCCATCTCGCTGAACATATATACATCTCATCGCGGAGCATGAGCATTATGACCGCACAATTCGTAGTTGCTACTCCGTGATTGACTAGAACTTGCGAAATTGCACAGAGAACACAATAAATGGGGTTTGGGATTAGCTACCCATTCCCAATGTACACGTTTCGGGAGCTCAAATATTTGAAGTTAATAACGGCGCCGGCTACGTCCTTACGATCATATAGGAAGAGAAGGATTGCTAGTCCGACTCTCGTTGCTACTAGAGACCGAGTATACCTCTGCATCTGCACGATTGTCTTGGGATGAGATATTGTTTTAGTTACAAAGGATAATTTATCCTGGATTCACTTCGGTAAGTGATGCGATATATGGAATGGAAATAACAATAATTCGCTGTCTAAAAATGTTAAACCATGCACACCAGGTGGCATATAAAACTTGAGAGAAATCGCGTTTAGGACGACTGAATTGCACTCTGTACTCACTTGCCCGATAGGTACTGCAAATTATGGAAGATCGCCCTTTTCTCGACCGGATCAAAGCGCAATACAAGCGCATGATCCACCGAATATCAAACAAATATTATTTTCTCTGCTCGCGACGAATAATACACGCACTGTATTTACTTGCTCAATGGGTACTGCAAACTATTGAGGATCGCGCTTGTTTCGACCGAAGCAAAGTGCAATACATCCGACCGGACTCGATACAAATTTTTACTTTCTGATTAATTTACTCACCCGCACAAAGCAGAACAAAACTTTGATGACCGGCCGATCGTTCAGCTTACTGAAGAAAACACGACCGGAGTCAATGCAAATTTTACTTTCTTTCACAAATGACACAGACCACATTGCTCCAAAAAGAAAAAAAACTAGTTGCATTAGTGAAAACGAGAGCTCGAAATATTTTTTTATGTTTTTTTAGTCTAGTCGCTGTTAATTTGAAATTGTTCTAATTCTCGTCCGATTGCAATTATTTAATTTTCAAAATCCATAATGCATGTTAAATAAGTACCAAAATTTTTTTTTTAAATATAGTAGAAATATTTATGAAAAATTTTGAGTAATAGCTGAAAAACGTGTTGTGCAAAATCATCAAAACACATAGAACATGATAAATATTCAAAACATTCTAAAATATTCGATGCTATATGAAAGTAAATCAAATTTTGGTACATATGTAACCATAAAGTGGAAGAATCCTTGAAAAAATAGGAATTATTCAATAAACAAAGTGTATTTATTATTATCGGAACGGTCTAGGTATAATGGCGGATATTTTACAATTCCAGTCAAAACTTACGGGTAAAGTTTTGATAATTGTATAATTTTTTTATTTGCAAAAATCAATGGGACAAAGTCTCCAATGTTCAATCCAATCTACCTATTCGAAACAAAATGTTGAATAATATGTTAAGAGTATACTTCTGAACTAAAATCTTGAGTCTGAAGGCACGGAGGCCTCCATTTGAGAGGCATGAAGGCTTTTTCATTCGAAAAACTCAGTTGCTTTGTTGTAAGATAATTAAAAGCATCCTTCTACGCTTCTCGGAAGCCTCCTTCCAAGCATCTTGGAAGTCTTCTTTCAAGAGGCTCGGAAGCTTCTTTTCATGAGGAAAGCGTGCTCGGAAGCTAGTTTTCATGAGGCGCGAAAGGCTACTTTCAAAAGGCTCATAGGTGTTCATACAAGATGCTTAAAAGCATCCTTTTAAGTGGCTCGAAAACCGCCTTTCAAGACCCTATGAAGCCTCAATTCAAGAGGCTCGCAAGCCTTTCTTCAAGAAGCTCGTAAGCTTTCCTACGAGAGCCTCCGAAATCTTCTTTCAAGAGGCTCAAAAGCGTCTTTTCAAGATGCTCGAAAGTCTCCTTTTGAAGAGGCTCGAGAGTCGCCTTTGAAAATGTTTGAAAGCCACCCTTCAAGAGCGTGTTTTTAAGATGAGTAGAAGCCTCATTTCAAGAGGCTCGAAGTCGTCTTTTAAGATGCTCGGAAACCTACCTTCAAAAGTCTCAGACGTGCCCTTTCAAGATGGTCTGAAACCTCCTTTTAAGAGGCTCGGAAGCCTTCTTTTAAGAGCCTCGCAAACCTCTGTCGTAATTCAGACCAGGGAATTCAAGACGAATAAATAACGCGTGTTATTGCTTTGACTGGTACAATGGAATGAATCTTTATTTGACATATAGATATGAGGGATAATAGACTGGCAAATAGATCAAGGTAGTTCTATATCAAGTACATGGTATGTTATAACATTTCTTCCTCCCTAGCGATTAAGAATACCACACATAATGTTAGTAGATTAGTGAACATATATTCATAGATCGAGTCTGCTCGGTGCTTTTCTGATTCTCTGGGATCTTCGTAGGTCACTACGGCTAGTCAATGTTGAATCGTTCGATTGTAAGGTTTCGTGTTGTACCGGTCTTTGATCTATTAAAGTGTCTGAATTAGTGCTATCAACAGGAATGACATCGTTTGTAATCGATGGGTCATTTGCATCAAATAAGACTATTGGCACGTCAACTGGAGGCTCGATACGTGGAGTTCGAGGGAGGTACGGTCGACAAATACGTACGGTCAAATGATGAATCTCGTCTCAACGGGCCCTGCCTTAACTGGTCAATGTGGCGCTTCCACAACCTTCCGTCATCAAGCTCCACCATATAATGTAACCTCCCTACTCGCTCTGTTACCAGTCCGAACCTCCATTTCTCAGATTGAGAAATGAAGTCCCTGGCAGCCACTCTATCATTTACCTCAAACCCCCGAAGTGCTTTTTCCTCCCCTCTATTGCACACACTTTTTACGTAGAATTACGTCTTTCCGGAACATTGGGGGTCATTCTGCAGTTTCAAATTTGAGACCGTCACGAAAAGTGGTCAGGAAGTATGGGCTAATAACTCAGCCGTCTTTCAACCGATTTTAAAGATTTTGGTGTTAATCGATCGACGAACTCTTTAAGATTTTGCTCAACTATCGAATAAATGCAATTTTACTAGGCACTGAGAATCGGTAAACCAACCAATCGCGATGTGCATCGCAAGCACAGTCATCAAAATCGTGCAACCTACGGGCTCGACTCCAATCCTCAGTTCAACTAAATTTTCTCGGAGAGCGGGCACAACGATGACGCCCGTAGGAGCAGTCTCAGCAGAAAGTGGAACATCGATAGGCCGTCGCTAAAAGCAACAATCTTCGGACTATAGTTTAGTTACTGTTAGTGGCGCATTTTGGAAAGAATACCGGTTCTTCTCAGGACCAAAATTTTATGAGAAGATAGAGTTGATTGCAAAAATGGCAGCGATTACGGTCCCCGCATACAAGTGGCGTCACTGAAATTTTTCTTAATAGTGACTATTTAGCAGAAAAGTGAATTTTTTTACGCAAGATACGGACTATCGTTTGTTTGCTATGATTGATTAGAAAGGCGCATTGTGGATCAAAATCAATTCTTGGCAAATGTACTATTGAGAGGTAGAGCCAAAATATTTTCTTCAAAGTGCACATCATAACCGCTTGGCGACGGTAGAAAGTTGGAATCTGCTATCTATTAAAAGTGTGGAATTAAACAATGATGACGTCTCACATCATTGAGTTGCGTCAAATCAGATTTTCCCAAGATTCTGATTTCGGCGTACTTGCTGTTTATTATTGGAAAGGCGCGTCATTGGAAACAAAATCATCTTTTCACGGGAGAAGGTTGAACCGAGACAAAATCTGCAAAAATGCAAATCATAATCGCTTGGTGACGGGCAAGTTCTTTGGCTGTAGCAGCCGATGCGCTCCTTGCATGGAGACGTTCCAAAACAATGTATTAGGGATGGATGACTTCTATCGTGTTCCAGCGGCAAATTCTAAATTGGCTGACAGTGGCATCAGTAGTGGAAATTCATTACAAAATTTTGATTTCCGGCGTGCACGGTACGAAAATTCCTTTCCTCTTTGAGTGGGAATGTGGCCCTGAAAAGGGCCGTTTCAAATGAAGCTACTTCCTCGTTCATTCATTAGGAGCTGACTTACTTGGTGACGACTATGGAACCCTCCGAAACGGCGGGCTTGGCCAGCTCGACACGCACGAAGATACTCGACGCCTTCGATGAGACGCCCTTCTTCTCAGCCTTTTCACCGCCGGTGATTTCTGGTCAGCGCTGCGATGTAATTGTCCTGCCGAATTTCCGAAGTAATAGTAGTAGTTTATTACTACTGATGAGACGCCCTTGATGATGTTTCTTCTCAGCCTTTTCACCGCCGGTGATTTCTGGTCGGCGCTGCGATGTAATTGTCCTGCCGATTTTCCGAGTAATAAATTGTCCTGCCGATTTTCCGAGAAAATCAGACTTCGGCTGGTCAGAATACGTTTGCATGGACTTCGAGGCCCCGCCCTTTGAGCACCGTATCATTGGCATCGGCTTGCTTGCTCCGCCTTTCTTTCGTTCGATGCCAATGCATTCGTGCATAACAAGGGCCTCTTCTTCTCCTTCTTCTTCTTCTTCTTCTTTTACAAATCAAATTGCAAATTATGATCGCTTGGCATCGGCTTGTTTGCTCCGCCTTTCGTTCGTTCGATGCCAGTGCTTTCGAACATAACCAGCAACTCTTCTTCTTCTTCTTCTTTACTTCTAAAAGTGCAAATCACAATCGCTTGGCGTTGGCAGCAGCGCAAGCGCTCGTCGGAGGGGATGCTGCGAAAATTGATTCGCATGATGGCGTATGTCGCGTTTTAGCGGTAACTTATCGAGCGGCTGACATTGGGGTCGGTAGCAATGAAATGAATTTTTTCTAGATTCTGCTTCGGTTTTTGTTGCTGCTTGTGAATAGGAAGGTGCATTACTGATAACAAATGGGTTCTTTTCAGAATCATAATTTCACACGAGAGAAGATTGAGCCGAGACAAATGTTTTTCAAAGTACAAATCATAAGCTTTATTGCTGCTTGTGATTGGATAGGCGTATTGTGGAAAACAAATTGGTTCTTATAATAACTATCATATTACATGGGAGTATTTTGAGCTGAGACGAATTTTCTGCAAAGTGCAATTCATAATTGCTTGAGAGCAACAGAACAACGCCGTATTTAAATAAATATGAAAATTGCTAACATTTGAGTAAATTTTCAATCGAATATCATCTCTAATCCCAGCACCTACTAAACAGGGGTATTCTTGAAATAAACATTTTCTCACCAGGTTCAACTTGGCATTCAATATGCATGCATTCTCTAGCACAGACATCACTTTTCAATAGCTAACGTGATGCAATTTTCATATTTTTTCCCATATACAGTTATCGTCACGTATCACATCGGGGAAGTGAGGAACATTAGTTGTGCTTAGAAGAAGTATATTCGATATAAGTGAACACAATGTGTTGTCGCAATAATTGGCAGCGAAGTATAAACGCAATTCCAGGAAGCATGAAAGGGATCAACAATCGGACGCACCCTCAAAGCTTCCAAGGACGGACGCTAAACAGGCACAGAATTATCGGGCCAAGTTGAAAGCGACCAAGAATAGTACGTCGTCGGCTACCGGTTGGGACGCTGGCGAAGGGCCCTCAACTCGAGGTAGGAAGTTATTATTAGCAGCAAATGTGTAAATACATATCAATAATGTGAACTAATCTTCAAATTCTATGATGACAGTATAGAAATTTTGCATTTTATCATTTTATATAGCAGATTTATCTATAAATGTGAAATTATCAACGAATATTTTCTATTACCTATTTTCTATTACGAATACCTCTATTTCTCTTTTGCTTGTCGTCGAATGTATTACATTGTTATTACACATAATTTATATATTATTTTACATAAATGTAGCATTGACAACATGGTAAGTACTTTTAACGGCTGAAGTTCTTCAAGTACTTCGAAATATATACTGCAAATGTTTACTTATTAGCCGATATTTAGCCTGAATTGTTTGTTGGGTTTTTATAAATCGCTAAACGATAAATGGAACAATATAATTCCAATCCCAAAAGCCCAAAGTTCTTAGATATTCATTTTGTTAATATAGTTCCGAATTCATTCACTTGGTAGGTTACATTAGCCTGCCAGTAGAGTTGAAATCACACAATCGGTAAGATTTGGTCCTTTGATTTGGTGTTGAATTAAATTTGCAAATCGATTGTGTTTGAATTTTGCATTCATGTATTAATGGATAAGATTTGAATCGAATTTCTATTTTGTCTTGAGTTTGAATTTCGATATATTTTCGGACATATTATTTAATTGTTCTGAATTTGAGTATGATTCGGATTAAATTTGAATTAAATAGTTGGAGCTTCTCAAATATTATTTTTATTTAATGAATTATTGGGTCGTATTAAATCTACGGTGTCTTTTACTTGTTTATTATTTGATTCAATTGAATTTTGAATTTAATATTTGGAACAATAACATATTAGATTCCAGCGAATCGCAAAATTTTAACAAATAGATTTTTTATGACATAAAGTTAAGATTTACTTAAACTTTTGATAAAGGTACATTTCGCACCCTAATGAAATGATATTAAATATAAGAAAATTAAACGTATGCAACCCTAGTTATAAATCAATGGGATTTATATTTAAGAACATGACAATAGAGTTTATTATTGAGTTAGTGTGGAGGTTCTGTCGGCAGGAAGATAATCGGTTTCAGTCAAATCACCGAAATTGTAAGTAATATACTAATTTTAATCATGTAAAAATCAATAAAGAATATATATTACAGCTTTTTAACTAATAACTTGACTAATGACGTCTTTTATTTGCTGTAAGCATCGATTGCGATTCGCCAGCTGACACCTCCCGCAACACTAAAAAGAATTTCGACGCATCTGCGCCATCGAATACGGCGGAAAGCGATATGCAGTGCTTCACCAAAGTGGCTGGATCAAATTAGATTTTCACCGCGAGATGCACGAATATCTATCAGAAAGCCATTATTGATCTATCGCATGTTATCGCAAACAGAGAGCTAGGAATGACGATTGCTGTGCTAGGATGCACACGACAACGCGGGCAGAAGCTGCCATCAAATAATGTGGCTACAGGCTTTGTGCCAAACGCTCATATCGGTACTGATTGATTCGCCAGTTAGCAGGAAAAACGTGTATAACCACCACAGATTAACGATCATCGCAAAACTTCTTTGCACTGGTTCAAACAAACTGAACATGAGTGTATTGGAAGCACGTCGTATGCGTCTGGAGAGTTGTCGTCTAATAGTTCTGAGTTCGTATTTCATTCAGAAAGACCAAATTTATTTGTGATGTGTTTTAGGTATAGATTAAAGTACATTAACAAATTCAATAGTCGACTAGAATCGTCAAACATTGATGCAAATATTATTAACTTTATGTGTTCATGGATCTACAAGTATTAGTGCGATATGTATGTGTGATCATTGTAAAATTTCACCTAGCCTGAAGTGTTACGGGGGAGTGTTACATTTCGCACCCTAATGAAATGATATTAAATATAAGAAAATTAAATGTATGCACCCCTAGTTATAAATCAATGAGATTTATATTTAGAACATGACAATAGAGTTTATTATTGAGTTAGTGTGGAGGTTCTGTCGGCAGGAAGATAATCGGTTTCAGTCAAATCACCGAAATTGTGTAATATACTAATTTTAATCATGTAAAATCAATAAAAGAATATATATTACAGCTTTTTAGCTAATAACTGACTAATGACGTCTTTTATTTGCTGTAAGCATCGGTGCGAGGTCGCCAGCTGACACCTTCCGCAACAGATAGTGTGTGTTTTGTACAAATATATCCTAAACACATGCTACTTGAATTTTATATTACTATGCTATTGTTGTTTTATAGTACGCTTGGCAATAATTTTTCATTTCATCTTTTATGTTTTTAAATGTCTTATTGTACTTGGTACAGTCATTTTAAATGCGAATGCATCTGTCAATTATGTATATCTGTCTGTCAATGAGATTACGTGTTACAATTTCTTCGAGTAGAATTCAACTTAATCCGTGCTGATACGGTCGTAAACTCTGATCATGAAGATTCCGACGCCGGTGCAAATGTTGTGATGCAGTCCGCAAGAGCAGATGTCGATGATGAGCGTGGTGACTTTGAAGAAAAACGTCTGCTGTCGATGATGATGGCGAACATATTTCTTCGCTTTACAACACAAAACCCAATTTCGATCGGGCTGATCGGGAGTTCCAGAAACGTTTCGTGGAAAACGATTTCGGTTGCGCTTGTGATGTGTGCTAGAATCTGGTTCAGGAATGATTTGAAACCAATCTCCGACTCAAATGCTGCCGTGTTACTGGCGACAAATTATTTCGAAACGGTGGAAGGATTTTGGCGTGTGCTACTTGTCGAACAAACCTGAACCGCGGATCAATTCCCACATTGTCGCAATGGAATGACTTTACATATCCCAAGTTTCCGTCCAATTTGCCTCTGCTAGACCCTCACCACAAGACTGGTGTCTCCCAGGATCAATTTCATGCAGTTTCGTCGTTTGCGGCATACTGCAGGTTTCAGGAAAAGTTATTTTAACTAAAATGTATTACATCAAATAAATATATGATTTTCCTAACCTATTTTCATTAACATGCAACAGGTAGTTTTGGCAATAATCGCCAAATTATCAACATTCCAGTCGACGTGGGCCCAGATGGTAGGCGAACTTCCCCGCCACCTGGATGACGACTATGCTATCAACGTGTGCATCAAGAAACACTTCATACACAAATCAAGTTACTTGTCCGGCTACGTGAAGAAAGGTACCGTTAAAGCATGGCTGAACTATCTGGTTACTACACCGCTCTACAGGCGGAATGGAATTGTTTTCAATGAAGAAAACTTGGCTGCGATCGGACAAACAGAGCAGACGGATATTTCGGAGGAACGTAGGGCAGTAGACCTTGAAGTCGTCGACGAGATGAACGAGGTAGAAATGATGATTGGACAACAACATACGCTCATGTGGGAATGAAGACAAGTGTCTGGAACTTGCACCGGCACAAAATCAGAAACCGCTTTCCATTATCTACGATGAGTTTGCTGAGGAGCTGTCTTTCCCGATATTTATCTTGGTCATCCGAGATGCTTCAACCGTGAAGTCCATGTGACAGCGTTCATGATGGCTACTAGCGAGGTGCGACGTCGGGATCGATGGGCGCGAGACCGGAGCATATTTTGTATATGGCCATGAAAATCATGCGGCTGCGGGTATCGGAAGGATTGAACAATACCTTTAAATGCATGGGCACGGCCAACATAACAAGGGCGCAGTTGCAAGATCGGAATTTTGGAAGCTGTATTGAGCGTAACCTCTCTTTTCTGAAATCTATTTCGAACTCCGTTCAATTTGGCAGTTTGGCAAATTGGCGCAAAGAAAAATGGATGTTTTTCGCCATGATCCGGCAGCTGGGGAAACCCACGATGTTTTTTGACGATGAGTGCAAATGAAATTAGATGGCCTCACCTACTAAGCATTCTGCGGAAGCTTTCTGGTGGCTCTAACATTGCGGAAATGGACGATATTGTGCAACAGTTGTCTGCACTCCAGCGTGCTACACTTGTCAGCGAAGATCCTGTCACGTGCTGTGCATATTTTCTGGGTTGGTAAACATCTTTCTGCGCCTTCTGTCATCGACCAGATTGAGCCCGTTCGGCAAATACCACGTTGTAGATTATTTTAAGAGGATCGAGTTCCAGCATCGTGGCAGCCCGCATGCACATATTCTGCTCTGGCTGGCGAACGATCCCCGTGAGGATGTTTCCTGAAAGAATGCCCGCTACTGTTGAGTTGATCGATTTTCTGTGCTCCATCAGATCGGAAGATCTGCCTGAGACCTATGGCAATCAGGTAGGTTTAAATTTCGCATAGTTTCTAGCAAGTAATCACTCACAATGTCAAACCCTTTTAGGTTTCATAAAACACACGTTTACGTGTTTCAAGCGAAACGATAAACGTTGCCGGTTTAATATTCCCCTACTGGCCAATGGATCAAACCAGAATTCTGATCCCTATTACAGCCGGGGATGGCCGACTTCAACAGCTAAACAGAAAGGCAGCGAAAATGCGGGAAGCTCTTGAAACGAAGGTCTACGATAGCCTTGACGCGTTTCTCGTTGATAGAAGTTGCACGTACATGATTACTACTTGGACGTGATTCGCTCTTCCATTCGCCGACCAACAGTTCTGCTGAAACGTTCCATGACGCAGCTTGGACCAATCCATTCAATCCTTGGATCGCTGAGAAGCTCAAATCAATATGGATTTGCAGATTGTGCTGGAGGAGTTTTCATGTGCTGCTTATGTTTGTGGAATACGTAAACAAGACCAACAGAGGCATAAGTAGTTTACATCGTGACCTCATAAAGCTCCAGGAAGAGCATCCAGACCAGGACTACAATGGATTGTTGAAGAAGGTCAGCATAAAAATGTTAAATTCCCGTGGAAATGTCTGCCCAGGAGGCTGCTTGGTATTTGCTTCGGCAACCGATGTCAGAAGCCAGCCGCAAAGGTACCATTCATCAAAATGGTATAGTTTTCTGATTTAGAATTCAATTTCGTTTTAGGTTGAGTTTATTGCGACAATGTGGCCACAAGAGCGAAAAAAATCCAAGAAGCGAAACAAACAGATGGACGAAGAGGATCTTGACGGCAATTTCACCGATGTGTGGACGCTAAACATCATCCAACGATATGAACTGCGCCGAGGAATGGATGTTATCTGCTTGGCGGATTTCACAGCAATTTATTCGGAAGAAAGATCCACGAAGCATTCATATAGACTCCGTTTAGTTCCCTGTGTATTGCGTTGATGCTCGTACAGTATGGCGGAAATGGTCGACTATAAGCGTGAGATGGTTCTCCTCTTCCTACCGTTCAGGAATGAAGTCTGCGATGTACTGATCGGAACAAGTTCCTGAAGTTTATGAAAACAACGAGGCCGCCATTCTGGCAAAGCACAAGGAGTATGACTGCGAAATGAACTTGGACCAGGTCGTGGAGGAATGCATCCGCATATGCAGCGAAGACGAAGAGCAGCAGGTGATTGCCGACCAGAAGCGCGATGTGTTCGTCCGCATGATACGCATGGAGCCGAATGATGACGATATTCACAACTTGCTAACAGGACTCTTGGTAGCTGTCGTCAAACAGCGATCAAATGTCTTGTCAAAGCAAGAATATTGTGAAATGGTGCGTGCCACGAATGCAGAGCAGCGGCGTGATTTGATTGTGCAAGTAATCCACAGCTTGCATTCTTCTGAAGAAAACTGAAACCAGTGCCAAATATTCTTCACTGGCCCGGCGGGCTGTGGCAAAACATTCACTGCGCATTCTAATGGAGACAGTGAACCGGTACAGCCAAGCTCATAATAAGCAGCACAACAACGCTTATGTAGCATGCGCATCCACTGGAAAAGCATAGCGGTTTGCAATAGGTGGAACAACAGTGCATTCCGTATCCGGATTTGTATGTCGCGTAGGCAAAGCTCAAAGCTGAGTTTCGAGGCATTACAACTGTACCGGAACACGCCTTCTGCCAACGTGAAGCTCCTACATCATTATCGACGAAACAAGCATGCTGGGTGCTGATGTCCTCAACACAGTACATGTCCGGCTTCAAGAAATCACGGGGAACACTGACGATGATCCATTCGGTGGAATGCCGATCGTATTTTGCGGCGATCTTCGTCATTGCCACCGGTCAATGCACGGGCGGTGTTTAAACCGAGCATAAACTCTATGCATGGCGCCGTTTTATGGCAATCTCTTGACTTCTACCCATTGGTTCAAGGATTATGCGACAAACCAACGAGCAGTTCTCCAGCATTCTCACAAAAATTGGCAACGGTGAGCGGATGTCGTCTGAGGAAATCGGAAGCTTATTGAAAGCAGGTTCCGTACGGAGGAGTGGTGTCGGCAGCAGCATGTCCTCGAGGGATCCGGTTATTCCATCGGAACGCTGATGTCGAACGGTGACGCATAACTCTGTGGCGTTGATGGATCGAGAGGCTGTCGAATGTACTGCAGATGACCTATACTCTGGTTATAAGGACAATTCCCAGCTGGCCAGTGCTCGCACAAAGGTGCATAAGATGAGTGTAGTAGAGACTGGTGGCTTACCGTATCTGTTGCGTCTTGTTCTTGTTGCACCTTATATGCTGACCACCAACGTGGATGCTCGAAGATGGCATCGTGAACGGAGCGATCGGAGAGCTTTCATGCATGTTGAGTACAACGAAAGGAAACTCGCAGCAACAGGCAATCACGAGGCTTTGGATGGCATTCGAAAATGAGTCCATTGGGAAGATGTTGAGAGTGAAGGCCAGACCGCTGGTGTATTCGAGACCCTAGGGTGCTACAAACAGGCTGGACTCAATCGTCAAACGATCGGCGAACGTAACCCTTAACGGTGGTGTTAAATGCGAAAGAGTTCAGTTTCCCGTTAGTAAGTGCGTGTGCCCTCACAGTCCATAAGTCCCAGGGAGGTATTCTCGGAAGTCGTATATAATTACGATAAGGGCCAGGAACAGCAGCTAGTTTACGTTGGTCTTTCCAGGGTTACATCAATCGACGGATTGTATCTGACGAATGCCAGTAACTCATTCCGGTTCCACCACGGAAAGGGTTCCTATGACCCCTAGAATGAACGACCTTCGGACGGAACTTGAACGTTTTGAGTAACCATCGTATGCGCACCATTACAGACGATATCCATGGAAGCTATAACCGCAAACAGGTTTGGCTTGTACGTTGATGAGCATCAATGTACACAAAGTTTGAATACACACTCGTCGGACATTGCAAACAGATCAGGTGCTTACCGCCGTTGATTTACTTGCAATGAGCGAAACACCAAGCTTGACAAGCGGCACAACCACAAACATCAATGGATACCTTTGTGTTTGTCAAAGAGAAGCGTGACGGAACAAGAGCAGGAGGTGGCAATATTTGAACGTGCTGGTTCGTCAACTATGGCCGTTTCTCACGCCATTACGAAAGCTCAATGAAAGCTATGACCCAGCATTGAGTGTAGCAGACGAATATGAGGGACTGCTGTGCTGCAGAGAGTTTCGATCATGGAAACCCACGTTACTGTTTGCGGTATATATGTTCACCAGGTATAATCAAATAGTATAGTTGTGTTTGTCTTTAAGTATGTTGCATTAAAATTTTGTATATTTACTAGGTACCACCCTGAAGCAAAAGAAATATTTCTTAGTGCGCAACCTCATAAAGATACACCCATGTTGCCATGCCCGTGGTAGTGTCAGAACTTTAATATTGATGTGACGAAAGAGGAGAACAGAGATTTCATCTGGTTCATGGAAGCAGTTTCTCTATCTGGATTTATTGCTTCGGATCCAACTATAGCGACTACTCTGGGTGGCACATGTCTCGATCTAACGTTCACCCAGGAACGTAAAGTGTGGAATGCAGGGAGATACTGCACGTACATACTTCTCCTACCACCGGCCTATTTTGTCGATTCTTGCGGTGTCCCGAGGTAAAACTAATGATTTAGAATTAAACATAGTTCTCTTCATCAGTTATGTTATTTTATTCTAGAACCGATGCCATCCCAGTGAAGTGGAATTAACGTCACTGATCGTCGTTGTTCCGCTAGTTCATCTGCCGAAACGTTCGATTTCAACCTGAATGACCAATCATTGACATCAGCCAGGACAGTCCGTAGCAAAAATAGATAATTGATCCCTGAAAATGAAACTTTGAGTATTTGGTAACTTAAATTTATATTTAGATCATAATGTATTTAATATGAAACATTCTTTCCGTTTTGTTCTTTTTCTTTGTTTTCTTTGAATTCCAATGCCCAACAGTGGATTGATACATCCTTTAACATTCATCGGGACCACGGCGTACATCACTTCAAAAGGCTTCAAGCCAGCATAAACAAACGGCCCTTTTCAGGGCCACCAAATATTCATGGAGGAAGATGTTGTTAAGGCTTATTTGTTTACCGATCTTCTGTTTCTTTAATACTCTGCTTATAGTTATAAACCGAAATGAGTTTATAGTAACAATCGGGTTTTCGCCCATTTATTTCAGGATATGCGACATGCCGAGGATATTCCAACCCAGATTGAATATACAGCCCCATCTTCAAAAATCAGCAACCAAGAAACATATTCAGAGTTTCAAAATAAAATCTTCTACACTTACGTAATCCTACGTCCAATTGGCGGTCGTGTCTCGGATACAACCTTCTACTTTTTTTTCACTGTTAGGGACCATTAGATCGATTCGCGACCTCAGTTGTCTACCGAAAACCATCATCGAAGAACTTTTGCCGGTAGCAGGATGAATTGTTCTTCTGTAGGCCATTAGTATGTTGTGCAGCAACTTCTGAATTTCTAATCTTGGACACTGTAGAGACTTTATTTTGTCTTTTAAGGTTTGAACGTATCGTTCTGCTTGGCCATTTGTAGCCGGGTGATAAGGTGCACGCACTTGCATTTTATGGACGATTCCATTCCTCTTCAAAAAGTCTGCAAATTGCACATGAAGTGAACTGCGTTCCACGGTCTATGCTAACAAGCACAGATGGCAGACCAAAAGTGGCGAAATAATCGCGCACGCAGTCACATGGTATCTGTCGTCATGTCAGGGATAATCTTAACCTCAGGCCACTTACTATAGGCATCCACAATAATGAGATAGTAAATCCATGAACGGACCAGCGAAATCGGCACTGAATACGTTGAAACGGCTCAGCGGGTCTTTCCCAGCAGTGTGTTTGCACCTTTGGAGGTCACTTACTTTGTCGCTTGAACAACTAACACAATCACGCGACAGCTCAGTGATATCCCGATCGATTGATTCCGCAACAGTAAGATTTGGCGAGGGATTTCATTGTTGAAACACCGAAATGTCCAGAGTGCAGTTCTTCAAGAAATCTCCGGCGCAGTGGATCAGGAATATAGACTCGAATACCTTTTCATTAAGCATCCACTTTGCAAAGCTGTATTCACTCTGGTCAATCCCAAATCGGTGTCGCCCTCTGTTGCACGTTCTGTCTTTAGCCCCTGAATAAGATTACGGATAGATTCATCTTGGTTGGTGTATTCCACTAGCTCTTCGACGGAAACAGGTAATGTATGAATTTGATCCAACTCAATGACGTCGACTTCTTCGACGCGCTTTTTATTAATGCTGTCCGTGACAGGTAGCCGTGACATTCCGTCAGCATTTCTATGATCCGTAGAAGGTCGATATCGTATATCATACTGAAATGCTTCCAGGAACACAGCGTAATGCTGCATGCGCAGAGCAGATAGTGTAGGCAAACCTTTGTTTGGTGAAAAGATTTGCTGCAACAGGTTTTGTTGTCCGTGACCAGCACAAACTTTCGACCAAACAGATATTGGTGAAACTTTTTAACACCATAGATAATGGCATACGCGCCTCCCTATCCACTTGAGTATAAGTTTTGCTGTGTAAATTCAAAGTTTTTTGTGTGATGCGTATTGGATGGGAAGCGCTCACTGCCATCCGGATACATGTGAGCACCGCGCCAACACCATATGGTGAGGCATCTACGGCTAGTATCAGAAGCAAATTTGTGTGTCATGATGAACGAGAACTGTGTCCGACTTCATCTCTGACTTAATCCATTTCAAATGCGGTTTCACAATCGCGATCCCATTCAAAAACGGTTTTATTTTTTAGAAAGATTGTTGATTGGGTAGATTCTGGTACTAAGATCACGAATAAACCTTGCCATAATAATTCACTAGACCTATGAATGCTCTGACCTCCCTCGCGATTCTTTGGTCTTGGCGGCATCTCACTGTATGGCGAAACCTTCTCTTTCATTTTACAGGATGCCATCGGAGGTCACCACGTATCCACAATACTCGATACTACTGGCGAAAAACTCACACAGGAAAATTCACACGCAGACCATGCTCATCAAATCTTTTGAGAACTTCTTGCAACCGTGCTAGGTGAGTCTCGTCATCTGGACCTGTGACCTTCACATCAGCCAAGAAAACAGACACGCCAGGTATACCCTGGAAGATCTGAGAAATCTCCTTTGAAAAATGGCGGGAGCAGAAGCAACTCCATACATTAGCCTAGTAGGTTGAAATAAGCCGAGGTGGTATTCATCAATAAATGCTGATCTTCAGGTCTCACGCTCATCTGCAGCTAAGCTTGAGCTGAATCTAGTTTCGAACTTACCGCCTGCCATGTTTGCGTCGACCGTGGGTAATGGATGTTCGTCGATCAGCAAATGCTTATTCGTCAATTTGTAATCTCCACATAGGCGGACCTTGTTAGCCGACTTCATCACTGATTACTGGAGTACCCTCGCTATAATAACCTTAATCAAAATCCCATTTTCAACCATTTCGTTTATTTCTTGTTCAACGGTATCACGAATAGAGAAAGGAAGAGCGATTTCAGAACACAGAGTTCGAGTTGGGTTTTAGAGTAGAAGCTTGTATTTTTGTCATCTTGCCAACAGTACTATCGAAAACAGAACTGATCAATAAGAAACTTACTTGTTCAGAAAGTGGTGTATCAATTCAATTCGATCGACCGAAGTTACTGAGCTGACATCACAATTCCAGTTCAGCTGTAGAGCACGCATCCACTCTGCCGAGGTAGGATGTCGGTTTGAATCAACGACGAATAACCGCAATGTTTGCATTTGTCTTTTAGCATCATTTGAGCGTTAAGGTGCCGAACACATGTGTTTGGTTTCGCAGCACACACTTCAAGTCAGTTTTGCAGAGCGGAAGATTCTTGAAATTTATCTCTGTCGTAGCCTCAAAGACACGGGTAGCCACCACTATCCACTTCAAATTTGATCATCAATTATTAACTGTAAGCCGTACGTGAGATCTTAGACATAGTTTTATTATCGTGATTCTCCTATTACAAACGTCAATGACGCAGATTAATATCATTTCTTCCGATTCAGAATCAGATTTTTCCCCTCTTCGATCAAATGCGTTTTGTATTTTCTTTGTTTCCTGCCTTTGCACTCCTCTCGCAAACTGAGGCAAACACGTTCAAATGCCCTTTTTTTGCAATAACCACAGACAGTTTCTTTGTGTCGACAGACATTTGCAAGGTGTGCCTCACGCAACGGTAACATGATTATTATATTGTTGAGTTACCTTGTTCACAACTGATTGATGCTGTTGAGCTCGCTGTCCATCAAGTTGAGATCGTGCATTTTCCGTTGAGAACCTCTGCACTTCGCCGGAGGCCTCCATCGACAACGAAATCTGCTTCGCCTTCCCGAATGTCAATCCTTTTCCTCGATTAGGCGGGTTCTGATACGCTGGTTACGAAGCCCAAACACAGGTTGGTTTCGCAAACTTTCTGTATAATCGCCAAACTTGCAGTGCTTTGCTTCACGTTGCAATGCCGCAATGAACTCGCAACCGATTCGCCTTCCACCTGGGTTCGAGCTCTGAACTTCCAATTCCACCATTTCGAAAGGCTCTGGATCATGGTACGCCGCAAGTACATCCGATGTTGTTCATAAGTTTGATCTACATTCTTCGGGAACAAATTATCTTCAGGATGTTGTACGTCTCGAACCCATGTAATGTAGTCTGCCTTGTCGTCGTCATTCACCGAACAGTCGCATTGCTCCTTCCAGTCGTTTCACCCAACGACACCATTTGGTTTTGATTTGTCAAACGGTTCGAACGTAAATGTTGGTCGTCTATCGGCGCACGCAATGACCGCAACCGCAGCAAGATTATCCTGATCGACCATCGTTAACACCAGTCAGCACTCCGTCAACAGCAGAAGAGAAAACACACACACCAACAGGAAAAAAACGGCTGGATAATCTGGATAACATAACCTCACTTCCACGTTGAATCGAATTTCATCATGGTTTGGCCCGAAGTAAAGCGTAGCTTCTCACTGATCCACCGATTACTTTTCATCTCGGGTTCTATCGTCGCCAAACTGTCGTATCAGACCAGAATTCAAAACGGATAAATAACGCGTCTATTGCTTTGACTGATAATGTAATGAATCTTTTTGACATGTATATAGATATAGATATGAGGCAAATAATCAAGTGATTCTAATAGAGGTAATAAACTATAGAGGAAGATTGTCGCTGTCGTCACTGGCGAAACATCTTTTGCTGGCGAAGTAAGACTGTCACAGGAAAAATCAGTACGTTTTGACAGATAGGATCCCAACATGTTTGGGAACGGGAACAAACCGAACCGCAGCGACAATCGTCCTCTGGTTTATAACCTTGTAGTTATATATCAAGTACATGGTATGTTATAACAACCTCTTTTCAAGAGCCAACTTTCAAGAGGCTCGAAAGTCCTCTTTCAAGGGCTCGAAATCTTGGAAGGTTCTTTTAAAGAGGTGCGGAAGCCTACTTTAATAGGCTCGGCTTTCAAGAGGCGCGGAAACCTCTAATAGTAATAAGTCCTGTAGGAAGCTTATGTATAAACATAATAAAATAATTTCACGTATGAAGCGGGACCATTGGGCCACCCCCCTATTCCAGCAGTTAATAACTCGACCGCGTTCCAACCAAATGACTTGATTGTTTGTACATCACTAGATATCGACAGATTTTGCTCAAGTTCATCTGATTCTTTCATGTTCTGGTGTCCTCTGAAAATTTGAGCCATTTGGATTAAACGATTCTCAACCGTTTCAGTTGCATGCAAATTAGTATGAAATTTTTTTCATAATGACGTTTCCTCATCAAGCGCAGGTTAAAGAGAACCTATAGCTAAAATACTCAACAGCTTTCCTCGTGAAAGCCATCTCAATTAATCGTTCCAATAGTAATCGAATTTAATCCCAGCGGTTTTGAAGCTAATTGCATAACTCTCAACAGGCAACATTGCTGCTCTCGAAAGAATGCACAGAAATTCAGGCTACTTATGTTGCACTGCATATTTCATGTGACCCCTCAAAGAAGTTTTACGATCATGACTAAAGATTCGCAACCTATCTTAAAATCGATTATGTACTATTATTGGGGCAATTAATCGACATGAGGTTTTCGTTGGGAACGCTGTGAGTATTCCTTTCAGCTATGGTTTTCTTTAACCTGCGCTTAATGGAACGTCATTAACAGTATAATGAAATAATTTCCCATACCGTACAAACAAACAGCTGCTAACACAGGTTCTCAACACGCGACGACAGTCCGACCGATTCTATCGCTTGCAAGCGATTTGTCGCCTTGGTATGGAAGGCAATAGAACATTGCCTGAGCGACAACGATAGAATCGCGGCGACTAGTTGTCGCCGTCGCGACTGTAATCGCTAGGTGCGGGGAGCCTTTAATCGAAATGAGCTCAATTTCACGGAGGACACTCAGAACAATGACGTGCAGTGATAATTTGAACCACCCTACATGTACTAAAAAGTTATTCGGTTGTAATGTGGTAATGCGTTGCTGACGGGAATAAATTACTATTTTCTACATAATGAAAATTTCAGCCCTTCTACTTCATATTCCGTTAGTTTTCAGGTCCGTTTTTCATATATCTTATCTACGCTTATTTTCATTTACACCAAAACCAAAATAAGGGTTACCTCAATCAATGAAAAGTTCGAAGGATCCATTCAAAAAAAGGTTGAGAATTGCTGCTGCTCTACATGATTGTTATAAACCAGTATAAAACCAATATGTTAAGGCCGCAGAGTGGGACATTTAAAACGAGGGAAAGTGAGACATTTAAAACGATATCTATATCTTCCTTTCCCGGGGTTTTAAGTCATGATCAAACAATGGCATTAGCATGGTGACTCAACTGGTTTAAATTCCAAATATTTTCAAGTCGTGGATTCGTTGATAGAGTATTTACCATTAAAACGTTCATCGATTTATCGGCAGCCATAGTACCCATTTTCACTTGCCCGGGGTACCTTAGCTGAGGTTACTGCTCTCGCTCGTTAAGAAGCTAAGCGGATCGGATTGGGATCGGACTATCATCAACACGTCGAAATTATTACTTTTTGGCAAAAGTGTTCCATAATTGGGAGAGTGTAGAAATTTGGAGCCAGTACTCGTAGATAGAAACCCTACACGCGATGGTATATAGGCAAATCAAACCAACTTCCACCCTGGAGAAATATCAGCTTCCATATTGATACTCTTCCTTCCTCTTCAGACGGAGTTTTTTAATTCGTTTATTTGAGAGGCTCAGGCGTGTATAACACTTAACGGAGCCTATACTCTTTATGATATTTACAAACTATAACCCTATTATCCACAGTTAGTAAGTACGGGGTTTGACGAAGAATTTCGTGAGATCACAAATACCCTCCTCTCGCTTTCAAATCCACTTCTATAAAACATTCTTCATGCCTACCATACCCTAACGGAACTAAGTCTGTACTTTCCTCTTGTTCTGTCATGACATGTACGTCTAAGTTTGGAAGATGATATCAGCATTTCCATATCATTGGAAGAAGCGTTCAACTTCATGCAGAAGTATACATTCATCTCATTAATTGTACACAGGATTCTGTTTTTATACGATTTACATTTTCTCAACTTTACGCTCATCCTAGTTAAACGTATAATCATTATCATGTAATTTTTCTTTGATTTATTCTGGATTTTTAAACATGTTGCGAAGAGTTTGGTGGCTTGGAAACTGAAGTCACACGATCAAAAATACGAGCGAAAAAATCGTAAAACAAAAATCCTGTGTAGTTTAAAAATTTTTGTTAGTTGATTTGGAAATTCGTGAGGAATTCCTTCCTATTCCTTTAAGGAATTCCTCCCCAAATTCCCTGATGGAATCCCTAAAGCATTAGTTAGACGATCAAATCATTAACAGTAAATATTCAATCAAAGATAGTTTCACTCATATTCACGGTTGATGTGATTATCAATTTTCCGCAAGTGTACGCCAGCTTGCGATGTTATCTCTGATTTGACGTTTGTGGAGGTGCGATTCCACCTCGACGAACGTCAAATCAGAGCCTCAAGCAACCCACTACGGAAACTGATATGATTTTTACAGTCTAAATGAATAGGATTACTTATATCAGGTGCTTAACTTTGCGTTTATAGTATAATCTTATATGGGGGACACACTTGTGGTATTCATACCATGGTACAAACATCTTGAAATGAGTGCCATTATTATTGTCTTTATTAAAGATAGCCTTGAAATTATTTTTCTTGTTGGCTTGTACCATGGTACGAATACCACAAGTGTGTACCCATATTAGGATCATGCCACCTCAACGTAATGTAACACCCTACTAAACAACACAGTTTAAGGTCAAAGGAGATGAAGAAATCGGCCCTAGTGGTACTAATTATGAAGACCAAATTAAAGGTGTTCAAGCATATGCTAGTGAACCGTGATATAAAGTGGATTTAAGATGTTGTGCCTCACATGTAGAAAAAAGCAGCTGTCACATAGAAACACTTGCTGGCAAATTTCACTGAATATGGAGCTTGATATTCATTGCAGAGAAACATATTCGAATCAGGTCGGAGGCATCCCTATCTCACACAATAGGTTTGTTTTGCAGCCAACATTGCGCGACCGTATCCCACTGATATTTCTGTATACTGTAACCAAACGTGATGTTTGTAAACAATACAAATACTACATAATATTATCATGAATTTTACACTACACTAACAAAAATCCACACATTTGTATTGGCCAAAATCCATAGATTTTAGTTATGATGTATATTAGCGCAAATATAACCATCCTTCACGCAAATCACTTAAAAATATATATAAAAAAAAATTATGTTTGGTCACGAATAAGCAATAATTTGGATATGGATCTTACCATTATATGTAATGCTATTGAAAAAATTATAATCGCGACACATAGGGGACGTTCGGCACTTCATCATTGCTCCCATTTCCATCATCAAAATAAAGCAATGAAAAGGAATTTGATCGTTTTTTGTTTTTTTGTGATTTTTGAGCAGTGAGCAGGCATGTTAGCAAAAATAAGCACAAGATTGTGCTGTATTTCTGTTTATCGATGAGATGAATATATGTTCAGTGAGATGGAAAATGGAACAGGTCCCAATATTATATATAGTTATTTTTACGTGTAATAGTGATGAACTTTGGGCAACTTAAAATCACGTTTATTAAGATTTGAAAAAATGCAGTGTTAGATGTTGGCTACAAGAACATGACACCGAGCTCTCTAAATAGAAAAGATTTGATTTAATATACAGTCGGAATTCGCTGGTTGGGATTTTAATACTTGGGCCACAGTTGGGCTCCGCTGGTTGGGTCATGGCCCAACTAAAAGCAACCGCGTCAAAATTCAATGCAAACACGAAAGCGGATTGGGCGTCACTGGACATCATCTGTGATGTTCAAGTCACGTGTTCAAATTTCTCAGTTGGCCTAACTAAAAACGAATTCGTTAGTTTGGTCGAGGTCGTGGCCCAACCAGCAATCGCGACTGTATTGCATAAAAAATTGATCGTTGATAATACGTTAATATATACTGATTAAGTTGAAAACGAATACGGGATTGAAGTTGGATTTTTCTCGCAATCCGTACGATAAACCTAACTTCGCTAGTGGCGCGCTATCTAATTATGGCCCTAATTACGAATGCGAGAAAAATCCAACTTCAGTCATTCGGTTTTCAGCTTGACTAGCGATACTGCCCGGAATAGAAACGGTAGGTAAACAACAATGCATACATTATTGTGAATTTTCCGTGCACGGTACATTCCCTCTTACAGAACACAGACCTAAATGTCATTCATTTACCTGATGAACAAAACCCTGCCGTTTGCCTTGCAGTTCATTCATTATCTTGTTTCATCGTGTAGAACGTCTATTTAGTCATTCTCTCACCAAACAACAGATCAGAACAAAAAATGGCCACATTGATGCAAAACGCCCTGCGAATATTCCTCCGAAGATGGAACCTAGCGTTCCATCGGACAGGATACTCAGAGGCAATCATCGTTTAAAACACTTCTTGTTGTACGTTTTGGTGGAGGAGCAGACTTTTCAGAGCTATAAGAGGTTCGTGAAGAAAAATCGAATGTTTCTCTGCCTAATCGATATGGCAGTTTCCCAGTTGCTGAGAGCGTTTACGGTATTCTGAATCCCCTTTTTCAATTTTATTTTCAGATCATACAACCGGATTGGAAGGTTTTACCATGAAAATCCAAAGTATCATATACATTAATCCGTTTAACCTTTGAATAAACAAGTCATTGAAATCGAAAACATACACTTATTTTTATTTAATAGAAAGAAACCACTAATCAAAAATACTTAAGCATATTTATATCTGAAATGGAAATCCATAATTTTGGAGAAAATTGTTTTCTATATGTTTGCTTTGTAATCTGTATAAGTCCAATCTCAAGATGGTTTTGTTAAGCATGGCATGTTACAAAAGATATTTTAGTTACCAGATAAAGATTGTCGCTGTCAAGGTCTTCCGAACATCTTTTGCTGGCGAGATAGGGAGCTAAATGTCAAGAAGGAAAATCCATACGATTTGACGACCAACATGTTCCGGACAGCAGAACAAAGGAACCGAAGCGACAATCTTTATCTGATAACTAAATATCTTTTTCTTTAGACCCTTAATACAGATGCGATTCTTGCAAATTTCAAACATACGTGGTCGATTTCTTCGCTTCCCTTCTCTATGTCACATTTTTGGATCGATTGAATAGTGCTGTCAATGAGGCTGAAGTAGCTCGAAGTTGTTCCCGTCCTGCTCGTTCTTTTTGTCAACAAATGGGCATGAGCAGGACGGAAGAAACTTCGAGCTACTTCAAATCTCTTAACGTCTATAATAATAGTGCGACGATAAAAGGTATGATCCATTCACAATTCTAACGTTGTTACAAAATCATTGAACAAAATGAAATATGGGAAACCCACTCGACTAGCTATGGTAAAATGTCTCGTTCTAGAAACTGCTGGCCAAATTATTATTAGCATTAGTATCTATTAGCATTAGCATTGATCAATTCGCACAAATTCAGCAATACGTAACTAG